>NW_024356023.1:0-16282 GCF_902729225.1 Pteropus medius | reverse complement strand
CCCGCACACACTGCGGGCTCCGTCCCTGCTGGCACCGGGGCCTGTGTCGCGTCCGTTGCCCCAGCCGTCTTCGGTCTCAGCGGGAGGATGGGGCCGGGCGGGCCGGGCCGGGGCACTCACACAGCTGTGTCCCCTCCACAGGGGTGTCCATGGCCTCTGCAGACCAGCAGTTCAGCCTCGCGGAGATCCTGTCGCAAACCTACGGCGTCCGGGAGGAGTGCGAGGAGGCCGTGAGGCGCCCAGAGCAGCGGGAGGAGGGGCCGGACAAGGACTTCGTCTCCCAGGTAGCGTGCGCGGCCCCGCTGGGCTCGGCTGCTCTGGTTCTGCAGCCACCGGTCCTGCTTCCCGCCTGTGCTGGGAGCTGCGGTCACAGGACAGGACAGACCGGGTCCTGCCTTCAGGGGCTCTGGGGCCGTAGACCCATGGGCGGGCTGGACGCTGATCCTGCCATTCTCAGTGTTTGGCCTCGGAGTCCCTTGTGCTCTTGGAAGTGGCCGAGGGTCTGGAGCAGCTGAGCTGATGCAGCGTGCGCAGTCAGCCGCCTGTTAAGAATAACGTGTTTTTGTAGAAATGAATGAAAAACATTCATTTTCCAAAACGACGAAGGGTAGGGAGGAGTAGAACGTTGGCACTTGGTAGCTCGGGTCTGGACGTGCTCCTTGGGTCGCTGGGTGTGTCCGGCCTGACGCCGGTGTCGTGGGGAAGGGAGGGGCGTCCCCCGCCCTTTCAGACAGCGGTGGCCGTTCTGCGACGCTGGACCACAAGCCGGCAGCTGGCCCTTTGGGAGCGAGCGGCAGAGTGTGTTCTCCAGCCACATCAGGGAGCCTGGGTACCTGCTAGGTCACTGCCACTGGCCTCGAACCCAATGTGGCTCTTCCGCTGGGCGTGATCCTGTTGCTTCTGCGCTGACGACGTGTTCGCAGAGCCTCGTTCCTCCACGGGTGGCTCTTGCACTTGCTGACAGAGTTCACAGCGTGAAATCTGTGGCGTGTTGTTACTGCCGTGGGCTGGGGCTCACACACCAGGGCCAGGAGCCGCAGGTCGGGGTCTGGCAGGGCTGTCTGTGGGGCCCCCTGCTGGCCCCGTGCTCCTCAACCTGGTGAGACCGCCCCTGTCGTGTCAGGCCCACCTCTGTCCCCATTCCATCGCTCTTCCGGAAAGGCCCGTCTCCCGGGGCAGTGATGTGGGCTTAAGGAGGGCCGGTGCGTGCTGGGGACACAGATGGGTGGTTCTTACTGGTGTCCACGCCCACCTTGTCAGATGCTTGTCAACTGTGGTGAAGTTTTTCCTTAGGGACTAATCACAGGGTATTTGTTTATCACTTGGTGCCAGTTTGGTGTTACAACCCAAAAAAAGGTCAAAACTCCAAAACTTGAATCAGCTATTTGTTAGCTAAGTATCTAGACGTGGATTTTCTTCAGGTGTAATTCAGATGTCGTTTTAATTCAGATGTAACCGATTGAGGAAGAACGTGAAGTCCGAGGTAGAAGCGAAGCACTGCCACTCTGTGTCACCTTGGGGAGGTGGAAGGCACCTGTCAGCGTCAAGTGGTCAGATCTGTTTCCCAGAACCAGAATTTTTTTTGCCTAAAAGCTCGAGTGTCCCTAGCAGCACCAGTCCGTCGTTCTCTGGGACGCTGCCACCCGGGGGTCTGTGTCTGGGTGCCATCTGTCCACTGTCCCTTTGAGGGAGGACAATGTCACCACAAGCTTCGGCACCCCGTGGTGTGCTGCGGGGTGTGGCCACACTTCTGCCTGCTGCCGGCTTCCTCACACAGAATCCGAGTGGCACCTGCCTGGGCGGGCTCTGATTAGACCGCTGACCTCACACAGGTGTCCCTAAGGGAAGCCGGCATCTGGAAAGCTGGGGTGGTGGCGAGGGGCGCACCGTGGCTCGTGCACTTGGCTTCTGCTATTGGCACACGTGCCAGCACTGGGCCGTGGGTGTCCCTTCCCCTCGCCGCCCTGCTCAGGCCCCCGGGAGCCCGGGCATCGGGAGCTGTGGGCAGCCGGACTCCTCCGTCCCGCGTCCCGGGGAGCAGAAGTGGGGGCTGGGTTTCCAGGGCAGGCGCCCCTGCAAGGAAGGGCCAGGAGTCCCCGCACGGGGGCCGGCGGGAGTTGGGGTGGAAGGCACTGGCCTTGCGGAGGGGCCTTGAGAGCAGCGGTGGGGGCTGCGGCCGTTCAGCCTCTTCCTTCCCGGTGCTTGAGCATCTCGGTTCTGTTTCTTGTGTTGCTTTGGCGCGAGGCGTCGGAACGGCGTGCGTGACTGCGCCGCCTCGAGCCTGCTCCTGTTCCAGCCGCGATGGGGCCGCTCTGGCCACCCACCGCTGCTGGGTGGGGGCTGACCGCGCCGCCGTGGCCCTGCCAGGCCGCGTCTCTCCGTACCTGCTGCTCTGAGGGCTTCGCGGGCTAGGTGGACGCTCAGTGTCTCCGGAGCCCATCCCGCACCTGGGCAGGGTCGTGTGTCTCTGCCCTCGTTTATCGACATCCCGAGCGCGTAGGGTTCCCGGTAGCGGGTGTCCTCGCCGGTGTGAGCGGAGAGGCTCCCCGAGTGGCGGGTGTGGGCCCTTCAGGCGCAGACCTTGGGCACAGCTGACCCCTTTGGGGTCTCTTCCAGGTGTCTCTCCTGGGGTCTGGCCAAGGTGCGTTGCTGTGAGTGTGACCACCTGGCCCTGGTTGTGGTGGCCCGGTGGTCACATTCACGGTACGGGGAGCAGCCCCCAGAGCAGCCCACCGACAGAGCCTGTCCCCCTCAGAGCAGTGACATGCCCCTGGACGAGCTGCTCGCCCTCTACGGCTATGAGGCGTCAGACCCCATCTCGGAGCGGGACAGTGAGGGCAGCGACACCACGGCCCACCTCCCGGACATGACTCTGGACAAGGTGACGGTCTCCCCGGGACCGGCCGGAGGGTTCGGGGAGGCGGCAGAGCTGTCAGCAGTGGGAGGTCTGGATGACCGTGGGCCCTGCCCTCCTGCTCCCCAGAGTCAGCCGGCTCCTAGTGGCCACCGGGAGGTGCTGGGACGGGAGACCCTGACACCGCCAAAGGAGGGGCCGAGGGGAGACGGGCCTGGGGCCACGCAGCTGGTGGGGGCAGACCGGGGAAGCCGTGACCCTGGTCCAAAGGGGCCGGGGCTGTCGTCACCGTGGGACAACAGATGCACAGGGAGGAGGCAAGGACAGGTTGTGTCTGTCCCCAGCTGTCTAGGCGACGCCCCTGCCCAGACCGCAGGGCTGTGGCTTGGGGACCACACTCGTCCGGTCTGGGGGCCCGGCCTCGTCTGTGGAGGGGCCGAGCGGCCCCCATGAGCAAGGCTCGTCCGGGCCTGGGCGCTATCTCTGTTGTTGTTGTGTGACCATGAGGCCACTGAGACAAACCGCAAAAACGTTCTCTGCTTTCTTGTCAAAAGGAACAAATAGCGAAGGATTTGCTTTCAGGGGAAGAAGAGGAAGAGACACAGTCCTTGGCTGACGACCTCACCCCGTCCGTGACCTCCCACGCAGCCTCCGACCTTTTCCGGACCCAGAGCGCGTGTAGGTGTCCTGTCCACTCTTGCACGTAGCTGGGCCCAGCAGGGTTCTGGTGATGCAGACGGAGGGCCCTGGCCGCAGGGGCCGAGCGCTCGGGCACAGACGCCCCGCGGGTACCTTGTTCTGGGTCTGGGCCGTGTCGGGGTTCCCGTCTCCCTGGCCTGTGAGCTGAGACCCGGGGAGGATGTGCAAGTCCCCGCGGCCACGAGCTGTCAGGTTCAGGGCGGCGTCCTCAGGCCTCTCCCCGGCCCTCTGTGGTGCCTGCCCCTGTGCCCGCTCTCCGCATGCCCTGCCTGCTGGGGCCCGGGACCCGCCTCTTCTCAGGAGGGGAGAGGGGTGGCTGCTGTAGCAGTGGAGCCTCTGGGGCCCACTAACCTGGGTGGCCACCCTGTGCCATGGGTGTGTCACCTGCTCCACTTTTCCCAAAGCCCGCTTCCTGCCTGGCACAGACAAGGAGCTGTCTGACACCGAGGAGGACCCTCTTCCTGCCAACAAGTGTAAGAAGGTGTGTGGCCTCCCGCTTCTTGCGGGTGGGTAGGGTGGGGCCCAGTGCAGTGCCGCGACCTCGAGCCCGTGTTGCTGTGGCCACTGCCGGCCCAGGGGCTGTGGTCCCAAGGGGCTGTCCTGGACGCCGGGGTCCTTGGGCCCCACCAACTTTGCCCCATGACTGGTCACATTGGACAGACAAGTGGATGAGGACACACGACCGCTCACACCCACACACCCAGCCCTCTGCGTCCCGTCCTCAGGCCATAGGACTCAGCATCTGTGGGCAGGTCGCACAGACTAGCCCAAGCCCGGGCCCTCGTCAGCATCACGTCCAGCCTCCTGCCCGCCCTGACCCTCGGCCTCTGTCTTTGCAGGAGATCATGGTAGGACCTCAGTTCCAAGCTGACCTCAGCAACTTGCACATGAGCCGCCATTGTGAGAAGTGTAAGTGGGGCTGGGTCGTGGGGGGACAGAGGGAACCCCACAGCTTGGTGCCACCCAGCCAGAGCCAGTCCCCAAAATCCATGGGGTGAGACAGAATGAGGGCCGGGCATGGGAGGGCTGGATGCACTCGCTCCGCTGTGGTCCGCTTGGGTAAAAGTTTGGGACTGGAAGGCGTAGCTGAGCCGGGTCACCAGGCACCTGCAAGTGAGTGTGAGTCCAGCCACACACGGGCCTCCCCGGATGTAGGTGGCCGTGCACACGCTCCCCATTGGACCCCGTGTGCGGTGCGTCCTCTCCCACGGGCTGTCCTGCAGGCAGCCGTCGTCCTTGGTCCCGTGGGGATGTCCCCCCTTGATCTTACACTGAGATTAAGTTCACGCAGGTGGCGCGTTCTCTCTGTGGACATCTTACGTCGCGTGTCTCTTTTGTCGTGATTACGACTGTCCCCAGGCTTGTCCTAGTGGACACTTGCTCCTGGATAGATGGCTGAGAGGCACACAGTGGCCAGTGTTGGGTGTGTGGCTCCTGTTCGGGGGTCCCGCCAGTGGCCTGCGGGTGCTGCAGTGGCCCGCATCCCAGCGACACGTGGTATCGCCCTTGTCGATCTCACCAGTGTGGTTGGTGTGGGCGGCTCGCGGTGGTTCATTTGCATTTCTCAGATGAGTAACGTGTTCCCTGGCCACTTGGTTATGTCTCGTGAGGGGCCTGCTCGAGGCTTTGCTTGTTTTCAGGTGGGGTTGTGTTTCTCTCTCTCTCTGATTTGTGGGTCCCCCTTGGTCCTGTACCTCCATGCTTTCCCCAGAGGCCTGGAAGGCTTTGTGTTCCCTTTAATTTGAAAGCCATGACGTCACCTGACTCTATCCTAATTTTCAGTTGGGTAGTCTGGTTTCCCTTCAGATTGCATAAATCTGTCACCTTTTACTAATTTTTGGTTGGCAGGAGCTGGGGCGGGGTCTCACTGCCCTCGGCAGGGGTGCGGGAAGCACCTTTTTCTGTTGTCAGAGAACGTGTGTGACATTGTCACCGTTTCTACTCTGAGTGTTCGGAAGCGGCCGCAGTAAAGCTGTTGGAGCCTGGAGTTCGGTTTTGTTTTTGTGGAAGACTCTAAATTACGAACTGGGTGTATTTAATGACACGGTCTGATCTGGAGGTGGTTTCTGGTTTGACGCGTTGCATTCTCGAGGTATTCGTCACGTTGATAACTCTAACTTCGTCGTAACAAAGGTCACACTCTCTGACCTTCCTGATACCCACCCGGCCGTGGCCTGTGCCCTTGCCGCGTCCCGATGTTGGTGTAGGCGTCTCGTGTTTCCTCCGGTCAGTCTCAGGCGTCTGTTCCTTCGCAGGTTTCCTGGGCTCGTTCTGTTCCGTCTCCGGACGTGGGGCCCGCCGGGTCGCCCTGCCGTCCCTGGTTTCCGATTGGATCCCAGAGAACGTGCTTTGTGACCTCGGCCCTTCCTTCGAACCGAGCCGAGCCCGGTTCCATGACCCGTATTCAGTCTGTTTTGGTAAAGGCGCCTTTCCCTGTGCTTGTATTTGAAGTGTGTTTCCCGTAAATGCCTTTCAGGAGCGTGTTCGTTCCAGTTACGTTTTGGACTATTTTTCTCGTAATCGTGGAGACGGTTTGGATTAAGTCACCGTCTTCTGTGGGTTTTCTACTCCTTCTAGTTTTTCCATCTTTTTGATTAATCCGGTAGTTAGTCGTGTTCCGTGTTCCTTCTCTGAGGGCGTGGCTTGGATTTCTGCAGTATCTTCAGTGGCCCTAGTTTATTGAGAGAAGCGCGTCCTCGTCCCCTCGCTCCCTGCCGCTATGGGCGTGTCACGGTCACGGTCACGGTGGCCGCGCAGTGCCGCGCCCAGTGGGCGCTCCTGTCGGGTGTGCAGAGCGGCGGGTGGACACTGTCCCCTCCCTCAGCTTCCGCCGGGGGCGTGGCCTTCCGCCCCGAGACCGGCTTCTCCGCCTTTCCCGTGACGATGACGCGTCCCCGCAGCGCCCGCTCGCGCTCCGTCTCGCTCTCCCTTGGGAAGAGCCCCCCGTGGCTCTGGCCTCCAGACGTGCCGCTTCCCCTCACTGGGGAACCGCTCCGTCCTGTCGTTTCTGTGAGTCGGGCGCTCGTCTTACTGTTTCCGCTGAAACCCCCGTCTGCCTCCCCCACGGCCGCTTTCGTTTCTCTCTTGTCGCCTTGCGGTCTGACTGGGTGAGCCCAGGGGTGGTGTTCGTTGTGTTTACGAGCACACGTTCCTTGGACGTGTCGTTTGGCGTCCGGTATCCGCTTCGGAGAACTCGAATTCTTTCTGGTCTGAAGCGGCGTGGCCACTGCTCGTCCGGGCCGCTGTTAAGCTCGCTCACACACACACAGTTGTGCATCCCACGCAGTTGTGCATCCCAGGTCTGGAAAGGCCCCTGTGGTTCTTGAAAGTCCCGCCCCGGCTGCTCGCTCTGCTCTGCCGGCGCTGCGGGCTCACTGCCTCCGTCCCCAGTTCTCGTACCGCGTGCTCGGCAGACGGACCGCGGCTCCAGGGCGCTGCCGCTTGTCTCCGGAGAGGGCCTGCTGCCCGCCGGGCCGGCCGCCTGGTCCCGGCAGGGCCGCGTGTCGACGTGGACGCAGGGGCCCAGGCTGCCGTGGCCCTCAGCGCCAGCCGGGACGCGCTGGTTCCCGGGCAGCCGCGCAGAGACGGCGACGCGGAGCCGCCCCGCGTGTGCGTGTTCCACGTCCTGGCCGCCTCGTGGCTCGTTTGTGTGGTCGTTTCTGGTCCCCGTGACTCTTCTCCGGACAGCTAAGAGGTGCTGGCACTGGGGCTTCCCTGAGCTCTCCCCTCTGCCTCTTCCTGGTCACATCCCCGCTCCCAGCTGGGGCTCCCCCACAAGCGGGTTTCAGGCGAAGTCGACGTTCTGTGTCCGTGGTGCACGGGGACTCGCCTCCGCCGCACAGAACACACTGCTTCGTGGCGTGCGCGGTGCCGTGAGCAGAGTGGTTGTGGTCTAAGCGACACCCCGGGGCCCAGGTCTCACTGTCGTCATCAAGTCGCCTCTTCACACTGGTCCCTCGGGACTGCAGTCTCCCTGCACCCGTCACAACCTCCCTCCCAGAGGCCTCGCTCAGAAGGCCTCCTGCAGGAGGCCGCCCTGTGTTTCCTGGCTGGGAAGCGCCTGGCCGACTCCCACAGCTTCCTTGGTGGTCATCCTGACCTGGCCTGGACAGGTGCAGAGGGGTGGGCCTGGGCCACAGACCACACACTCCCATCAGTACCCATCCTCTGGAGCTGTGCCAGCCAGCCTGGCAGAGGCTTGGCGGGGGGCCCTGTGCTCTCCTGGCCAGGTGTGGACCACGGGCCCCAGCTGACCCTGGTCCCCCCGCTGCACAGTGTATGAGAACGAAGACCAGCTGCTCTGGGACCCCAATGTCCTCCCGGAGAGGGAGGTGGAGGAGTTCCTGTACCGCGCGGTCACGCGGCGGTGGCATGAGATGCCCGGCTCGCAGCTCCCGGCGGGGGAGATGGTGAAAGACAGTGAGCAGGTAGGCAGGGTGCTGGGCGGACGAAGGCCCCCACTGTCCCCGCCTGGGGGTGGTGTGAACACCCAGTGTCCCCACCTGGTGGTACGAATGCACGTTGTCCCCGCCTCATGGCCGTATGAATGCCCCCAGTGTCCCCACCCAGTGGTGGTGTGAACACCCTATGTCCCCGCCTGATGGTGGTGGGAACACGGCTGGTGCCCAGGGGTGAGCAGGTGGGAAGAGGCTGTCGCTCCCGCAGGCACTGTACGAGCTGGTGAAGTGCAGCTTCAATGCGGAGGAGGCCCTGCGGAGGCTGCGGTTCAACGTGAAGGTCATCCGAGGTGAGCGCCCGCCCTGCCTGACACACCCTCGGCAGCCGCCTGTTCTGGGCAGTGCTGACGCCCCCGCCTCCCCCGCTTGCAGACGGGCTCTGCGCTTGGAGCGAGGAGGAGCGCAGGCACTTCGAGCACGGCTTCCGCGTGCACGGGAAGAACTTCCACCTGATCCAGGCCAACAAGGTGAGGGCGCCGCCCGCCCCACGGCACGAGGTCGGGACTCCGCTCACCAGGCTTCTGCGATGCGACCGGGAAAGCCCCGCTTCCTGCCTCGCAGGCTGCATGCCCCTGTCACCTTGCCCTGGTCTGCTCTGCCAGGCTGCGCCCCGTCCCCCAGAGGAGGCCGAGTTGCAGGAAGGGTCCTGCTCGCAGGTGAACCTTAGCAGATGTGCCGTCTTCCGTTCGCTGCTGCGGTCGTGGGCACTGCCTGCCTCGCCCCCTCCCTGTAGCAGAGCGTGTTGGCTCAGCCCCCACTGCTGATGCTACAGCGCTGACCCCGGTCTGCACCCCACCCTCGGCCCCTAGCCCTGGGAGCACGGGGCTCCTAGTTCGGTCAGACCAAGGAAATAGTTTCTTCCTGCCACCCGTAGCAAACATCCAGGACCAGAGGGACTGCCAGGTGCCAATTCTCTGCCCTCCCCTGGGCCCGAGTCCCCCCGTCCTCCCCTAGAACAAGGTTCCTCTGCCTGGGCCACTGGCTGGATAGGTTCCCCTGACCGTGTCAGAGCCCGAGTCTCCGGTCCGTCTCCCTGCAGCCCCCCCCCCACCTTGGTGGTGTCCTTGTCTTTCAGGGGCAGCCTCGGCCCCTTCTCGCTGCTCGCGGCGACACGGCCTGTAGAGAAGCGGGCCGGGCTGGCACCTGGCTCACGTTTGCTGCCTCACATCCTGTCCTGGGAGGTTGAAGTCAAGGAGGTGCCTGTGCTGGGCCAGCGTGGGGACAGGGCGGTGCCCGGCATTGTCTCCGGCAGCACTCGGTCCTCTGGGCAGGCCAGCGCCACGGGGCAGCTGCTGCGAACAAAGTCTCACTCGCACCGACTTCATGTGCCCGTCCCTGGTCACCACGCGCGTTTTCAGTTTGCACCTGCGCTGGTGCAGTGAGGCTGGGACGCCTCTCCCGGTCATAGGGGACAGCGCCTGTGTTCCCCGCTCCCCCCCACCGCCCCGGGTCCCAGGCCTCCCTGGGCTCCGGTGTCTGTCCTTGTCCTGGGACCAGCAGGGTGCTGTGTGTGGGCCTTCCAGAGGGGCACACGACCCTTGCCGCCCCATGGGGCTTGGTCAGGTGGCATCCAGCCCCATGTCCGCCCTCGTCTCTGGGCGCTCGTGTGTGAACGGAACCGGGTTCGTGAGGCCTAGTGCAGCCCGGAGCGGCGCCCCTGTGCTCAGGGATGGCTCTTCTGGGGTGCCGGTGACGCTCGTGGCAGAAGCGTGCGGCCGGGCCCTATGCCACCCTCTCTGGGTGGGGCCCTGCCCCTGCTGTTGTTTCTCTGCTGGGCTCGTGACAAGCGGGGGGACCAGGTGGATGCTGCCTGGTGGTCTGGGGCAAAAGACGGACCCAGTGTGAAGGAGGGGCCCCGTGCGGGCAGGCGGCGGGGCGGAGCCGGCGCACCGTCACGCTCCGGGTGAAGCGAGGCGCCCGGGGGTGGGAGTGGGGGAGGTGCAGAGGGCTGGGGCCCGGGTGACACGCACTGTCCCTCAGGTGCGCACGCGGTCTGTGGGCGAGTGTGTGGAGTACTACTACCTGTGGAAGAAGTCCGAGCGCTACGACTGTTTCTCGCAGCAGACGCGGCTGGGCCGCCGGAAGTACGGCCCGGCAGGACCCACGTACGTGCAGGGCTCCCGAGGGCCCGGGGCTGGGGACCCCGCAGTCTCGGGCACCTCCCGCCTCAGGCGGCTGTCCACCTGCAGGCCCCCACCATGTTCCCTTTCTACAGGGACGCAGACCAGGACCTGGATGGCAGTGACCACGATGGCCCCGGCCGCCCCCGCTCCTCGCCACCCCTGCCCCCTGCCGCTGATGGCCTGGATCCCGAAGAGGATCCCCTGTCACACATGCACACAGGTGAGGGTGTGGGCAGGGCTTAGCCCTGGAGGAGCCTTTCCTCACTGGCACCCCGACCTGGGCCAGTGGACACTAAGCCGGCGTTCAGGAGTCAGTGTCACTTCATGCCACGAGGAGTCACTATGCACGTTGTCATAGGGGCCCTTTGGTGTTCCATGTGGAGGAGAACCTGTGCATTCTGCAGCCCAAAGTAGGGGGCCCCTCCCTGGGCCCTTGACAGTGGGGGGGCTCAGCCCCAGCTGCCACCTGGGAGACCTGGGGGTATCTGAGCCGTCCCCAGCATCCTGGGCCCAGGGCCACGAGAGAGCAAGGCAAGGCTCACGACTTCAGTTTCCGAAGGTGACCACAGAGAGGACAAGGACTTTCGCCCTCTGGGTCTGTCGGACTTGGGTCTAGATTGTGCCCTGGTTCCAGAGTCCGGTTGGTTCCGTGGTTTGACATCCGCCTGTCGCGCATCTGTCCCCGATCACTCTGGCTCGAGCAGTGTCAGTGCTCCCGACTGTCTGCCGAGTTTGAGAACAGGAGTCACGGCCTCCGAGGCAGGGCCTCAGCCGGGTGCACGATTGGTGTAACCGGTGTCCGTGTCCATGTGTGTTTTATGTTTGCGTGAAAGCAAAGCACTCGCTGAGGAGCGTCCATGGGCTCCACTGGGCTCGCACGGCTCGCAGCCTGAGGGCGAAACCAGGTGGTTCAGCCGGTGTCCCTCAGCCGGGGCGGTGGCGGTGGCCCCGGGCAGGCCGGGCGTGGGGGCCGCCGGTCCGGCCTCAGCCGTGTTCTCCCCTGCAGAGCCGCTGAGCGAGGATGGCGCGGCGGGCGGTCTCGCCGAGCCTGAGGACGGCGCCGATGGCCTCCCGTGCTCGGAGCCAGGGCCCTGTCCGTTCCAGCCACTGGACACGCCCCCGGCTGTGCCCCTGCCCCGACGGCCCCCAGCCCTGGCCGAGCCGCCCTCCTGCCCCCCTGCTGCAGCCGCTCCGGAACTCGGTGCCAGCCCCAGACTGGCCGTGGACTTGGCCCTGCCCGGGGCCCTCCCCGCAGAGCTGGCCCTCACCTCCAGCCACGCGGCTCTGGATGGAGAGCCGGAGGAGGCCGTGGCCCCGGCCCAGGTGGCCCTGTCAGTCACTGAGTTTGGACTCCTCGGCATCGGGGACGTGAACCCTTTCCTGGCGGCCCACCCAGCGTGCCCAGCTCCTGGGCTGCACTCGGAGCCCCTGTCACAGTGAGTGCGGCCGCCACCCCGAAGGCAGGCTGGGCGGAGCGGGAGGGGTCAGCCCCGGGGGCCCGAGGGGGCGTGGCGCAGGCAGCAGGCTGTTTGTTTCTTTAGTTCATTCTCTACTTTTAATTTGGCTTATTTATTTTTTTGACTAGGTAATACATTCATATGGTTCAAAATCCACAAAGGTACAAACGGGGCCAGTGGCAGTCTCCTCCCACCCCTGCCCACCCCCCAGGCACACGTGACAACACGGTCTGCTGGGGGAGGCGAGGTCGGGAGCCACGTTGTCAGCCGCGGCGCCCAGCTGTGCCCTTTGCGAGATGGGGCTCACCCTCTCCGTCTCTCCGTCTCTCCCCCCTGCAGCTGCAACGTGATGACCTGTTGATCCCTGGCCACAGGCGGGCACGTGTGGCCCCGACTGGACTTGGGGCCACTGTGGGGCCTGCCTGTCAGTCTTCCCGACCTTCCTCCTCGTGGGCCTCAGGTGACACCGTCTGCTTCGGAGCTCAAGGGCCGGGGTGAGCGGCGGCCGGGCTACGGGCCCTGACTCTTCCCACACGGGCCGCACCACCACCGGCTCCAGCCTGCCGCCCGCACCGTGGGGCCGTCGGCAGCCGGGTGCCGCAGGCCAGCCCCGTCCAGCCAGCAGAGGCGAGGAACGGCGTCCCTGCGTCAGGGAGACCGGAGACAGGGCAGGACACCGCCCCCACCAGCAGCCCCCGCCCCGGGCGCACCCCAGCACTCTGCTCGGCTCCCTGTCCCCACACCGGGCAGGACCGCGGGCTGCCCAGCCCAGGGGTCGAGGGGGCAGCTGCTACTCGGTGCCAAACCCTCCCGGGGCACAGCCATATACCTCGACGTCGGCCCCGCCCCCTCGCCCGTCTGTCCACTTCAGGAAGAGCCGCACTTTACGCCCCCCGCCCCACACCGGGGCCCTCAGCAGCCTCGGGCATGGGCTCCGGGGGACAGGCGACGGACGCCCCCTTGGTACGTGGCCCGTCACCTGCAGTGCCGAGGGGCCGGGTTCCAGCCCCTTCTCCCCCGCAGGTGGCTTTTCTGTTGAAGCCCCCCGACAAGATGGTTTGGGGTCCTGGTCCTTCTGCCTGGCCTCCCTCGTTCTATTTATGTTTCTGTTTACAAATTGGAGTGGGGTCCTCCAGGGAGGCAGGGCAGCAGTGCTCCTCAGCCCCCGGGTGTCACCAGGAGAGATTGGCTCGAGCCCATCTGCAGAGTTGGACTCGACTTTCCCTGTCACCCCACCAAGGACCGCACTGTGAAGTGATAACTGCCTTGAACCCCCTTTGCTGTTTTATTTATTAAACTTGATTTGAAGCCCCTGGGTGCCTCGCGGAGGGTCGGATGGGGTCACCCTCGTCACTCATTCACTGCCGGGCAGCATTCAGGGACCTGGGCTGTCGTGACCGAGGCGGTATGGGGGCCGTGGGCCGTGTCACGACGGCCAGTGTGAGGGACGTGGCCCGTTGAGTGGAGGAGACGTTCAGGCCGAAACCTGATGGAGAGCCAGCCTGGCCTGGGGACAGCCGGTGCCTCAGGCCGAGGTCACTGAGGGGGACAGGAGTCTGTCCGAAGGAAAGCTGAGTGTCGGGGGGAAGGGGGTGGGGGGACCAGACGTGCAGTTTCAGAACCCCCCGTGCAGGCAGGCTGGGCCGCGGCGGGGGACACGGCGGCGGCTGAGAGCCGGGTCGGAGGCCAGCCGTGTGCGGGGTGTGGGAGAGTCGGTCCCCCTTGCAGAGCTGGTTGTGCCAGCGTTAGAACAGGCGTGCTGCCAGGCTGGCGGGTGGGACGTGGGGACTCAGAACGACCTTCCCTGGCGTCTCCGAGTGCGTGTCTCGGGGGCCTCGCTCCGCTGCGCCGCTTCCAGCCGGGAGGGCGCCGCGCCCGCTCCTTTGTGTTTTATTTTCACTGCCCGAGACTGGTTTCTTTCCTCCCTGGTTTTGAGCAGTTCGACGCGCAGCATTTTCATAGTGGTTTCTCTCACTTGGTGATGAGCACCAAGGTCTCTGTGTATTCGCAAAGCTGAGAAACGCCCCATCACCTCGGGGACTATGGTGTGTCACCCACTCACCTGCTGGCGGGTGGCCCTAATGGGTGGGCTGCAGCAAGGGGCGCAGGTTCCGTGGACACGCAGGGGCTGAGCCTGGCAGTCGGTCAGAGCCCCGGCAGTGGGCAGGCCTGTGGCTCCATGGCCAATGCCCGCCCCCTGTCCCCCACTGCCGGGAGGGTCCCAGTGCCCACCCCATCCCCCTGCCCCCACTGCCGGGAGGGTCCCCATCCCCCCTCACTGGTGAAGTCCTTTGTTTTCGGCAGGATGGGCATTTTAAAGGTGGTTCCACTGACGCGTGGTTTTTAGTGAGAGAGTGGCTGTTCTCACTTGTTTTCGTAAATGTGACTCGTCTTTTTTCCTGTGACTTTCTCTCTGGACGCCAGGATTTGAGTGCAGGTGTCCAGTGTGGCTTTCCACGTGGAGGTCCTGGGGCCCGCAGACTGCCGCTCCCTGGACGCCTCTTCCCCCCTCTCCCTTTGAGTCCCCGTGATGTGGGAACGGGGGTGCTGCCCCAGTTCCGTACATTTGGTTCTCCGTGTTTCTGTTTAGTTTCTGTGGACTGTCCTCGAGGTCACTGCTCTCCCTTCCACTGTCCAGGCTGCTGTGTGGCCCGTGCCCGCGTCCTTTGGCTTATACACGGCGTACCCCCTTGTTCTCCCTTCTGTGCTGAGACTCCCCATGGTCCCCCTCCCCTCTACACCCTCTGACCTCTCTGTGACACCTGTGACAGCAGTACACCTGGGCCACTGTGAGCAGCACACTGAGGTGGTGGGTGCCTGGCATGACAGGGGCCCCACGAGCCTCCAGAGGTTGGCTGGGCTGTGGCTTTGCCTCATTGTCCCACCCCTGGAAGTAGCCTGGAGGCTACTGTGTCCCCTGGCCTTGGCCAAGCCTTCCCTGGAGTGAAGCACCCCCAGAACCCACCGTGCCCTAGCAGTGGTCAGGGAAGGGGGTGTCTCAGGGGTGGACTCCGTGAAGCCACTCCTGGAGAAGAGGAAGCAGCTGGGCCTCACCCTGTGGAAGCCTAACCAATTCATGGAGCAGCAGCCTCCCAGGTGACCTTGGCCTGGGGGCTAAGTTGTTCATCGATCACTAGGCCACGTTTCATTCGGTGAGTGTTGATTGGTTGGTTGGGCACCTACCATGTATGGGTCCCGGCCCTCCTGGGGCCCAGGCTGGGGGAGACTAGGATAAGCTGATAAGCAGAGGGAGGCTGAGGTGGCACTTGTGCTCAGAGGAGGCAGCAGGGGGGGGCAGGGCTGGTGGTGACCTCACCCAGGACGGAGGGTTTTCAGGTGCCTGCTCAGGGCTAAAGCTTGGAAGGTCGCCCTGTCCCCTGCCCTGGAGTACTCGGGGACTGTGAAGGGGGTCTGAATTCACTGATGCTGGCTTCTGACTCGGAGGTGACCCCAGGACCCCGCGCCGTGTTCTAGACAGTGAGCCCCCCACCGATGCGTCCTAAGGAGACAGGGCCATGTGGTCCCCAGGGGGAGACGACGGCCAGTGCGGCCTCTCTGAGCCCCACGAGAACAGAGGCGAGAGTGGTGGCTGCTTCGGCGGCTCCTCTGCCCACCTCCCAGGCTTCTGTTCCTTGACCCTCTCGACGCTCCTTTTGGAAATAAAGACACCTGGAGTCGGCTGGAGCTGAAGCAACAGGGTGATGAGAACTGACCACCTTCTGGGCCAAGTAATGACTGCTTGGGGGTGACCACAGGCACCAAGGAGTTGGTCGGATCTCGAGGGCGCACGGGTGAGGCCCTTGTACCGTCAGTGCCTTTCCAGCCTTGCCGTCCGCAGATGAGGGAGAAGCCGTCCTGGCCCATCCGGGCCTGGCTCCCAGGCCGGGCTCGGCCCCGCAGCAGGCCTCCGGCTCTCCCTGCAAAGGGCCCGGCGTGGAAATGTGGCGTGGACATGTGGGAGACCCCAGCTAGCAGGTGTAGGAGCTCTGACCCCAATCCTAACCCTAATCCTAATCTTTGCTGCTCCGCTAGGTCTTAATCCTGACCCTTCGGGGACAGTTCAATAACAGGCAGAGTGAGGTCGGTGGGGAGGGGCGGAGAGCCACACGGGCTCTGGCCGCACCGGCCACTGCGCCCACTTACCAGGAGACAGGCTCCTGCCCACCACGGCCTCTGGAGACCTTTTCTGGCTCCGACATTGCAGCCCTACCCGGGCTGTCCTCACCACCACGCACCCCTTTGGCGCGTTCTGCGCAGCACGCAGTAGGTGCTCAATAAACACCCCCGCACCTCCTCTGCCTGAACGCGAAGAGATCGCAGCAAGGTTAAAGTGCAAAAAACGAAAAAAAAAAACACAATACCGATCGTGACCCCGGTAGGATTCTCGCCGGGCTTTTCACCTGTTTTGCGGAGTGATGTTCACAACTCCCGCTTTGTACCTGTTGCGCGAATGGACGAGGGAATGACGGCCGCTTGTCCCGCGCCCGCCCCGCGCTGTGAGTGGCAGCAGGGGGCGCCAACGAGCGGAGTCCGCCTGCCCGGGGGCGGGGCGGGGGCGGGGGCGGAGGCCGCGCGGGTCCCGCTGCGCGTGAACTGGCCCTCGCCACAGCCGCACCCCTGCCCGGGCGCTGGGAAACCTTCCCGGCCCGCAGTCTAATTCTCCCGCGCCTTGGAGGAAGTCGGGGGGCGGGG
>NW_024356022.1:0-366 GCF_902729225.1 Pteropus medius | reverse complement strand
CTGTCCTCCTGAGCCAGGAAGCAGTGATTACCACATCCTGTCCACCTGGGCGGGCTGGCCTCACTTTAACCGGCTCTGCAGATTTTATGTAAACCCATCTCTGAATAAAGTCTCACTCAGCATTTGTCACTCAAAAAGGAAGTAGGATGGGAAATAAATGAATGCCCACTTCCGGGTAAACAGAAACTATGACCCATCCGTGTAGTGGAATACTATTCAGCAATAAAAAGGGAACAAAGTACTGACACACGTGACAAGAAAGAACCTCGGATATAAAAGATGACATGAATGAAGTTGTAGAATAGACCAATCTAGGATTGCACATGGGGAATGTGGCACCTGCAGAGTCATCAAAAGGGGACAAGG
>NW_024356021.1:0-320 GCF_902729225.1 Pteropus medius | reverse complement strand
AATATATTATATGTATTGTATATATATAAATTATATATATATTATAGATAGAAAGGTAGATAGATATAGTGTATGTATATATATCTATATCTATATCTATATCTATATGTAATTTATATATATAGATATAGATATAGATATATACAAAATCCAGGTAGAAGTTATATATCTATATATAGATATAGATATATACAAAATCCAGGTAGAAGTTATATATATATATATATATATATATAAAGTATGAAGTCTTTGGATTTAAACACAGTATAATCCACCCGAAAGGCAGATGGAGACACAGTGTGGTGAACATTTTATTTCTA
>NW_024356020.1:0-656 GCF_902729225.1 Pteropus medius | reverse complement strand
AAAAAAAAAAAAAAAAAAGGTGCTACTGATAGTCCCTAGTCAAAGAGCTAATACGAAAATTAAATGAGTTTTTATATGTAAAGAACTTAAATCAGCACGGAGCCCAAAGTAGGAGCCCAAAGACTATCAGCTATCCTTAAGCCATCACTACATTTATATGAGAATTGTCAGCCTAGGCATAATCTGCTAACCTGCTCGGGGACACCGACCACTAAATGTGCGGCAAGACATGCAAACTCATTATTGCTAAGGCTACCAGATCGTGAGCTCAATGAGGGCAGTAATGCATTTTAAATATTTTAAAAATTTACCCATAGGTATCTTACACAAGGCTATGTACATACCAGGAAATCAACTTTTATTGAAAGAGAAAGAGGTGGGGTGGGAGAGAAAGAGATTGAGAGAGAGAGAGAGAGAGAGAAGAAAAATCTGGGGACGACATAAAGGAATTGTAGGAGTAAACCCATCATTCTCATTTGTTCTTACTTCCTAGATGAGTCTATAAAATAATAAAACAAAACATTTAAAATATTGGATGAATGTGAATACTACCGACAAAATAGTAAAAAAGCATTTCTTCAGTCCTACATTTTCCATTTCCTAAATTTAATCAGTCTTCAGTTTAATATAGTGTTATAAAAATGTCATTCAAAAAC
>NW_024356019.1:0-602 GCF_902729225.1 Pteropus medius | reverse complement strand
GCTTTCTAGTTAATAGAATCTGTTGCTTCAATTTATAAAACCGTTTTCTTCCTAAGGAACTACTTTTCAAAGAACTACAAATATATTACCATCACCAACCACAGGTTTGCAACTCTGAGAAGTTAAACCCCCTTAGAATCTCACACTCACTACTCCTGCACTGTGTTTCTGCAGGACAATCAACTAGGAGCTACGGTCACTGAATGAGACATTGCAGCCTAGGGTTAGCTTCCTTTAAAGTTTCAAAGGAAATGAAGGAAAACACTGATTCTAGTTTCACAACAATAATCCGTTAATATTATAATACAAAGGCCTGCCTACTTATGTGTTACACAAAAAAAAAAACAAGACCTTCTCTCTCATCCAGGAGTTAAAAGCCTAGTAGGGAATAAACAGATTTTGTTCATCAGTAGGATCCAGTGCTGTGATAGTGTCTGATCCACAATGAGAAAGAGGCAAGAGATGGTCTGAAGCATGAGTAGGAACTACCTACCCTAGGGAAAGAAAAGGGGCGACACATAGCTGCAGCACCGTTCAGAACAGCTGCCCTTCGTTTTCTGTTTCCTGAAGAGATCACTGAGTTCCTCTATTTTTTTTTTTTT
>NW_024356018.1:0-484 GCF_902729225.1 Pteropus medius | reverse complement strand
AGAATATGTTTCCTTGACTTTTACAACTTTTGGAGGCCACCTGCATTCCGTAGCTCATGGCGCCTTCCTCTATTTTCAAAGCCAGCAGCAAGTAGCATCTTTTAATCTTTCTGTGTCTTTAAATCTGCCTCTGACCTATATATCTGAATTCTGGCTAAATAAGATTCCATGCTTTCATTACTGTCAAGGTACGAAGGTCAATGTTCTTGCTGTCAATTACAACCTGGAAGAAATAGTGAAGCCACCATTTATTAAGTGCCTACTGCATGTCAGGCTCTGAACTAGGTGCCTCATATACATTATTCTAAATTCTCACAACCTGTGATGTAGATGTTCTAATTCCCATTTTACAGAATCTCAGACTAAGCCTTAGTGTTTAAATAGACCTAAAGTTATGTGGCTAGTGAGTCTTAGAATCAGAGTTTGATCTCAGGTCTCTCTGGGCTTTTTCTGCTAATCCACATAACCTCTCATATCAAAAACT
>NW_024356017.1:0-543 GCF_902729225.1 Pteropus medius | reverse complement strand
CACGGGTGGGGGGTGGGCATGGACAGCCTGCGTGGACGCCACCATACACATGGGCAGGCACATCCGTGGGAGGAACCCCGAGGCGGGCTGCCAGGGCCACCCCTCTGCTGGCAGGCTTCCTGCCTGAGCTGTAGCGGCATCACGCAACTGTGGGCATCGTACGGCCATTCCCCCAGTCGCCCTGATTATAAACCGCAATTTACAGACAAAGAGGCTCGGAGAGGCTTGTGGCAGATCCTAAGGGATGGAGAGAGGGTCCACCCACGTCCGCTGGGTCTCTGGTCCTGGCCTCCAATCTCAGACCTCGGAGCCTGCGGCCTTGTTCAGAGCTGGGCCGATTCCACACCCTCAGCCCCAGCAAGACCGGGGGCGTGCCCTGGGGTCTGACCAGCCCTGCGACAGGTCGGGGCAGCCTGGGCCCGAGAGGGACCTGAGCAACACCAGGTGCTGCGCTCCCAGACCCCGCGAGGAATGCCTGGGCTCAGCCTCGACACCCTCCTGGCGTCAGCTTCCCCAGGTGGAGCTGAGGGGCCCTTCTGGGGT
>NW_024356016.1:0-724 GCF_902729225.1 Pteropus medius | reverse complement strand
GCAAACCTCTTACCCTAACCCTAATAACAACCCTAAACATTACACTAACAAGAACCTTAACCTTAACCCCTGAATACAAACCTAACCCTAACCCTAATTTAACTCTAAAAGTAACTCTAACCCTAAGCAGAACCCTAAATCTAACCAAAACCATAAGGTAACACTAACACTAACCAAACCCAGTTCCTAACCCTAAAGCTCAAGCTAATTTTAACACTAATACTAACCCTAACCTTAAATATACACTAACAATAACCCGAACTCTAAACCCTAACCCTAACCCTAACTGAAACACTACCTTATCCCTAACCCTATCCCTAACCCAAACACTAACCTCAACCTTAATGTCACCCTAACCCTAAACCTAATCCTAATCGTAATCCTAACACTAAATTCTTACAGTAATCCTAACTGTTACCTTAAACCTGACCTAAACTTAACCATAACCGTAACCTTAAACTAATCCTAACCCTAACCATAGCCCTAAACTAAATGTAATCCTACACTTACATCTAACCATAACACTAATCCTAACACTACACTCTGATCCTAACCCTAACATTAAATCTAAAAGTAACCCTAACACTAACCATAATGCAGAACATAAACCTAAATCTGAAGATAAATATGGCCCTAATTCTACCCCAAACCCTAAATTTTACAATAAAAATAACTCTAACTCTAACCCCTTACCCTAAATCTAACCCTAAACCTAAGCCTAATC
>NW_024356015.1:0-560 GCF_902729225.1 Pteropus medius | reverse complement strand
TAAAATTGATAAATGTCTAGCTTTTCCAATCAAGAAAAAAAGAGAAAAGAAATAAATTACCAGTATCGCTAATGAAAAAATGGTTATTAGCCCAGATTCTGTAGACTAAAAGAATAATGAAGAAAGCGAACGACTTCGTGCTGGTATGTTCAACAGCCTGGGTGCAACAGGCCAATAAATGGAAATGCGTAAATTATAAAAACTAACACCAGACGAAACAGAAAACCTGAATACTCCATCAGCTGAAGAATCTGAGTTCACGGGTGTCGGGAGCCTTAAAGCCTGCACCCAAAGATAAGAATCACATCCTGAATAAACTCTGCTATCTGTGACCATTTGGACAGCCAGGGCACTGGGAAGTGCCGGCCTCATCTCGTGTCTTTGATCCCCATTCCGCCGCCTGCAGAGCGGGAGCCTGCAACTTCTCACACAGCCCATCTGTTTCTGACCAGCCAGGTAGAAATCACCTTCTCTGGTGGTCGCCAATAAGCTTGTAACGAAATACTCTCTGATCAGTCCCGCCCCTGCCCTCTCCACCTGAGTGTATAAATATAACCACT
>NW_024356014.1:0-1206 GCF_902729225.1 Pteropus medius | reverse complement strand
GGAGGTTCAAACCATGGGCTAGACCAGTGATTCTAAAGCTCTCCTGCACATCGGAATCGCCAAGGGAGCTTTCAAAGGCAGGAAGGCCTGGGTTCAACCCCAGGGATACTGATTCAATCAGCTTTGGCTGTGGCCTGGGAATTCGGGTAGGTGGTTATATCAGCAGCCAAGTTTGAGGACCAGAAGCGAGATGTTCCAGAGATCAAGAGATGTGCGTTGGACACGTCTTTGAACAGAAGGAGGCTTTTAGGATGACATTATTATTAATGTTATTATTGAAAAAGCATTATTGTTGGGATATAGTTCAGATATGACATGATTCACACTTTTCTGGGCGGGTGTCTCATGGAGCCTTTTCTTAGTATAATCTCAAGGTTGGGCCACTGTCACCCCTATCTAATTGGGACGATCTTTTAGGACGTGCACGTCTGTGGTGTGGGAAGGAAGAGGAGGGAGAGGCTTAAGCAGTGGCATCCTAGTGGGAAAGGGTTAGGAGACAGCAGAGTCCATGTTAGTGTGAGGTATCACTAGAGAAATGGGAGTGATGACAGTAGGGTCCTTGACTGAGCATGGGCTGTGGGGCGTTTCCAGTGGACTGGATGGATTTGGGGGAGTGTCTGTATGCCATGGCTCTGGTGACAGTGTCTGTGGTGAAGGTGCGCAGTGGGGGCGGGGACTGACGCTGTCTGTTGCCACCAACCCTACTTTTCCAATCTATTTTCAGTTCTCTTCTCATAGTTCCCCCAGCCCACACCGCCAGCTCATTTCTGCTCTTCCTGCTGCACACTGCGCTCCTGCTTTCCTCTTCCAGTTGGGAGGTCACAGCTCACTGACACCCCTGGGTCTGGCTGCCTCCTGGGTTGCTCCTGTGAATGGCATTCAAGGGCCCTTGGAGGTCTGAGGCCCAGGTCACACTCCCCACCAGTCCGGGCACCCTCTCAGCGCCTGACACTGACTGAGTCTGCAGTGTGTTCTCAGCGCTGCACCCCTCTCAGTCCCTGGGTAACAAGGAGTTCCCAGGTGGGCAGAGCTCAAGGGCGGTCAGTGCGGAGTTAGGGGCCTTGTTCTAGTGCCCACCAGCTGCCTGGGGAGCCCAGGGCTGAACCACACTTCCTCTATTGGGCACTGCGGGGGCTCCTGGCTCTCACACTGAGGAAGGTCAGAGCCCGAAGGAGTCTTCCTGTGACTTCTCTGGTCTCCCCCAAC
>NW_024356013.1:0-367 GCF_902729225.1 Pteropus medius | reverse complement strand
GTCCATGGCGGCCGTCACCCGCTGGAAAGAGTTCATTTGGGAGACACTGCAGACAGCTGTGGGTCTGAATTCGGCCTCCGTTCCTTAGGAGCTTTGCGATCAGCTCTTTGAGCCTTTCATTTCTTCATTTTGAATGCGTCCACGGGGACCATTACGACCATCCCAGGCTGAAAGGTGAGAAAGAGGGAGGTGTCTGCTTCCGTCCTGAAGTCTGATTTCCACTGCGGAAAGCGGGAAGGAACCGAGGCCTGAGGAAGGAGCCCCGGGGCCTCTGGGATGAAAAGAGATCATGCTGAATTGTGGCTCTGGAACGCCCAGTGTCCACACTGCGCGGAGGTGGAGGTGCTAGGAGCGGCCTGTCTTCTGT
>NW_024356012.1:0-418 GCF_902729225.1 Pteropus medius | reverse complement strand
TTTTTTCCCGAGGGAGAGAGAAGATTCCAAGGAAGCCAGTTCTGGCGCCTGGAAGACACATCGTGCCTTTAATTGAATTAGATCGACGAGGATCTCTTCCTGTGGGCTTCGGCTGCGCATGGGTGGGTTTTAGGTTTTGTGTTTTGGGTTTTTGGTTTCGGTTTTGTATCTCACCCACCAGAGCTATCCCCAGAACACAGCAGATGCGTGAAGCTCGACGTGGCGTCCCGGGCACCCTCCCTCCCCCAGAAAGATGCCGTGGCACTGTGCCAGCCACCTATCTGTGCTCTGACATTCCTACAGGGTGGACGCCGCCGAACTCGGAAAGGCCTCGCCCACTTCTTCGCGAAGTTGGGGCTGGCCACAGGACAGAGCTGCGAGAAGGAAATTATTTGACTGTTGGGTCTGTGACTTAAGG
>NW_024356011.1:0-1316 GCF_902729225.1 Pteropus medius | reverse complement strand
CATTTCTGTAGGAAAGGGCACAAAAATATTTGGAAAGGTAGTCACAGTTATGCGATACAGTTATGCGATAATATAAGAATATTTGACCAAACAAAAAAGAAAGAAAATCTGGAAAATAACTAGAGGCTCACAGCAACTTTAGCATAGCAAAACAAAAATCAAAATCTATGGACTATTATTAAGTGAAACAAAATAATACAACTGGCGACATACTTGTCATTTATATTTGCAAAACACTAATTCTGAGAAAATTAGGAAAAATTTGAAGAGTTTAATTTACATTAAAATGTAGGTATTCTAAGTGTAAGATATTAAGAAGTAGTCAAAATGATCATATTGCTGTCTTTGTGAATCTAAGGCAAATATATTTAACTTACATCATCCCCTAGTTTGTTTGTGTGTACAGGTTTGTTCCTAAAATGTCAGACCTGCATGCTGTACTAAATAGAGTCTTTCCTTCTTCCTATTTTATGTAGATTCTTAAGCCCTCTATATAATTACTATTTAGAATTCCAGTCAAGAGAGCAAGAGGGGACACACACACACACACACACACACGCACGCACGTGCGCCCACACACACGCATGGACACACAGAGATTAAACGTGAATATGAAGTGAGCATAAGATAGGACTAATACATAATAGACGTTTAATAAATCAGTTTATTTCCTTATTTCCATCTTCCTTCCTTCCTTTCGATTTCCCTTGCCTGACATGTCTTCAGTAAAAATCTCTGAAGTTGATACGGGGTCAGTGAGACAGACCATATAGGCATAGCTCAGGTAACAGCAATTAGCTTACAGTTTACATACAACTTGATGTAGAAACATTGGACATTCATTAAGATTTGTCTGCTTATTCATCTGTCCACAAACTGAGCCTCCTTTACCAACTTCCAGAAGAATTGCTCAGACTAGAACATCTTGACACTCTTTTCTGTGTTTACGTCGATAACCTCTGGAGATTATATTTTGGCTACATAGTATTAGGATCTAAGTTAAAGATTCTGTCTATAATTATATGTAATTATTAAGTGCTCAACTCAATGCTCAGACATGGCATATTCAACAAATATGCTCACTGTTCTCTCTCAAAATCCTGGTTTTACTAATGATCACACTACACACATGAAACTTATAATGAAGAGGGGAAAACAGGTATATGTATTGAGGCCAGAGGACGCCAGCATTAATTTTTCACGGACCTGCACATACATCAACAAACTATTACTTCTGTTTGTTTTCTCAGAGTCCTCAAAGAGAATTAACACAATCCATTTCAAAGTCCTGAAGCCAGCCTTGCTTGTCTCTTCCC
>NW_024356010.1:0-512 GCF_902729225.1 Pteropus medius | reverse complement strand
TTTCTACTAATGTGCCAACAGAGGAGATAATTCTAATTTCTATACTGAAATAATATGGAAATGAAATGGATGCTATGTCCACAGAGTTGCACATTTTGGATGCAGATGTTAGTGCCTTGTGTAAAAAATAAGGCACCAGCCAGTCTCAAATTACGACTGTATTATTTCATTGCTGTGCACACCAATTCTCAGAGAAAGTGAGACTCTATCCCAGGCCAAACATAAAAACTAGCACCAATAAATCATTTCAGATTGTCGTCCTTAAAAAATTCACAGCATTTTTAAGCTTTTGTTTTCTAAACTCCACACACGTACACACACAAGCATGCACGCGCACGCACACACACACGCGCGCACACACACGCACGCACGCTCTTGCTAGTTCAGTAATATTACGTGTTCCTTTGCCAAAACGGTCATGTCCAATATCCTTTTCAATAACTTAGTCATGTAACTCGTGTAACTAGAGCAGTTCTAGTTCGTCCGCCTGTAGCGCGACGTAAGTGGCTCGC
>NW_024356009.1:0-890 GCF_902729225.1 Pteropus medius | reverse complement strand
CGCCCACAGAGCCCCAAGGCCCCGGGAGGGCTGTGCATTTGCTGCAAGTGAGCCTTTTCTCGGAAGTCTGCGATTCTGACTCAAAATGGACGACACCACAGAGCTTTTCGCCGAGCTTCCATATACATATATATGCATATATATTTTCATCTATATGCATATATATGTATATGGTGGATTTTCGAAGGACGTGCGTGGACCCCTGGTCTACCAGAGAAGAGAGGCCGCTCCTAGCACCTCCACCTCCCCGCAGTGTGGACACCGGGCGTTCCAGAGCCACAATTCAGCATTATCTCTTTTCATCCCAGCGGCCCCGGGGCTCCTTCCTAAGGCCTCGTCTCCTTCCCGCTTTCCGCAGTGGAAATCAGACTTCAGGACGGAAGCAGATACCTCCCTCTCCCTCACCTTTCTGCCTGGGATGGTCGTAATGGTCCCTGTGGGCACATTCAAAATGAGGAATTGAAAGGCTCAAAGAGCTGATCGCAAAGCTCCTAAGGCACAGAGGCCGAATTCAGACCCACAGCTGTCTGCAGTGTCTCCCAACTGAACTCTTTCCAGCGGGTGACGGCCGCCATGGACGGAGGGGGCAAAGCATCACTGGGTACGCTGTCTGCGGGCGGCCCTGAACCCTGCAAGAGGATGCAGAGAGGAATGACACCTAATTTGTACCTCTAGGAGCTCAAAGTGTCAGTGAGTGCTCCTCCAACTTCGCCACCCCAGTCCCCGCAGATGACAGGGCATGGCCCACAGAGCCCCAAGGCCCCGGGAGGGCTGTGCATTTGCCGCAAGCGAGCCTTTTCTCGGAAGTCTGCAATTCTGGCTCAAAATGGACGTCACCAGAGAGCTTTTTGCCAAAGCTACCATATACATATATATGCATATATATGTTC
>NW_024356008.1:0-471 GCF_902729225.1 Pteropus medius | reverse complement strand
TCTTTCCAGAGAAGAGTGAGAGCAAGCTGGAACCTACCGGCACACCTACATTTGTGTCTTGCCACATCTAAATAGAACAGTCACCCAAGAGCAATACCCATGTTTCACTTCTTCCTTTGAAAATTTATTCTAATTTTCGCTCTTGGCCAACTCTCACCCAGAACTGTACAGGGAAAGGGAAAGGTAGGTCCAGCTCAGCCCAGTTGACAAACTACAAAGCCACCATAAAAGTATGCCCTGTTTTCTCTATTCCTCAGAAGAATTTCTGCGAGATTAGTATTCCTTCTTTAAATGTTTGGAAGGTTTCACCAGTGGGAACATCTGGATTTTTATGGAATAGCTTTTAATTATGTGTTAAATTTCTTTGAAAGCTATAGGACTATTCAGATTTTCAGTTTCTTCTTAGGTCTGTTGCAATGACTTTTATTTTTCAAAGAATTTATCCACTTCATTTGAATTTTCAAATGTATT
>NW_024356007.1:0-893 GCF_902729225.1 Pteropus medius | reverse complement strand
CCCTGTTTACACGTGAGAAACAAACTCACGCGGCCCAGCAGCATTCGCCAAAGCCCAAACGGCCCGAACGTGGGGACTCGGAACCGTGTCTCACGTTTTCCCATGAACCCCGCTCCAGGCGCGGGCGTGGGGAGCCACACGCTGGGGCGCTTCCGCCTGCCTGCGCCAGACACGGCGAGACCGGGCAGCTCCTGGGCGCCGTGCATTCCGAGGCTGTTCTGGGGCCGCTGACCACACCCCCCCCGCATGTCCGTGGGGGGCCCCCGCCGGGACCCACCTTGGCCATGAGATCACGCTCTCTTCGCTCTGCGTTTCTCCGCAGAGCGGACAGTTCCAAAATTTCCTTATTCAGAAACTTGTTTTGGGTTTTGTACCCCTGTAGATTATCCTGTTGGGGGGAAAAAAACCATCGAGTCACATGGGTTGAACGTTGACTAATTAATCATTGGACAGAATCACTATTTTGCTGCCTCGCCGCACAGCCCTGCCAAGTGGGAGCGGGTCCTGAGGAGCTGAAAGCGGATTGTCAGGCACCTTCCCGTGAACCTCTGGGGCAGGAGGAGTCAGGAGGGACTGCGCCGAGATGATGGGGACTGGGAAGCAGCTTTCTGTAATGGTGGCGGTTTTCCCCGACCTGACCCCTGGGGCCGAGACGCAGCCTCTGCGGGCCACGCGGAATGACGGAGCCCTAAGGCTGCGTACACGACCGCTCGGTGTCTCAGAGCCAGAGAGGGGAGCGGGCTGGGAGGGTCGGAGGGATGGCAGCGCCAGGGGACTGCCTTGCACTGCCGAGGACGCTGCCCAGCAGGCTGGTCACCACGGGACCGGAAGTCCCGTCGGGCACAGCGGCTCCGCTGTCCCGCTATTACCTCCCTGAGGCCGGTCGGCCTGAA
>NW_024356006.1:0-393 GCF_902729225.1 Pteropus medius | reverse complement strand
GTTAGGGTTAGGGTAAGTTAGATTTAGGGTTTAGAATTATGGTAAAGTTTAGTGTGAGGGTTAAGATTAGGGTTACTATTACCGTTAATGTTAGGTTAGGGTTATGGTTAGAGTTAGAGTTAGGGTTAGGGTTAGGATTAGGGTTAGGTTTCGTTTTAGGTTTAGGGTTAGATTTTGGGGTTAGGGTCAGGGTTAGGGTAAGGTTAGGGTTAGGTTTAGGTTTAGGTATAGCATTAGGGTTAGTATTCGTGTTAGGTTAGGATTAGGGTTATAATTAGAGTTAGGGTTTAGAATTATGGTGAAGTTTAGTGTGAGGGTTAAGGTTAGGGTTACTATTACCGTTAATGTTAGGTTGGGGTTATGGTTAGAGTTAGAGTTAGGGTTTAGAATTAT
>NW_024356004.1:0-4111 GCF_902729225.1 Pteropus medius | reverse complement strand
AGCGACCCCCTGGTCTGAGCAAGGAGGTCGGAAACGCCATCACCATGGCCACTACCGGTCACAAAGCCGAGCGGCTCCAGTCGCCCTCTCTGCCCCGGGGGGGCTGGGAGGGAGGGCAGCGGAGCACGCTGCAAGGCTCCCCACCGCCGTGGGAGCAGGGAGCCCCCCCCAACGCACCCTCCACTCTGCGTCTCTCGGGGGGCCTTGCCGGGGAAAGCCATGCGAAGCCGAGGGCACATTTGCCCAGGGAGACACTGACAGCATTTTCCAAGCCACCGCTACACTGTGATTTGTTTGTGTTTCCTTTGTTTTGAGGCGGGAGGGAGATGATATTGTCACGCACGAACACCTCGGTGGCACGCTCTGAGCCTGACAACAAAACTTCGGGGACAGGAAAACGCAGGGCCAGCCCCAGGGTTGCGGCTCTGCGCTGGGGGCCCCCAGGAGGCCGGGGCGGCCTGGTTGGGGGTGGTGAGCGGGATGCTCCTTCCCCTCCCCCTCTCCAGGGGAAGCAGCTGAACGGTGGCGGCACAGGTAACAACGCAGATCTCTCTGACTCGCGTACATTTGTCGGTCACTTACAAGCCTCCGTGAGTGACTACGAGGACACGTCGCCGGGCAGCACTCGCGGGCTGGGGCGGCCACCGCCGGCACCGCAAGCTGACCCGCACGCTGACCCGCACGCGATGGGACACTGTGCGTTTTCCAAAACTAATGTTTCCTGGGAAAATGAAATCTCATTGACTCAGAAAGAGCCGACGCGGGCGTTTTGGATCCGTGTCCCGTTGCTCCATTTGCTCATGCGGAGAATCTCCAGGGGGCTCCCCAGAAAGAAAGAAAAACGCAACCGGGAGACTCCAGCACCCGAGCTTCTTCACATGCCACGAAGTTCCATCCGCCAATTCTAGGGGGAAAGACGCGGCAGGGAAGGGAGATGAGCTCGAGCTCTGCTGTAATCAGGGCACGAGGCGACTCGTTCTCGAGCGGACCGGGGGAGTGGCCCTGCGCGACCAAGTCTGCCCGTCAGCACGGAGGGCTCTGCGCCTCGGAAGTCCCGTCCTCACCCCTGTCTCTCTTCCAAGAGCACAACCTGAAAAATCTCTCAGATGAACCGACCTCTATGACGCGACTTCTCAAGAGGTGAACGTCATACCTGCAAAGAAAACCCCAAGAAAACGAAAAAACAAACAACAACAACAACAACAACAACAACAAAAAGAAGGGGTAGTGCGTGCTAAGGAAAAGAAAAGGAGGTAGCACAAGGTTTCAGGATCAGAGGCTCATTTTGTCCCTTAAAAATCAGAATGCAGAGTGTTTTAAAAAGCGTATCATAATCCTAAACAGAGCTCTACAATAATATGGAGCAAATTACGCCCCGTCAAGAGAGGCCTCTCCAAAGTAAGAATCAGCGTGGGGCCCCTGACGGATGCCGCTTGTTTCCGGGGATCGGGCGTCAAGCTTCGCAAGGCTGTGGCTTGCTCTAAGTGGCCATCCTTTCTCGGGATTGGGGGAGTAGAGGCGGCCACAGGCATCAACCGCCACCCTGACCATCTGACACCAAGAAACAAATTTTTACTATAATCAATATTTTTAAGAAATGAAAAGACATTGAACAATTTTAGCATGTGACTAGAAACTACCAAAAGAATCAAATGGAAATTAAACAACTAAAAAATGTAATTAAGAAATCTTAAAGATGGATTTACAAACAGATGAGACTTGGCTGAAGAAATTATTCATATTTGGAAGATACATCAGGATAAAATATCCAGACTGAAGCATGAAGAGATAAAGCAATGGAAAACACAGAAAAGAGCATAGGAAAAACACGTGGAAATATTGAAAAGTTCTAACACACAGGGAAGGACGTACTAGAAAGGAGTGGGGGGGGTGGGCAGGCAAAAGCAATATATGAAGAGATGATCGATTTCCAAAGTTGATTGAAGAATTACTGTAAAGTGATTATGACAATGTGGACATCAAAAAATTAAAGCAAACAAGCCTGTCTTTCAACCTTTAATGAAACAGGAAATTACACAAGACAGGTGAGCAAAAATATAATACCGGTACTTCCTTATAACTTTATAACAAATGCACATAAAATATTTGAAGGAAACACAAAATAATAATAGAGACTCCATCTTGCACAATAAGCATACTGATAATTTTCTCTATTCTGTTAAAAATGTTCTAATTTTCTATAATACCCATGAATTACTTGTACGATCAGAAGAATGTTGATTTTTGAGAGCAAGATATGATTTTGTATTACAGTAAGATTAAAATGATGTCAAAACATGTATTTGAAAAGAATGAAAACGTACATAAAAATACTATCGAAATTACAATCTTAGAGGGACGGAATGAAAAATGATTTTTTTCCTATTTTTCAAGTTTTTTACATGAAGGCAGGGCAATGTTTAAAGGACAGTGTCCTATTTGCCAACTGACAAGTTAGCCTGCCGCAGTTTCATAGACGCTCACAGAAGACACGAGACTCTTGGGTCAGAGACAAAGGGCCGTATCCCTCGCAGGATGTCAGGTAGCATGAGCTTCATGTTCGCGTTAGCTCCTGTGACAACAGGATCCCATGGGGATGATGTGACAACCATTTCTGGGGTCGGAAGTAGTGAAACGGCAGCCTTTCTAATCTCGTCTGGTGTATGCAGCTTCGAAGCGACATAATATATAGCTTCCTGCATCTCACCACTGTACCAGCGTGAACAAAATCCTCGGCTGCTCGGAGACCTCTAAGGAGCCAGCTCAAAGGCAGGACCGAATGGCCTGGCTAACGGCGTCCACACACCTGCCTGCTGTTTAACCCAACACGGCGTCGGGGAAATTCCGTGGCACTCCTGTGGTCAGCCAGCTTCCCGAGTACTAAAAAGAAGCAAGTCCTTCCCGTGTGACAGAACCACTACATAACCCAGTTTAAAACCTTCGTAGCAATCGTGTCTTTTAAGTGTACATTTATACCAAAAAGATTGAACCAGCAGCTGAAATTTTCTGCTCCACATCGCAACGGCTCCTGGTGCTAAGAGCGGGCTGACGGCTTACACCGCTGCTGGACAGCCGACGGATGGCCCTGCAAGACCCGTTTCCAATCCCTTGGGACCACTCTCCGCAAAGTTCTCTAAGGTCAAATGTCCACAGGAAACATCTCAGGGAAATAACTGGAAATTCTTGCGGTTCCACATCTGATTCATTCAATGTGACACACATGTTTTAAGTCACTGAAGCAACTAGGGACAATAACGCAGATACCTATGATTACTGAAAGCTCCGTGTACTTGGGGGAAGGGGACTAAAATCAAAGCCCTTGTCCCTGGTGCGTGTGTGGAGGGGGGAGGGGGTGGCAGGAATGAGTACGCTACTCCCAGGAGAGCTAGGGGCACCGAGGAGGCCATGTCCCCAAGCCGCAGGGGGACAGTGCCTGCCTAGGAGTAGGTTTACTCACCTCTGCCCGCCTCACCAGGCTACTAAGTTTTAAGTAGCAAGTAACAAGAGAAGCTTTGGGGGAGAGGACAGAATGAAAATATGGAGAGACCCCTCTGAAGGCCACGCAAAGGGAAGACAGGAAGCTGAGGGCAGAGCAGACACCGAGGGGAAAAAACTCGACGGCCAGCCGGGCTTCATCTGAAACACCGGTGCCGCCGGAGGAATTGGAAACCCGTCACGCACCAGGAGTCACCGCAGCAATTCACAGACCTTAAACCTTGCCCGACTTCCCAGTAGATTAAGTCAAATCCCCACAACAAAAGCCAGCAGCAGGAAAGGCACGCCAAAGCCCAGGCATAAAAACTGTTTACCTCAGCACCCACTGTCCTACTCAAGACATGTGGCTTTCAAAAACGAGCAGCTGTGAGGCACCCAAAGAAGCGCACGCCCAAGGGACAAAGCGGTCATCAGAACCAGACGCGGATGTGACTCCCATGGTGGGAGCGTCCGACGGTGGATTCGGCATAACTGGGATTGACGTGCCAAAGACGCGAGTGGAAAATAGAGACAGTGTGCAGAGTCGCACGGACAGCTTCAGCCGAGAAACAGAAAGTGCCCGAAGGGTTTAACGAGAATGCCAAACGTGAACACGAGTGACAGAGATGAAGTAATG
>NW_024356003.1:0-317 GCF_902729225.1 Pteropus medius | reverse complement strand
GGCCCCAGGGACGTTACGCCGGCCAAGGAAGAGGACTCGGGTTCTGCACGGATGTTTGTGGCAGCTGGGGAGACATGTGACCCTGACATTTAGAAGGAACCAGGCTGCCTACTTCCCTCCAACCATTCCGGGTAGCAGCACGACCATGGGATGCTGCTGCCCAAGAGAACGCCAGATTACGTGAAGGAAAAGCAACCAGGGAAAAGACACACACACACGCACTCACACATGCACGCACACGCAGTCACACTCATACACACTCACACATGTGCATATACACTCACACGTGCACGCACGCGCGCAGTCACACTCATACA
>NW_024356002.1:0-394 GCF_902729225.1 Pteropus medius | reverse complement strand
TGAGAGCATCAAGTGACAAGGACGTGAAAGTGAGTGGACACCCTAAAGGGCACTACTCCCAGTGTGTCAGTGGCAGGGCGAATTGATGCCGTTCTCTCGAGAAGGGAATTTGGCGATATCAACAGGGACATTAAACAATGCATATGATCTTGACTAAAAAATCTGACTGCTATATATTTATCCTATAGATATGCTCATAAAACCATGTCAAAATATAAGCATAAGAATATTCATTGTAAGAATATAATCTAAAGTAACATACTTGGGAGCTAGTGAAATAAATTATGGAATACTAAATAATTATTTAAAAATACACACACACACACACACACACACACACATACGTACTATTATGAAAAGAGTACTAAGATGTAATATGTGAAAAAAAAGCCAG
>NW_024356001.1:0-424 GCF_902729225.1 Pteropus medius | reverse complement strand
AAGAGTAAATAGCAGCTAAGACTCAGAAGGTTGAGAGGGTCCACCTTATGTAGGAACTTACAGGTAATTCAATATGGCTGGAATAGTAAATGCAGTGAGGGTGGAACCGAGGTGGTGGAGTGTGAGGAGAGGCCATACACTGAGGGGAAGGCCTGAGCCATGATGTGGAGGGCTGGGCTTGCCACGTGAGGGAGCCTGTACTTTACACAGTAAGTGATCAGATGTTGTTGAAGGCTTGGAGGCTCCTAATCATATTTGTGGGGTAGGAAGATCACTCACCTCTCTTTTCTCAATTTTAAGAAGAATGGAAACTTAATAAACCTTTGACACTGAATAGAAGCATCCTCACCTGTCCTAAGACACTCCGGGATTCCAGAGGCCTGACAACTCTGCCTTGGGGAAGAAGAAGCCCTCTTCTCCTGCT
>NW_024356000.1:0-5894 GCF_902729225.1 Pteropus medius | reverse complement strand
CTTGAATTGTCCTTCCTTGTATGTGTCTCATGATATTGAGTATTGTGTGCGTGTTTAATTGTGCATGTAAATCAGCATGTGTGGGTCCAGTGTCTTTTGTGTGGGTCAATGACTAGATGAGTGTGTGTATGTTTCACCTCCTTTTCCCCACACTTTTCGTGTCAATATCTCATTGACATGAGTGTGAGGGACAAGTAAAACGGGCTAGGGGAATCCTGTCTCTTATATTGTGCTAGTTGGCTTGGTGAGAGATGATCAATAGACCCTGGGTGACAAAAAACTTGGAAGATGTTTCACTGGCATCACTGCATCATGCACCTGAAACTAATATCACCTAGAAAACTGTCATTGTCTAAATCCAGGATATAAATTAAAAAAAAAAAAAAACATAGAGTGACATCAGAAACATGGTGGAGTGAGAGACATCCCCAGATAGCTGTCCTTGAAACAATGAGATGAACATTGAAAATATAACAAAAAACACCCAAACTTCACACCATACATTGGAGCTAAGATCTGCGCATAAGAGTTACCATAGGTCTGCACCCCGCTACTCAGGTGGTAGACTGGGAGAAACAAAGAAGCCGACTCTCACAGCTGGATCTCGCTGTAGGAGAAGAGGGCAAGGAAGGTGTGGCAGATTCTCTGAAAAGCCTTGCCTTGGAGAACTGTGAGCTCCATATGGCTGGCAGGAGTGCACAGTGATCAGAGCAAAAAGCAGAAAACTGGGGACAACAGAGAAAGGGGATTGGCAGAGTTGATAATTAAGAGCCATGGTGGCAAAACATGAGACTGAGACACAGCCCCCATCGCTCAACCTAGAGTAACCCACCCATATATCCTCCAAGACCGAACATCACAGAGGCTCAAGGGAATCTGAGAAAATGCTACTTAATCTCTTGGTATTATTAAAGAATTTATATAAAACAAGGAACCAAGACGTTTAGATACCATCTAATAAAACCAAAAGAAAAGCACCTTCTTTGCAACAGACTAAAGAGAGAACATTATATAATAAATCGTCTTCTAGGAAGACAGCAAAACGCACTTCCATAACTGCTCAGGACGAAAAAAGTCTATTGAACAACATGAACAACCAAGGTCATAAGGCATCTTAGATATCCATTCTAATACGCAAAGGATGTCTGTGTAGGACAGCTGTTGACTATCCGCTTTCTTAAACAAGCAAGCTGCCGCTGTAGTAAAACCTGCACAAGCAGTCGGTGCAGAAGACAAGTTCATACAAGCATATTCAAACCATTCTTTCCTACCAGCTCTTTGGTTCTGAAGTTAACTCCCATCATAAACGGAGCTACAGTCGTGTCAAAATGGGTTTCAACTTCATTCATGTAGATAACACGGATCTGAAGTGTTAGATAAAATAAAACAATGTATTCCTTGAAGTACAGAGAAGAAATGCACTCCCTTCCTCACTATAGTGTAAGTGCCGCACCGAACGTCAGAGCATACAGCAAGCCAGCAGCCAATCGATTCTCAGACCTCTGAATCACACATGGCAGTTATTCAAACAGATGAAAACATTACACGACCTGATGACTGTCCCTAATTGTCATAGTTCTCTTATCTCGTCTTCATGGCAGTAAATGAAGCAGAGACTTGAAATTCCAGAGCAATGATTTTCATCGTATCATCTTGGGTTGTCTTCAGGACATATTCTCCCTTCCTTAATGCAGAAGCACGAACCCGCATCCTGCAAATTTCCACGAAGCATACTGCCAGGTATCCAGCATCCATTTCGCACTTTGTAGATGTTGGAGGGTGACAAAAGTTCTTCGGAAACCATTGACCCCACGACACTTCTTGAACCCACACTGCAGCCCTTACAAGATATGCGTATATCACTTGGCCAAGAGGATAATTTTTGGGACTGCCACGTCGAAACAGAAGCTTCAGAGTGGGAGGGGCTCCATTGAAAGCCGTCCCCTCAACCTTTATTCGTCAGATTGATCTAAGTACATGTGCCTTCGTAAACGGCAAACAAGCCGTCACGGAGTGAATACGTGCACATGCAGACTGTCCAGACGGTGAAGTTCGTAGCTGGGGCTCTTGAAGAAAGTTGTCTAGTAGTTCTCTGGGACTGATGATAGGTCACATCAGAAAGTGAGCTACATTCGTGTCAGACGGAATTTGAACAGCATTTGGGTCTATGACAAGGGAGCAAAGAGGTCGCTCCAATCCAAATGTATTACGTGAAGAAGAAGGGTTACAACTGTCACCCTCCTTAGATATTTTGCAAGGGCCTCCTTAGCCTTCACGGCATACATCAATAAGAGCAGCGAATCCTCATTGGACTTCTGGGTACAGAACGCTGCTATTCAAAAGAAAGGTATCCTCGGCTTGTGAGGCAGACTCCTAAAGGTTTCTGATCACACCTTCACGGCAACACAGAAAGCAGAGTATTGACTACCGTACCACCGTATTTCTCGAAACTATTGAGCTGTCTTCCGGATACACGCCCTCGTCCATCACATGGCAGTCCGGACCCGCTTCGTACAAATTTCCACCCAGGAAACCGCCAGATTTCCAGAAACACTTTCGCACTTTGTAGATGTCGGGAGATGCCAAGTTCTCTTCACAAACGGCAGGCTACTGAAATCAACTCTGTATCGCTTGGCAGAGAGGATGAATTGGGAACACATGTCGAAAGAGAAGCTTTCAAAGCGGCTCCATTCAAAGGAGGGATCTAGCCGTTGAAGCAGAGTGGGATCTAGAGTGGGCCAGTCTTCTGTGTATGACCTAATCAGAACTTGGGTGAAGCTCTTCGACTTCGGTATGCGCTCCAGCACGCAGTTCCAGGCCGGGTGGGGAGCGGCAATGCCGGGGACGAGACTACAAGCATATCCTCACCAAAGTGATTTCCCCTGACATTCGACGGTGCAACTACAGGCGAGACACCCTTGATTTCCCTGCTTCTCGACAGAGGACCACTGTGTAGGACGGCCGACGCACGTCGGCTTTCATGCCACAAGGAAGCTGCCACTGTATTCGTACGTACAGATGCAGTCGGTTCAGAAGGCAAGTTCTTGCCAGCGTAGGGCACAATTTGTTTCTACCAGCTCTTTGGGACTGAGGTTAGGGCTCATCATAAACAGAGCTCCAGTGGCGGTCGAGCGGGTGAGACTTTCATTCCGGTCGCTAACACAGGAACCAGGAATGCGTTCCAGTCAAGCTTGTCTGACGTGAAGTAGAAGTAAAAAGATAATCTCTTCTTCCATATACTGTGAGGGCCTCTTTAGACTTCGCGGCGTACACCTTTACTAGCAGCGATACATTTATGGGTCTTCTGAGTTACAGAGCGCCCTTGCCCAAACACCCAATTTTCTGCAGGCGCTGCTGAGTGACTCTAAAGGTGAGACGTTGCCTAGCTCCTCTTCGTGGCGAGAAATGAAGCAGAGCTTGGAAAAACAGTACCACGTTTCTATCGCAGGATTTCTGTCCGCTTCAAGGGTATACGCTCCCGTCCTTGACATGGCAACATGAACCCGCTTAATACGAATACGCACCGAGAAAACGGCCGTCTTGCCAGAATCGATGTCACGCTTTGTCGACATAGGCCGATTCCCAGCTTTCTTCAGAAACTGCTGTCTTCTAGTCGCCTCTTGGAGCAAGAGTGCAGCCTACGTTAAATCACTGGCTATCACTTGGCAAGAGAGGATGAGTTCGGAGCACCAGTTGCTTGCAAGTGCAAGCGACTCAGTTCCAAGCCGTTCTCTCCACTTTGACTTGTCAGAGGGCTGTAGTGTCCCGATTCAGCAGATTTGGATCCGGGGTGGAAGGCTCCACCAGCGCTTCGCTCTTTGATCTCAGCAGACTTTGGCTGAGGCCCTTCGATTTGCATACGCTTTCCAGCACTCAGTTACAGTTGACGCGGCGAGAGGCCGCACTGAGAAAGATTACAAGCCCATCTTCCCAAAACGATCTCTCAACGCATACGACGGTGCGACCACTGGCTAGACATCCCGGATTGCCCTTCTCCTCAGCAAAGGACCACTGCGTAGGACAGCTGTTGACTATCCGCATTCTTCAACGACAAGCAAGCGGCCACAGTAGCGAAACCTGCACATGCAGTCAGTACGAAAGGCAAATTCATGCCAGCGTATTCTCAGCATTGTTTCCTACCAGCTCTTTCGTTCTGAAGTCAAGTCCCATCGTAAACAGAGATACGGTCGTGTCAAAACGGGTTTCAACTGCATTCAGGTAGGTAACACGGGTCCAAAGTGCTGGTTCAAATCCAAAAGGTATTACTGGAAGTACAGAGATGAAACCTCCTCCCTTCCTCTCTACAGCGTAAGCGCCGCGCCGAACGTCACAGCATACAGCAAGCCAGCAGCCAATCGATTTTCAGACCTCTGAATCACAGATGGCAGTTCTTCAAACGGCTGTATCCTTTGCACGAACTGCTGGCTGTCTCTAACTGTAATAGTTGTATTATCTCGTCCTCGTGGCAGGAAATGTAGCACAGTCTTAAAATTCCAGAGCAATGATTTTCATCGTAACGTCTTGGGTTGTGTTCAGCACAGATTCTCCCTTCCTTCACGCGGAAGCCCGAACCCGCATCGTGCGGATTTCCACCAAGCACACGGCCAGATTTCCAGCATCGATTTGACATTTTGTACATGTTGGAGGGTGACAAGAGTTCTTCGGAAACCGTTGTTTCCACGACTCTTCTCGGAACCACACTGCAGCCCTTTCAAGATATGCGTATATCACCTGGCTGAGAGGATGATTTTTGGGACTGCCACGTCGAAAAAGAAGCTTCAAAGTGGGAGGGGCTCCATTGAAAGCCTTCCCCTCAACCTTTAGTCGTCAGACTAATCTAAGTACATGTGCTTTCATAAACGACAAACAAGCCGCCACGGTGTGAATAAGTGCACATGCAGACTGTCCAGACGGTGAAGTGCGTAGCTGGGGCTCTTGAAGAAAGTCTTCTAGCAGTTCTTTGAGGATGAAGATAGGTCGCATCGGAAAGTGAGCTACAGTCGTGTCAGACGGCAGTTGAACAACATTCCGGTCTACGACGAGGGAGCAAAGAGTTCACTCCAATCGAAATGTATTACGTGAAGAACAGGGGTTAAAACTGTAAAACTTCTTAGATATTTTGCAAGGGCCTCCTTAGCCTTCATGGCATACATCAATAAGAGCAGCGAAGCCTCACCGGACTTCTGGGTGCAGAAAGCTGCTATTCAGAAGAAATGTATACTCTTTTGAGCTGCCGCCGGTGTTCTTGCCTATGCCTATGAAACAGGTCTCGGAGTTAACTGAAAAACTTGGCCTCAGTGCTGAGAGCTCTTGCCCTACTAAAAACAGCAGCGTGGAAAGCCATTTGGGAAAACTGAGAGTTTCCTGGAGATTAATTCGTACCAAGCGGGATTCTTCCGCAAGGCTGAACCTGCAACTGCAACATGTCTTCTTACCAAAGCCGATGCAAAACGAACAGTTCATATGCCTGGGATCTCATATTGAAGTCGCCTGACATGTGTCAAGAAGGTTCCATGGAAGACTTAACACACTAGTCAAGCCTTAGAACCGCCTCCAACGCTGGCCTTTGCATCAAGTCACCGCACTCTGAGGGGGCACGCTTTGGGACACGCCTTCAACTTGGGAATCTTTGTGGCACTGGCTTCTCTGTACACATGCCGCGCCACTTGCAAACTCGATGCCAGTCCTGACACTTAGGCATGAATTACTTTCAGAAGCCAGCTCAGAGGCGACTGACAATTTCCCCCCCTCCTGCAGAGTGCTTTGTCAGGTTCCAAGTACTACAAAGCGGTATGACTTCTGGAAAAACCAGCCGTCTCTTGGAGCAGATTCGTACCAAGCGGGATTCAGCGACAACACTCTGGCTCAGATGGGATGTGCAGGAGCGACGTCAT
>NW_024355999.1:0-998 GCF_902729225.1 Pteropus medius | reverse complement strand
GGGGAACGGCATCAGTTGTGTTTAAAGACGCCGTGGCAGGGCCGGGTGTGAGCGTGGATTCTGATGAATGGGCAGACACCGTCCAGGCCCCCGAGGAGGCACGTCTGCTGTCAGCAATGGGCCCCGCTAGCCGACAGACCAGTGGGAGGGACGACGGGGCAGGACACCTTTCCAGGCCGTGAGGAAGGCAGCCAGGGCGACATGTCCAACTGAAGGTGGATGAGTAGGGGGCGGCCTGGGGCTGCCCCGGCCGGCGGGTGAGGGTGGGCAGCGGGGCGGCCAGAGTCTTTCCCCAGCTCTGAGCTGAATCCTCCTGGCCGGGGATCCGTCCACCTGCCTTAGGGTCACAGCAGCCTGAGGAGCCAGGCCAGCTGCAGGTGAGCGCGTGGGCCGCGCTGGGCACTTTGGGGCCAAGGGCGCCCCAGGTGCCGTGAGGCAAGAAGAGTCTTCTAGCACATTCCGCGGCAGCCAAAGCGCTCTGGCCTACTGGCCGCGTCCCGGACGGTCTGGGCTGGCATCTGAATTTAAGAACCCTGCCAGTGTCCAGGCTTCACCTCCTTCTGAGGTCACGGGTCCCTTCTCCGTCAGGCGGGAACCCCCAGCCTGCCTCCCCACGGGGCTGTGGGAAGCGGGAGGCGTGGGCTTTGGCAGAGCCTCCTGAAAGCTGCTCGTGTGGGTGACTGTCACAGCCAGCCTGCCCCCAGAGTCCTGGGTGACAGCTGGTGGGAGCCCGCGCTGAGCGAAGCAGGGGACGATCTGGTCCCTGGGTGGAGGCGGGGCTCGCAGGCAGGTGGCATCGCCCTGCAGGGAGGCGCCTGGCTCTGCTCCAGCTGAGAAGGGGCACTGCATGTGCCACAGGCCCCCGGGAGGACGTGCACAAGGGGGGTGAATGCGTGTGTCAGCGTGTGTGTGAGCCTGAGTGTGAACACGGGAGAGCACGTGTGTGCGTGTCAGTGTGTGTGCAAGTGTGAGTGTGAACACATGTACGTGTGTCAGCG
>NW_024355998.1:0-553 GCF_902729225.1 Pteropus medius | reverse complement strand
GTCAGGGTTAGGGTTAAGGTTAGGGTTAGGTTTAGGTTTAGTTATAGGATTAGGGATAGTATAAGTGTTAGGTTAGGATTAGGGTAAGAGTTTGAGTAAGGGTTTAGAATTATGGTAAAGGTTAGTGTGAGGGTTAAGGTTAGGGTTACTGTTACCGTTAATGTTAGGTTAGGGTTAGGGTTAGGGTTAGGTTTAGGTTTACGGTTAGGGTTAGTGTTAGGGTTAGGTTTAGGTTTAGGGTTCGAATTTGGGGTTAGGGTCGGTGTTTGGGTTAAGTTTATGTTTAGGTTTAAGTTTAGGTATAGGATTAGGGTTAGTATTAGTGTTAGATTAGGATTAGGGTTAGAGTTAGTGTTAGGGTGTAGAATTCTGGTAATGGTTATTGTGAGTTTTAAGGTTAGGGTTACTGTTTCTGTTAATATTAGGTTAGGGGTTAGTGTTAGGGTTAGGGTTAGAGTTAGGTTTATGTTTAGGTATAGGATTAGATTAGGGTTTGAGTTAGGTTAGGGTTAGGGTTAGGTTTAGCTTTAGATATAGAATTAGGGTTAGGGTT
>NW_024355997.1:0-10243 GCF_902729225.1 Pteropus medius | reverse complement strand
GGATGTTTTGTTGCCAGGCCCTACTGAGAGAGCGTATTCGTGACACTGGTTTTTTGTTTGTTTGTTTTGCTGTAGACGATGCTATTCCTGAGACCTGACCACGCACCGTGGTTGAATGTGTCAGCACAGCCTGGGTGCAGGAGTCTAAAGGATCTAAAAGATCCAGGGAGGTGAGATTTGGGGTCCTGCTCACTTTGTCCACAGTCTAACAGACCTGAAGACGCAGAGCACAGAGTGTAGGATTGCCTGAGAAGATGCTAAGTGAGGGTGAATTGCAAAAGGAGAAAGCCAGAAGTGTGGGAGGCCCGGCATCTGAAGACGACCTGAGAAGGAAGCCCCGCTGTCCCTGTGTTAGGTGCGGAGGGAAGACAGTTAGGAAACGAGCTACACACCCATTTCTCACGCCCGCACTTGATCACATGAGCAGACACTCGGTGCTCCCATGAGCACCGCTGCAGGGGGAGACTGACTGTGGGTCCGGGGTGCTGACCCTCATCTCCCGGGCCTGGTGCAGTGAAGAGGACGGGGACCTCGCATGGTGCTGGTCAGTGGTGTTTGGCTCCATCCTCAAGTTGTAAAGAGGAGCTTACTGTACGTGACAACAACGAGAAGCAAAGTTCCCAGAGGTCGCGGCTGTATCAACGTGTACCGAGTTTTGGTGATGTGAACAGACCCTGATGCTGATGTGTCAGAATCACACCGTTCTAGCCACCGTAGTTGCTTCTCCCAGGGCAGTAGCTGTTCGCTTTCTGTCCTGGGTCCCAGACCCCTAAGGAAGGAGGATCAGCAGGGAGAGGCAGGGACCTGTGAGCACAGGGCAAGGTCCACACAGAAGGAGGAGGTCCGAGCTGGAGAAAGATGCTGCATGGGCATGAACATCAGAAGCCTTCACCTGTGTGGCTAAGATCACAGAAGAAACGGGCATCCATCACGTGGTGTAGACAACCCACATCCCTGTTTCCTGGGCCCCAGAGCTGAGACCCAGCCACCTCACATCCCTTTTTCTGCTCCAACCCACAATTGGCCTTTCACTGGCCCCTTCCTCGGTCCTGTCCTGGGGAACTATCTATGGTACGTGTTGGAGGAGGGGGAGTCTGTGTCCTGGATCCACAGAGGCCCTGAGAAGGCTGAGTCTCAGGAAGTGGAGGTCAGGGAATCCGAGATTCCCCAGAAGGCCTGGCTTCTCACGATATCCACACCCACAAGACCAGGCAAGGGACACCACGTGTGTGGCAGGGACATCACCAAGGGCTTTCTGAGACAGACTGAGGCAGCTATCGGAGGACACTCATTTACTGAGAAGGGTCTTCACATTGTCTTCCCAGGAATTACGGACATAGTTTCCATTTCTAACCACTGTAAATAGAGTCAGAGTCAGAGCCCCTGAAATCACATTGTACACTTTTCCATACAGAGCTTTTGGGGTCTTGATTCTCCTCGAACAGGGTGCAAGTCACAGGGTCCTTCACTGGGATGAGGTTACATTCACAGACATGTCACCTCAGAGCACATTACAGGTGACAGCACACACTCAGCTCTCAGGGGCACCCAGCCCAGGCCAGCTGCACCCACACTCTGCCCGTCACCCCTCAGGGCAGCGTCTCCCCTCCTGCTCTGTGCCCCTCAGTGACCAAAGCTGCTGTCTCTGCTGCACCTTGATGTGGCTCCTGTGACTTCTCATCTCCCTCCTTCCCCTCCCCGTCCTCAGACGCGGACAGGTCACGTGGACACGGAGCACAATTCTTGTAGGTTTAAATTTCTATCACAGGTTTTCTTAGAGATTCCAATTTTTTTCTCTAAAATCCACCACCATTGCAAGCATATTATTCCCAAAGTCATTGCAATGATCGTATTGATCAGTCCGGGGAGAACTCTATTCCTAACCACATTGAGTGTTTCAACTCATAAGCTAGAATTATCTGTGCATTTATTTATTTCATTTCTCATAGAATGTTTTATAGATTTCAGTGCATAAATATTTTAAATTCTGTCAGATTGTCCTAAAGTATTACATGTGTGCGATGCCGTTGTCAGCGCGGAGCTGATGGAGATGAAGGTGTCGGTGGTGAGACGCCCAGTGGAGAGAATGCACGAGGGGCTGACACGGGAACGAAACGGCTGCACCAACCGCACTGCGGGGAGCTCACTCCTGCTGCTCCTCTTCTTCTGCTCCCCGTCTGCTCCCCGGGGGCCCGCACGGCGCCACACGCAGCAGAGTGCGATCGTGGCATTCAGCCACACGTGCGTGATACAGTAAGCTGAATTCCGTTTACGTGTTTAAGGCACAGGGTCCATACTACACGAATGTGACATTCTAAATCCAGGGTCCTATTCCTAGCCACGAGCCTGGATTTCAGCCAGGCCTGGACCCGCCAGTCCTGGGACCCACAGCTATCGTAAATATGTTACTTCTAACTAGCTTTAGAGGGCCCACCACGTCTCCGCCCCAGGTGGAAGCACTCAGGCCTGGAGCAGCTCCGAGTCACCTCCTCTGCTCCCTCAGGAGGGCAGGGGCTGACCAAAGCCCCTCAGGCTTCTCCCGCGTCCCCACTGAGGGCTGTGGACCTCTGACATGGGGTTACTGCCAGTGGACACGGTAAGAGGGGGAGGATATACTAGCAATGGATAAATGTAAATTTAATTCGAAGAGAAGCATGTGATACTTTCAGATCAAATGGTCTGAGGAAATCAAGTGTTGACAGAGCCCCTCCCATGAGTGATGGCACCAGGCCAGGAAAGTGAGGGGGAGGTTTGTGTCTCACTTCCCCATAGGTCTGGAGCACTGTGTGAGCTTAGAGCTGTCATGCCATGTGTTACAGTAATAGTCAGCCTCGTCCTCAGGCTGGAGCCCCGAGATGAGCAGAAGCCCTGCGTTGGCCGAAGTGTCTTTGGATCCAGAGAAGCGGCTGGGGACCCCGGAGCCTTGGTGCTTATAGGATTGTGAGTAGAAACTCAGGAGATAGCTTGGAGGGCTCCCTGGCTTCTGTTGGAACCAGTTTATCCAGTAGCCACCAACACTGAATCCACTGCTCAGGGTGCAGGTGAGTCTGGCTGATGCTCCCGGAGATGCAGAGAGGGAGGGTGGCTGAGTCAGCACAGGCTGGGAGAGGGAACCTGCAAACACAGACACTCATGGGTGATGGGAAAAGGACCTGCTTAAAATTTCCCAGGGCTCTGGACCAGTAGAGTTAAAAGAAAGCCATGTGACTTTCCCAGGTCCCCGAGGCCTGTCCTTACCTGTGCACTGAGAGAGGAGCACGAGGAGGACAGGGGTCCAGGCCATGGTGCACGCAGCCCCTGAGCCCACAGTGGGGCTGGGCTGCCCCAGGCCTCCTTTTCTTCTCCACCCTCCGCCAGAGGAGGGGCTGTGCATGCAAATGTGTGTCCATCCAGCAACCGCCCAGCCCCTCCCTGAGCCCTGGTGCTAGAGCTCAGCTCATAGCGAGACTGAGGAGGATGGAGATTGGCCTCACCCCATGGGAGAGCCCTGGGAGGAAGCACCTGCGGACACCACACAAAGGTCCCTGCTCAGGAGACTCTGCCAGCCCAGAAAGGACACAGCTGCTGAGTCTCATGAGGGAGCACAGAGAACTGCACTCAGGCCAGGCTCCTTCCAGTGAATGAATTATCCTCACTGAGCAGTTGTGCAGGGATCACTCGTCAGTCCCCCAGTGCCCCCTGCTGGTGGCTGGATACACACCTCCCAGTGGCCCAGAGCCCTGAGAGCCCAGCTGGTTTATGCGGCACATCAGTCACTGTCTCTATTCACGCATCATTGGTCTGGTCCCTAGATGCTGCGATCCTGGTACACTGTGTTGATATTGTAGTTTATTACACCCAGAGTAAGGTCCATGGGAGTAAGGTACATATATAACTATTCAAGGTGTCAGAGCACTTTGAGTACAGTCTAGAAGAAGCTAAATGACCCAGGTGTGTATCAGGTCCGGTGTCGGAGCCGAGGGGACAGTTGATGTTTTGAAAGGCTTGAAGGGACTCTCCAGGGAAATGTCATAGAAAGGAATTTTCCAGGAAAATACTCAGTGGCATTTTGAAAAGAGGACCATTTAGCAAACATTTCAGAGTCATGTCATGTGTGAGCTAATTCATAGGGACTCCATTTGAATCAGTATTTGCTATAATAATCATAATAATCATCATAATCATCATAACAACAATAATAATAATAAAGGCTTGTTTAGGGTTCACCTTTACCTTGGAATGTGTAACACCTTTCTTTATTTTAGGAACTGACTTTATAGTCTAACATGTAGTTTTCAGGATCCCTACTTCACAGGTTTCTTGTCTGGATTTTTTTCTTAGGTGTCACACAATTGGCTTACATTTTTAAAAAATTTTATGTTATTATTTTTTCCAGGTTTTAAAACATTTTATTCGCATATTTAAAAACTCGTGCATTCCAATAATTAAAATCATTTGAACAGAGAAAGTGGCACTCTGATTAAACTGCATGTACAGCCTGCAGGACACCGTGGACTAGAGTGTGATGTTCCTACAGGAGGAGAGGGAGGATGAGTCTCCAGTGCTCCGGGGTTAGGAGCACTGTGTCAGGATCACCCACGTGAGGTCTTAATGAACAGCCTGTTCTTGGGACACGAGTAAGATCCCCTCAGGATCCATTTCTTGCCAGAGGAGTCATTTTGCGTGGCTCTGAGACAGAACTCCAGGTACCACGTCTCTGGGGCTCCTGCCTGGATGTTTTGTTGCCAGGCCCTACTGAGAGGGCATATTCGTGACACTGGTTGTTGTTTGTTTGTTTGTTTGTTTGTTTGTTTTTTGCTGTAGACGATGCTATTCCTGAGACCTGACCACACACCGTGGTTGAATGTGTCAGCACAGCCTGGGTGCAGGAGTCTAAAGGATCTAAAAGATCCAGGGAGGTGAGATTTGGGGTCCTGCTCACTTTGTCCACAGTCTAACAGACCTGAAGACGCAGAGCACAGAGTGGAGGATTGCCTGAGAAGATGCTAAGTGAGGGTGAATTGCAAAAGGAGAAAGCCAGAAGTGTGGGAGCCCCAGCATCTGAACATGACCTGAGAAGGAAGCTCCACTGTCCCTGTGTTAGGTACGGAGGGAAGACAGTTAGGAAACGAGCTACACACCCATTTCTCACGCCCGCACTTGATCACATGAGCAACACTTGGTGCTCCCGCGAGCACTGCTGCAGGGGAGACTGACTGTGGGTCCGGGGTGCTGACTCTCATCTCCCGGGCCTGGTGCAGTGAGGACGACGGGGACCTCGCATGGTGCTGGTCAGTGGTGTTTGGCTCCATCCTCAAGTGGTGGAGGATGGAGTAGGCGGCCAGAGTGTGAGCTAGAGCCATTGCTCATGTGGCTCCAGGGGGCTCAGGTGCAGGAAAGTGACCCTTCAGTGAGGACACTGCTGCCCAAGTGTGCAAGAGCCAGTGGAGCATTTTCCCAGCCTGCCTGGCCCAGACCCTGAGCTCTCAGGACCCGTCCTCCAGCGCCCCCTGCTGGGCCCAGACCCCACAGCCTCTAGCCCATTTCACACCACCCAGCTCTCCTGGAAGGGCTTCTGATATTTGCAGGTGGATCTTTCTAATGTCACTACTCAAGGCAGTAGAATGAGAAGCTTCTCTCTGTGGTGTGGGATGGAGCCATTAATTTTTCCAAGTCACTACTGACCTCCAGATATCCAAATGAAGTGCTCTGTTTACGGGAATTTTGGGATTGCCTGATGGTTGAGTTGGCTTTGCCTGGTTCATTACCAGCACATGATGTTCCTGAACCTAGATCCTCTAAAGTTCCCGGAGAACCCCGTTAGTTCATATATGGTCATAATTCCACCTGGGTAACCTCGATGTGTGGAAATATTTCGTTGATGCTTTTGCTGTTGTCAGGGTTCCAGTTACGGTCCCCAGTCCCAACTACACTCGCCTTGGCTTTTTAATCTCTCTTTTCCATGGCATTATAACACTGTCCGGGCATAAAGATGTCGTGTGTTCTCGATAACATCTGTGGGATCTCCTCTGTCTTTGAAGGTTTTCTTGGCAGTACTTATTTTCTTAGGATTCTCTGACACATTAAATCTATATTTTACCCGAGTTTTGCTATTTCTCTCAACACGAGGATTGACACAAAAAGAACATTACAGTGAATGAAGCTGTCACCCGCTTCTAGAGGTCGCTCCTTCATTCCTGGCCTGAGGACCCCTCGTGACCTGTTACCAAATCTGCATTGGGTCTGATCAAGTTCCTTCGTTATAAGCTCCATGCATTTAATAGCAGTTGGGTTGATAAGGTCTATGTGCGAAAGAATTGAATTTTTATCAAATATCATCCCAAACAAAGAACCAGTGAGGGAGAAGATTTGGAAATTGTGGGGATTCACTGGAGAAAGTGAGGACGTGGTGGGTCTGAAGCCAGGTCCATAATGGGGAGGGGTCTTCAAGTACAAGGAAGACAGGACCTCCTCAAGAGTGACATCTCACGAGAGACATGAGAGAGAAACCCAGGTTCCTTAGGGTGTCAGGGCTCAGGGAAGAAGGAGGGTAACTTGGGCCGAGAGCAGGGGCCATGCCAGGGCTTGGTAGAGGGCCACCTGGTTCTCCCGGGTCACTTGTGCTGGACTTGTGCTTTCCTCACCAGCTTTGCCGGCACCTCTGAGGACTCTCGTGTGTCTGGTACAAAGTGATTCTGTTTGCACTGGAGACCAGTAGGAATAGGAGGTGTTTTCATTGACCTCATAAACATAGACCAAGGTGAGAACACAAAGCCACCAGGTTTAATAGTACATGTGACAGCAGAATCTTTAACCTGAGCTGGTATTGGACACAGTTGGGGACAGAGCAGTGATTGGACAGACAGAGGTGTGCAAGGCGGAAGTTCACCTCACTTTCTGCTGGGATGGGAGTTCTATGTGGCAGTGGGTTGCATTTAGTCATGTGACAGTGATAATCAGCCTCCTCATCAGGCTGGGGCCCAGAGTTGGTCAATAGGCTGCGTGTACAAAGCAGGAGTCAGAGATAAGGGCTGAACCCCTAAGAGTCAATTATCTCTGTCCTAGGTTACAAGGTAGGGGCTCTGTCTGGGAGCGATTGAGACCATTGCCATGGTGACCCCAATGTGTCTGTTGCCCCTTGTGCAGGAGAAGTTGACCTTGGATCTGGCCTCATCAAGAACTTCAAAAGGGGGTGACATGGGCACCTAATGGGGACTTCTCATCCTGTTGTCCCACAGCCTGCCTCAAGCCTGGATGGTTGGAAAGCTCCAGTGAGGTCTGAAGGGACAGGAGGACACAGTCAGTGCCTGTGGGGTCAGGAGATCCACTCAAGGGAGTCCCCATGGTCTGAACTGGTGTCACTGTAAGGACCTGCCATCCATGGGCCAAGTTCACCCCCTTCCCTGGAGTGGACTCAGCATTTCCCAGCAGCTGTGAGACACCCCGACACTTTCGTATCCCATGAAGAAGGTTCTTGGCCTCAGGTCCCTAATCCTGTTTGACAATCGCTCCTCTCCTGATATCATATCCGAAGTCTCAGGTCCCCAGTGAGGGTCCCAGGCCAGCTCTGTGCCTGGAGTACCTTCCGGGCCTGCATCCTCACACAGCACCCCACATCTCAGTGCCTCGTCTCTGGGACACTGGGATCCTCTACCCGCCGTGATCACAGGAGCCTGGGAGAGATGGGAAGGTACGTGCTGTGAACCCTAGAAGAGCAAAGTCCGTGCTGTGCAGGACGGTCCACATTCTGGGTGGTCCACGCTCTGACGAACATGAAAGCGAGGAAAGGCTCATTTTCCTCATTGAGGAGAAAAGGGGCAGCTGCATAGACTCCGGTTATCTGTCCCCAGAGCAGCCGCCCCACGTCCAAGAACTTCTGCTCTGTTAGAGAAAATCAGTCAATGTGTTGCCAACAAGGACAGATTTAGAGAGATGAGGACACTATCTAGACAACGTTCCCTGGGGTGAGTCTCAGCCCTCACTTTTAGGTCAAACTCACAAAGAAGGCAGCTGTCTGGTCAGAGCAGTGGGGTCTGCCCAGGGAAGCCCCATTGCACTGGAAACAACCAGTTTTTGTCTCACTTCCCCATGGGCCTGCAGCACTGTGGGAGCATCTAGACTGCTGTCATATGCTGAGCAGTAATAATCAGCCTCGTCTGCAGCCTGGAGCCCACTGATGGTCAGGGAGGCTGAGCTGCCAGACTTAGTGCCAGAGAATCGGTCGGGGACGCCCGATGCTCGATCGCTATCATAATAGATGAGGAGTTTGGGGGCTGTTTCTGGGAGCTGCTGGTACCAGTACACATAACTACCCCTAATGTTGGAGCAGGAGATGGTGACACTCTGTCCCGGGGCCCCAGACACTGAGGACGGCTGGGTCAGCACAGACTGGGCCCAGGAGCCTGGAAGAGAGAGAGACACAAAGATGGTGATGCTGGGGTTAGAGACATGAGGAGCGAGTAGTGCCCCATGTTTCCTCCCAGACTCCCCTCCACTATCCCTGTATCCGGTCACCTGTGCAGTGAGCGAGGAGGGTGAGCAGGAGAGGGGACCAGACCATGGTGGAGATGATCACCGCGTCCTGTCCTCTGTGTCCCCACAGCTGAAGCAGAGCTTCCCCCAAGTCTCTCCCTCCCTTCTTCAAGCTCTGACAGAGGGAGGGTCCACTCATGCAAATGAGACCCCCAGCTTTCTGATCCCTCACTGGGACCCTGGTCACGCCCCTCTGCCTGAGGGAATTAGGGTGTGGGCCAGAGTGGCTCTGTGTGGGGTGGGGAGGTCACAGCTGTGAGACCTGAACAGAAGGCAGCAGGCAGTGCCAGGTGGCTGGTCCCAGCTCTGAATACACTTAGTTCAAGAGCAGGCCTTGACCGCCCCCTGGTGTCCAGGTCCAACACAGTATTATGTGACTTGGTGGCCAGAGCTCTTCAGAGACAGCTCCTGACTCCCCACTGCTCTGTTCCTTGTCCCCCTGCCTGAGGTCCACGATAGCTGTCACTTCATGTGGCCTCCCCACCATCTCAGCAAGTCTTCATGCTCTACTCAGGCTACAGGGTTTGTCTGTCTCCAGCTCCCTTGACTGTGAAGTTTGTTTTTTCTCGTTACTTCATTTGGAGCATATTCCCAAGTCTTCTCATTAATTTGACTACCTATATTTTGTCCTAAGAATTAGATGAAATAGATTTCTCTCCCGATCTTGAAAATGTGGATGTGTGTAGAAGCGACCTCCGTGTGGACTGTGCTGGGTGGTGTGACAGGCTGATTGGGGTCAGGGCAGACACTGTGTCCCCTGGGGTGCCAGCTGCCCTGCAGGAGTGGGCTGAGGGCAGATGTGTGCGCATGCATGGTGGAGCTGTATGTTCCTGCTGGAGTGAATCCTGTGGGGTGTCCTGCAACGTGCCACGGATGCTGTACATGCTGGAGAGAGCACCTGGGTAGAGCGCCCACCTGTGCTGTCCAGGTGGAGAGGAGATGAACAATGGCCTCCCCTCCTCGTCTGACCCTGGAGCCCTCCCTCCGCGCCCAGAGCTTCCCCAGCCCCACCTTCTCTCTGTGGGCCTCTCCTGCGTTGTGCAGAAGCTGTGCAGTCGGCCCTCAGCGTCTCTCAGGAAACTTGTCCTCAGTGTCGCTGAGCATTCACTGTGTCCTGGGAAGGGATGAGCTCAGCATCTTCCTGTGCCGCCATCCTGGACCCGTCCCTGTTAATAAATTGCTTAATAACGTTTGCATGATTATTTAATTTCTCATCATCTGTATTTGAGAGGCTCAATGCATGTCAGACAGAATGATCCGTGTTAATTTCTGCTCTAATAACCAAATGCACCTCTGACAGGTTAGATGAAAAACAATCTATGTTTAAAGTATGGACACCAATTCCAATGTGTGAAGGGTGGAGGTTTTGAGAAATTCGACCCCTACGATTCAACTGGATTCTGCGAGCATCTACCTGGAGATGGCATCCGGTTCCACAGTTAAAGAGTTCAGTCCCACCAGACTGCCCTCATCCCCCACAAGCCCACCCTCAACTTCAGAAGCCAGTCACAAGTTCAGGTTATTACATTTGCTCCTGACCGACCAACTGTAGATGGAAGGTCCAATGATTTCTGCTCACTACCTGGGATCTGAGTCATTTGTTAGAGGAGCTCACGGAACTCAGAGAAACATTTTACTTGCTATCAGTTGATTATGAAAAAGATGCATAAGGTGGGGAAGGTGTGTGGCCCTCTCTAGGCACCAGACTCTCCAGCATTACTTGGGCATGGTT
>NW_024355996.1:0-515 GCF_902729225.1 Pteropus medius | reverse complement strand
AAGCGGGAAGGTGCCGAGGCCTTAGGAAGGAGCCCCGGGGCCTCTGGGATGAAAAGAGATCATGCTGAATTGTGGCTCTGGAACGCCCGGTGTCCCCAATGCGGCGAGTTGGAGGTGCGAGGATCGGCCAGTCTTCTCTGGTAGACCAGGGGTCCACGCAGGTTTCCTTCGAAAATCCAGCATATACATATAGATGAATATATATATGCATCTATATGTATATGGTAGCTTTGGCAAAAAGCTCTCTGGTGACGTCCATTTTGAGCCAGAATCGCAGACTTCCGAGAAAAGGCTCACTTGAGGCATATGCACAGCCCTCCCGGGGCCTTGGGGCTCTGTGGGCGATGCTCGGTCTTCTGCGGAGACTGGGGTACCGAAGTTGGAGGAGGACTCACTGACACTTTGAGCTCCTAGAGGTCCAAACTACGTCTCATTCTTCTCTGTATGCTCTTGCAGGGTTCAGGGCCACCCACAGACAGCGTACCCAGGGATGCTTTGGCCCCTGCGTCCATGGC
>NW_024355995.1:0-495 GCF_902729225.1 Pteropus medius | reverse complement strand
CAAAAAAAAAAAAAAAATCATCAACAAAGGAAGGAGACAACCATCTGAATGGGAAAATATATTTGTAAGCAACAATTCCGATAAGAGCCTAATATCCAAAATATACAAAGAACTCATGTGACTCACTAACGACAAAAAAAAACAAAAAACAAAAAACAAAAAACAAAACAAAAACACAAAACGATCCAATCAAAAAATGAGCAGAGGACCTGAACAGACACTTCTCTGTAGAGGCTATACAAATGACCAACAAATATTTTAAAAGATGCTCAGCATCACTAGCTATTAGGGTAATGCAAATCAAAACCACAATGAGATACCACCTCACACCTGTTAGAATGGCTATAATCAATAGGACAAGTAATAACAAATGTTGGAGAGGATGCAAAGAAAAAAGAACCCTCATACACTGCTGGTGGGACTGCAAATTGGTACAGCCACTATGGAAAACAGAATGGAAGTTCCTCAAAAAACTGTGAATTGATCTACCATATG
>NW_024355994.1:0-322 GCF_902729225.1 Pteropus medius | reverse complement strand
TCCCTCCCCATCTCCCGGGGTCCATGCGTTCCTATTGGAGAAGGCTGGAGCAGGGGAACGAGGGTGTGTCCAGTTTGCAGGCCACTGAGGCTGGACCTTGCCCCATCTGGACGTGTGGGTCAAAGCCCAAGCCTGGGGAGAGCCGGCCCTGTTTGAGGAGGGATGACGTGCCCGGGGATTCGGGCTGCGAACTGGGTGGCTCGCAGCAGAAATTTGCTTCTCGTGGTTCTGGGGGCTGGAAGTCTCAAATCAAGATGTCGGCAGCGCCAGGAATCCTTCCTGTCTCTTCCAGCTTCCGGCGACTGCTGGCGATCCTTGGCTT
>NW_024355993.1:0-1678 GCF_902729225.1 Pteropus medius | reverse complement strand
CTATCTTCTACACTGTCATCACTCCCTTGCTTAACCCCATCATCTACACACTCCACAACAAAGAAAATGAAGGCAGCATTATGGAAGCTGAGAGGTTGCAAGATTTTGCAGCCTCTGTGACTCCACAATCGTAGACATACAGTAGATAATAAAATTAAGACACCAGATGAGACACCAGGTAATTAGGGTAATTTCTTTAATTTAAAGAAACAGAAAGAATGAATTATATAGAGAGTAGGGTATTCTTAGGTACAGAGGTGAGAACATTAGAAAGTTCCACATAGTACTTGCTTTCAAAAACAATTTTCCATATTTCTATCTTCAATATCAGTGATATCAGAGCAACTCAGCAAGGATGAAACCTTACAAGAAAGAGCCAAGACAAGTAAAAATCTACATGAAAGCTCTGTTTCTCTATGACATCCACCTATATGTTTATTACTGTTTCTAATACCTGTGTTAATACCCATGTAGCTTTACAATTTTGTTTATTTATTTTCATTTATTTATTTTTTATGGTGACATTGATTAATGAAATCCAGAAAGTTTCAAGTGTACAATTCAACAGTCATATATATTTTGCATTGTATATTCACTGCCCATAGTTAAGATTTCTTTCTGTCACCACATAGTTGACCCTTTTTACCCAATCTGCCTCCTTATCCCCGCTACCCTCTGGTAACCACTAGTCCATTGTCCATGTCCGTGAGTCTCTGTTTATCATGTTTGTTTGTTGCTTTTAGGTTTAAATCCCACATATAAGTAATATCATGAGGTTTTTAACTTCTTCTGTCTGGCTTATTTCGCTTAGCATGATTATCTCATGGTCCATCCATGTTATGGCAAATGGCAGTATTTCATCTCTTCTTATAGCTGAGTAATATTCCATTGTATATATGTACCACAGCTTCATTATCCAATCATCTATTGTAGGACACTTCCGTTGCTTCCATGTCCTGGGCATGGTGAATAATGCCGCCAATAACATGGGTGTGCAAATATCTTCTCAGGTGGATATATATTTTCAAGTCTTTGGGATAAATACCCAGTAAAGGGATTGCTGGATCATATGGTAGATCAATTCTTAGTTTCTTGAGGAACTTCCATACTGTTTTCCATAGTGGCTGTATCAATTTGCAGTCCCACCAGCAGTGTACGAGGGTTCCTTTTTCTGTGCATCCTCTCCAACATTTGTTATTACTTGTCCTGTTGATTATAGCTATTCTAACAAGTGTGAGATGGTATCTTATTGTAGTTTTGATTTGCATTTCCCTAATAGCTAGCAATGTTGAACATCTTTTCAGACGTTTGTTGGCCACTCGTATGTCCTCTATGGAGAAATGTCTGTTCAGGTCCTCTGCACATTTTTGATTTGGATCATTTGGGATTTTTTTGTTGTTATTGAGTTGTGTAAGTTCTTTGTATATTTTGGATGTTAGGCCCTTATCGGAGGCGTTGCTTGCTAATGTATTTTCCCATTCAGATGGTTGTCTCTTTACTTTGTTGGTGGTTATATTTGTTGTGTGGAAGCTTTTTAGTTCTATATAGTCCCAATCATTTATTTTAGCTTTTACTTCCCTTGCCTTTGAGGTCAAATTCATAAAATCCTCTTTAAGTATAGGGTCCTTGAGTTAAGTTTCTATGTTTTCTTCTATGAAATTGATTGTTTCAGGTCTTA
>NW_024355992.1:0-10316 GCF_902729225.1 Pteropus medius | reverse complement strand
GCATCACCTCTTCGAGCCTTTCATTTCTTCATTTTGAATGCGTCCACGGGGACCATTACGACCATCCCAGGCAGAAAGGTGAGGGAGAGGGAGGTTTCTGCTTCTGTCCTGAAGTCTGAATTCCACTGCGGAAAGCGGGAAGGAGCCGAGGCCTTAGGAAGGAGCCCCTGGGCCTCTGGGATGAAAAGAGATCATGCTGAATTGTGGCTCTGGAACGCCCGGTGTCCACACTCCGGGAGGTGGAGGTGCTGGGAGCGGCCTGTCTTCTCTGGTGGACCAGGGATCCACACAGGTTTCCTTCGAAAATCCACCATATACATATATATGCATATAGATGAACATATATATGCATATATATGTATATGGTAGATCTGGCAAAAGCTCTCTAATGACGTCCATTTTGAGCCGGAACTGCAGACTTTCGAGATACGGCTCACTTGCGGCAAATTCACGGCCCTCCCGGCGCCTCGGGGCTCTGAGGGCGGTGCTCGGTCGTCTGCGGGTACTGGGGTACAGAAGTTGCAGAAGCACTCACAGACACTTTGAGCCCCTAGAGGTACGACCGGCGTCTCATTCCTCTCTGTATCCTCGTGCAGAGCTCCAGCCCACCCACAGACAGCGGACCCAGGGAGGCTTTGGCCCCTCCGTCCCTGGAGGCCGTCACCCGCTGGAAAGAGGTCAGTTGGGGACACTGCAGACAGCTGTGGGTCTGATTTCGGCCTCCGGGCCTTATGAGCTTTGCGATCACCTCTTCGAGCCTTTCATTTCTTCATTTTGAATGCGTCCACGGGGACCATTACGACCATCCCAGGCAGAAAGGTGAGGGAGAGGGAGGTGTCTGCTTCCGCCCTGAAGTCTGATTTCCACTGCGGAAAGCGGGAAGGAGCCGAGGCCTTAGGAAGGAGCCCCTGGGCCTCTGGGATGAAAAGAGATCATGCTGAATTGTGGTTCTGGAACGCCCGGTGTCCACACTGCGGGGAGGTGGAGGTGCGAGGAGCGGCCTGTCTTCTGTGGTAGAGCAGGGGTCCAGGCAGGTTTCCTTCGAAAATCCACCATATACATATATATGCATATAGATGAACATATATATGCATATATATGTATATGGTAGATCTGGCAAAAAGCTCTCTAATGACGCCCATTTTGAGCCGGAACTGCAGACTTTCGAGATACGGCTCACTTGCGGCAAATTCACGGCCCTCCCGGCGCCTCGGGGCTCTGAGGGCGGTGCTCGGGCGTCTGCGTGTATATATATCTATATATATACATATATATATATAGAGAGAGAGAGAGAGAGAGAAGAGAGAGAGAGAGAGAGAAAGAGTGAGAGAAATACACAGATACATAGATAGATAGATATGTAGATAGAGAGAGAGAGAGAGAGAAACAGAGAAAGAGAGAGAGATAGAGATATAGAGATATCTATAGATTCAGATACAGATATAGATATAGATATAGCTAGGGGAGCTCTGGCAAAAAGCACTCTACTGACGTCCATTTTGAGCCGGAACTGCAGACTTCCGAGATACGGCTCACTTGCGGCAAATTCACGGCCCTCCCGGCGCCTCGGGCTCTGAGGGCGATGCTCGGTCGTCTGCGGGTACTGGGGTACAGAAGTTGCAGAAGCACTCACTGACACTTTGAGCCCCTAGAGGTACAAACGGCGTCTCATTGCTCTCTGTATCCTCAGGGTGCAGAGCTCCAGGCCACCCACAGACAGCGGACCCAGGGAGGCTTTGGCCCCTCCGTCCCTGGAGGCCGTCACCCGCTGGAAAGAGGTCAGTTGGGGGACACTGCAGACAGCTGTGGGTCTGATTTCGGCCTCCGGCCTTATGAGCTTTGCGATCACCTCTTCGAGCCTTTCATTTCTTCATTTTGAATGCGTCCACGGGGACCATTACGACCATCCCAGGCAGAAAGGTGACGGAGAGGGAGGTGTCTGCTTCCGTCCTGAAGTCTGATTTCCAATGGGGAAAGTAGGAAGGAGCAGAGGCCTTAGGAAGGAGCCCCGGGGCCTCTGGGATGAAAAGAGATCATGCTGAATTGTGGCTCTGTATCGCCCAGTGTCCACACTCCGGGGAGGTGGAGGTGCTGGGAGCGGCCTGTCTTCTCTGGTAGACAAGGGTCCACACAGGTTTTCTTCGAAAATCCACCATATTCATATATATGCATATAGATGAACATATATATGCATATATATGTATATGGTAGATCTGGCAAAAAGCTCTCTAGTGACGTCCATTTTGAGCCGGAACTGCAGACTTTCGAGATACGGCTCACTTGCGGCAAATTGACGGCCCTCCCGGCGCCTCGGGGCTCTGAGGGCGGTGCTCGGTCGTCAGCGGGTATATATATGTATATATATATGTATATATATATATATATAGAGAGAGAGAGAGAGAGAGAGAGAAAGAGTGATAGAAATAGGCAGATACATAGATAGATAGGTAGATAGAGAGAGAGAGAGAAACAGAGAAAGAGAGAGAGATAGAGATATAGAGATATCTATAGTTTCAGATACAAATATAGATATAGCTATATCTAGGGAAGCTCTGGCAAAAAGCACTCTACAGATGTCCATTTTGAGCCGGAACTGCAGACTTCCGAGATACGGCTCACTTGCGGCAAATTCACGGCCTTCCCGGCGACTCGGGGCTCTGAGGGCGATGCTCGGTCGTCTGCGGGTACTGGGGTTCAGAAGTTGCAGAAGCACTCACTGACACTTTGAGCCCCTAGAGGTACAAACGGCGTCTCATTCCTCTCTGTATCCTCGTGCAGAGCTCCAGGCCACCCACAGACAGCGGACCCAGGGAGGCTTTGGCCCCTCTGTCCCTGGAGGCCGTCACCCGCTGGAAAGAGGTCAGTTGGGGGACACTGCAGACAGCTGTGGGTCTGATTTCGGCCTCCGGGCCTTATGAGCTTTGCGATCACCTCTTCGAGCCTTTCATTTCTTCATTTGAATGCGTCCACGGGGACCATTACGACCATCCCAGGCAGAAAGGTGAGGGAGAGGGAGGTGTCTGCTTCCGTCCTGAAGTCTGATTTCCAATGCGGAAAGCAGGAAGGAGCAGAGGCCTTAGGAAGGAGCCCCGGGGCCTCTGGGATGAAAAGAGATCATGCTGAATTGTGGCTCTGGAACGCCCGGTGTCCACACTCCGGGAGGTGGAGGTGCTGGGAGCGGCCTGTCTTCTCTGGTAGACCAGGGTCCACACAGGTTTCCTTCGAAAATCCACCATATACATATATATGCATATAGATGAACATATATATGCATATATATGTATATGGTAGATCTGCAAAAAGCTCTCTAATGACGTCCATTTTGAGCCGGAACTGCAGACTTTCGAGATACGGCTCACTTGCGGCAAATTCACGGCCCTCCCGGCGCCTCGGGGCTCTGAGGGCGATGCTCGGTCGTCTGCGGGTACTGGGGTTCAGAAGCTGCAGAAGCACTCACTGACACTTTGAGCCCCTAGAGGTACAAACGGCGTCTCATTGCTCTCTGTATCCTCAGGGTGCAGAGCTCCAGGCCACCCACAGACAGCGGACCCAGGGAGGCTTTGGCCCCTCCGTCCCTGGAGGCCGTCACCCGCTGGAAAGAGGTCAGTTGGGGGACACTGCAGACAGCAGTGGGTCTGATTTCGGCCTCCGGGCCTTATGAGCTTTGAGATCACCTCTTCGAGCCTTTCATTTCTTCATTTTGAATGCGTCCACGGGGACCATTACGACCATCCCAGGTAGAAAGGTGACGGAGAGGGAGGTGTCTGCTTCCGTCCTGAAGTCTGATTTCCAATGGGGAAAGCAGGAAGGAGCAGAGGCCTTAGGAAGGAGCCCCGGGGCCTCTGGGATGAAAAGAGATCATGCTGAATTGTGGCTCTGGAACGCCCGGTGTCCACACTCCGGGAGGTGGAGGTGCTGGGAGCGGCCTGTCTTCTCTGGTAGACCAGGGGTCCACACAGGTTTCCTTCGAAAATCCACCATATACATATATATGCATATAGATGAACATATATATGCATATATATGTATATGGTAGATCTGGCAAAAAGCTCTCTAGTGACGTCCATTTTGAGCCGGAACTGCAGACTTTCGAGATACGGCTCACTTGCGGCAAATTCACGGCCCTCCCGGCGCCTCGGGGCTCTGAGGGCGGTGCTCGGTCGTCTGTGGGTATATATATGTATATATATATGTATATATATATATATATATAGAGAGAGAGAGAGAGAGAGAGAGAAGAGTGATAGAAATAGACAGATACATAGATAGATAGGTAGATAGAGAGAGAGAGAGAAACAGAGAAAGAGAGAGAGATAGAGATATAGAGATATCTATAGTTTCAGATACAGATATAGATATAGCTATATCTAGGAAAGCTCTGGCAAAAAGCACTCTACTGACGTCCATTTTGAGGCGGAACTGCAGACTTCCGAGATACGGCTCACTTGCGGCAAATTCACGGCCCTCCCGGCGCCTCGGGGCGCTGAGGGCGATGCTCGGTCGTCTGCGGGTACTGGGGTTCAGAAGTTGCAGAAGCACTCACTGACACTTTGAGCCCCTAAGGTACAAACAGCGTCTCATTCCTCTCTGTATCCTCAGGGTGCAGAGCTCCCGGCCACCCACAGACAGCGGACCCAGGGAGGCTTTGGCCCCTCCGTCCCTGGAGGCCGTCACCCGCTAGAAAGAGGTCAGTTTGGGGACTCTGCAGACAGCTGTGGGTCTGATTTCGGCCTCCGGGCCTTATGAGCTTTGCGATCACCTCTTCGAGCCTTTCATTTCTTCATTTTGAATGCGTCCACGGGGACCATTACGACCATCCCGGGCAGAAAGGTGACGGAGAGGGAGGTGTCTGCTTCCCTCCTGAAGTCTGATTTCCAATGCGGAAAGCAGGAAGGAGCAGAGGCCTTAGGAAGGAGCCTCGGGGCCTCTGGGATGAAAAGAGATCCTGCTGAATTGTGGCTCTGGAACGCCCGGTGTCCACACTCCGGGAAGGTGGAGGTGCTGGGAGCGGCCTGCCTTCTCTGGTAGACCAGGGGTCCACACAGGTTTCCTTCGAAAATCCACCATATACATATATATGCATATAGATGACCATATATATGCATATATATGTATATGGTAGATCTGGCAAAAAGCTCTCTAATGACGTCCATTTTGAGCCGGAACTGCAGACTTTCGAGATACGGCTCACTTGCGGCAAATTCACGGCCCTCCCGGCGCCTCGGGCTCTGAGGGGCGATGCTCGGTCGTCTGCGGGTACTGGGGTACAGAAGTTGCAGAAGCACTCACTGACACTTTGAGCCCCTAAGGTACAAACAGCGTCTCATTCCTCTCTGTATCCTCAGGGTGCAGAGCTCCCGGCCACCCACAGACAGCGGACCCAGGGAGGCTTTGGCCCCTCCGTCCCTGGAGGCCGTCACCCGCTAAAAAGAGGTCAGTTGGGGGACACTGCAGACAGCTGTGGGTCTGATTTCGGCCTCCGGGCCTTATGAGCTTTGCGATCACCTCTTCGAGCCTTTCATTTCTTCATTTTGAATGCGTCCACGGGGACCATTACGACCATCCCAGGCAGAAAGGTGACGGAGCGGGAGGTGTCTGCTTCCGTCCTGAAGTCTGATTTCCAATGCGGAAAGCAGGAAGGAGCAGAGGCCTTAGGAAGGAGCCCCGGGGCCTCTGGGATGAAAAGAGATCCTGCTGAATTGTGGCTCTGGAACGCCCGGTGTCCACACTCCGGGGAGGTGGAGGTGCCGGGAGCGGCCTGCCTTCTCTGCTAGACCAGGGGTCTAGCCAGGTTTCCTTCGAAAATCCACCATATACATATATATGCATATAGATGAACATATATATGCATATATATGTATATGGTAGATCTGGCAAAAAGCTCTCTAGTGACGTCCATTTTGAGCCGAACTGCAGACTTTCGAGATACGGCTCACTTGCGGCAAATTCACGGCCCTCCCGGCGCCTCGGGGCTCTGAGGGCGGTGCTCGGTCGTCTGCGGGTACTGGGGTACAGAAGTTGCAGAAGCACTCACTGACACTTTGGGCCCCTAGAGGTACAAACGGCGTCTCATTCCTCTCTGTATCCTCGTGCAGAGCTCCAGGCCACCCACAGACAGCGGACCCAGGGAGGCTTTGGCCCCTCCGTCCCTGGAGGCCGTCACCCGCTGGAAAGAAGTAGTGGTGGACACTGCAGACAGCTGTGGGTCTGATTTCCGCCTCCGTGCCTTATGAGCTTTGCGATCACCTCTTCGAGCCTTTCATTTCTTCATTTGAATGCGTCCACGGGGACCATAACGACCATCCCAGGCAGAAAGGTGAGGGAGAGGGAGGTGTCTGTCCGTCCGGAAGTCTGATTTCCAATGCGGAAAGAGGAAGGAGCAGAGGCCTTAGGAAGGAGCCCCGGGGCCTCTGGGATGAAAAGAGATCATGCTGAATTGTGGCTCTGTATCGCCCAGTGTCCACACTCCGGGGAGGTGGAGGTGCTGGGAGCGGCCTGTCTTCTCTGGTAGACCAGGGTCCACACTGGTTTCCTTCGAAAATCCACCATATACATATATATGCATATAGATGAACATATATATGCATATATATGTATATGGTAGATCTGGCAAAAAGCTCTCTAGTGACATCCATTTTGAGCCGGAACTGCAGACTTTCGAGATACGGCTCACTTGCGGCAAATTCACGGCCCTCCCGGCGCCTCGGGGCTCTGAGGGCGGTGCTCGGTCGTCTGTGGGTATATATATGTATATATATATGTATATATATATATATATATATAGAGAGAGAGAGAGAGAGAGAGAAAGAGTGATAGAAATAGACAGATGCATAGATAGATAGGTAGATAGAGAGAGAGAAACAGAGAAAGAGAGAGAGATAGAGATATAGAGATATCTATAGTTTCAGATACAGATAAAGATATAGCTATATCTAGGGAAGCTCTGGCAAAAAGCACTCTACAGACGTCCATTTTGAGCCGGAACTGCAGACTTCCGAGATACGGCTCACTTGCGGCAAATTGACGGCCCTCCCGGCGCCTCGGGGCTCTGGGGGCGGTGCTCGGTCGTCTGCGGGTACTAGTTCAGAAAGTTGCAGAAGCACTCACTGACACTTTGAGCCCCTAGAGGTGCAAACGGCGTCTCATTCCTCTCTGTATCCTCGTGCAGAGCTCCAGGCCACCCACAGACAGCGGACCCAGGGAGGCTTTGGCCCCTCCGTCCCTGGAGGCAGTCACCCGCTGGAAAGAGGTCAGTGGGGGGACACTGCAGACAGCTGTGGGTCTGATTTCGGCCTCCGTGCCTTATGAGCTTTGCGATCACCTCTTCGAGCCTTGCATTTCTTCATTTTGAATGCGTCCACGGGGACCATTACGACCATCCCAGGCAGAAAGGTGAGGGAGAGGGAGGTGTCTGCTTCCGTCTGAAGTCTGATTTCCACTGCGGAAAGCGGGAAGGAGCCGAGGCCTTAGGAAGGAGCCCCGGGGCCTCTGGGATGAAAAGAGATCATGCTGAATTGTGGCTCTGGAACGCCCGGTGTCCACCCTCCGGGGAGGTGGAGGTGCTGGGGGCGGCCCGTCTTCTCTGGTAGACCAGGGTCCACACAGGTTTCCTTCGAAAATCCACCATATACATATATATGCATATAGATGAACATATATATGCATATATATGTATATGGTAGATCTGGCAAAAAGCTCTCTAGTGACGTCCATTTTGAGCCGGAACTGCAGACTTTCTAGATACGGCTCACTTGCGGCAAATTCACGGCCCTCCCGGCGCCTCGGGGCTCTGAGGGCGGTGCTCGGTCGTCTGCGGGTACTGGGGTACAGAAGTTGCAGAAGCACTCACTGACACTTTGAGCCCCTAGAGGTACAACCGGCGTCTCATTCCTCTCTGTATCCTCGTGCTGAGCTCCAGGCCACCCACAGACAGCGGACCCAGGGAGGCTTTGGCCCCTCCGTCCCTGGAGGCCGTCACCCGCTGGAAAGAGGTCAGTTGGGGGACAGTGCAGACAGCTGTGGGGCTGATTTCGGCCTCCTTGCCTTATGAGCTTTGCGATGACCTCTTCGAGCCTTTCATTTCTTCATTTTGAATGCGTCCACGGGGACCATTACGACCATCCCAGGCAGAAGGTGAGGGAGAGGGAGGTGTCTGCTTCCGTCCTGAAGTCTGATTTCCACTGCGGAAAGCGGGAAGGAGCCGAGGCCTTAGGAAGGAGCCCCGGGGCCTCTGGGATGAAAAGAGATCATGCTGAATTGTGGCTCTGGAACGCCCGGTGTCCACACTCCGGGGAGGTGGAGGTGCTGGGAGCGGCCTGTCTTCTCTGGTAGACCGGGGTCCACACAGGTTTCCTTCGAAAATCCACCATATACATATATATGCATATAGATGAACATATATATGCATATATATGTATATGGTAGATCTGGCAAAAAGCTCTCTAGTGACGTCCATTTTGAGCCGGAACTGCAGACTTTCGAGATACGGCTCACTTGCGGCAAATTCACGGCCTCCCGGCGCCTCGGGGCTCTGAGGGCGGTGCTCGGTCGTCTGCGGGTACTGGGGTACAGAAGTTGCAGAAGCACTCACTGACACTTTGAGCCCCTAGAGGTACAAACGGCGTCTCATTCCTCTCTGTATCCTCGTGCAGAGCTCCAGGCCACCACAGACAGCGGACCCAGGGAGGCTTTGGCCCCTCCGTCCCTGGAGGCCGTCACCCGCTGGAAAGAGGTAGTGGTGGACACTGCAGACAGCGGTGGGTCTGATTTCCGCCTCCGTGCCTTATGAGCTTTGCGATCACCTCTTCGAGCCTTTCATTTCTTCATTTTGAAATGCGTCCACGGGGACCATTACGACCATCCCTGGCAGAAAGGTGAGGGATAGGGAGGTGTCTGCTTCCGTCCTGAAGTCTGATTTCCACTGCGGAAAGCGGGAAGGAGCCGAGGCCTTAGGAAGGAGCCCCGGGGCCTCTGGGATGAAAGAGATCATGCTGAATTGTGGCTCTGGAACGCCCGGTGTCCACACTGCGGGGAGGTGGAGTTGCGAGAAGCGGCCTGTCTTCTGTGGTAGAGCAGGGGTCCAGGCAGGTTTCCTTCGAAAATCCACCATATACATATATATGCATATAGATGAACATATATATGCATATATATGTATATGGTAGATCTGGCAAAAAGCTCTCTAGTGGCGTCCATTTTGAGCCGGAACTGCAGACTTCCGAGATACGGCTCACTTGCGGCAAATTCACGGCCCTCCCGGCGCCTCGGGGCTCTGAGGGCGATGCTCGGTCGTCTGCGGCTACTGGGGTACAGAAGTTACAGAAGCACTCACTGACACTTTGAGCCCCTAGAGGTACAAACGGGGTCTCATTCCTCTCTGTATCCTCAGGGTGCAGAGCTCAAGGCCACCCACAGACAGCGTACCCAGGGATGCTTTGGCCCCTCCGTCCCTGAGCCGTCACCATGGAAAAAGAGGTCATTGAGGGAGACACTGCAGACAGCTGTGGGTCTGAATTCGGCCTCCGTGCCTTAGGAGCTTTGCGATCAGCTCTTTGAGCCTTTCATTTCTTCATTTTGAATGCGTCCACGGGGACCATTACGACCATCAGGCAGAAAGGTGAGGGAGAGGGAGGTGTCTGCTTCCGTCCTGAAGTCTGATTTCCACTGCGGAAAGCGGGAAGGAGCCGAGGCCTTAGGAAGGAGCCCAGGGGCCTCTGGGATGAAAAGAGATCATGCTGAATTGTGGCTCTGGAACGCCCGGTGTCCACACTCCGGGGAGGTGGAGGTGCTGGGAGCGGCGTGTCTTCTCTGGTAGACCAGGGTCCACACAGGTTTCCTTCGAAAATCCACCATATACATATATATGCATATAGATGAACATATATATGCATATATATGTATATGGTAAATCTGGCAAAAAGCTCTCTAGTGACGTCCATTTTGAGCCGGAACTGCAGACTTTCGAGATACGGCTCACTTGCGGCAAATTCACGGCCCTCCCGGCGCCTCGGGGCTCTGAGGGCGGTGCTCGGTTGTCTGCGGGTACTGGGGTACAGAAGTTGCAGAAGCACTCACTGACACTTTGAGCCCCTAGAGGTACAAACGGCGTCTCATTCCTCTCTGCATCCTCGTGCAGAGCTCCAGGCCACCCACAGACAGCGTACCCAGGGATGCTTTGGCCCCTCCGTCCAAGGAGGCCGTCACCCGCTGGAAAGTGGTCAGTTGGGGGACACTGCAGACAGCTGTGGGTCTGATTTAGGCCTCCGTGCCTCTTGAGCTTCGCGATCACCTCTTTGAGCCTTTCATTTCTTCATTTT
>NW_024355991.1:0-5159 GCF_902729225.1 Pteropus medius | reverse complement strand
GAATGTGACGGGAAATCGGATAACCTGTCCCTTGTGCCCTTGAACCTAATGCCTTCTGTATGCGTTGTATTTTTACTAATTTGGACAAATGACAGTCTTAATCCTGACATTACACATCAGGGTTGGAGTTGCTCTGCTCAATCGGTTTGTTGATGGCAGAAGAAAATGAATGCCACATTGTCTTGGTGTATGTGCATGTTTTCCCTCCGATACCACTGAGCAGCTTCGGTTCCTGAAGGAGCGGCAAATGATCTTGAAGGGAACGCAAGTAGAGAGAGGAACAGTTCCCTCCCTCCCCCTCCCACTATTTGCCTGAGTCCCAGGGCCTGATTGGTTAGGCAGCTAGACTTGTCGTCACGGCTCACAATGACCTTCAGAGCCGAGTCATCACAACTGCTGATATGAGCGAAGGCCTGGCAACAAGCACTTGGGTTACTTCGTCATCAGGCCTGAGAATAGTAAGGGAGATGCTGCTGGAGAGAAAGTAGATATTACCTATGTCTGGGGACCGTCTGCTGCTCTGCTTCTCTGTTCCCTGGACATTCAGCTCTCTTGGCCTCAGCACTCATCATAGGCTTTAGCAAAATCTCTGCACTGAAAACTTCTCCCGTGGGAGCAGTTACCAAAATGTCCTAACGGTGTTCTTGTGATTCAACCGGTTAACTGGGCAGTGGTCAGCGATGCTGGCTTTCAGATCTCATCACTCAGAGAGATTCGCAAGGGAACTCGGTCTCAGGTGGGGTTTTATTTCTCTTTCTCCATCTCTAGATAAAACCTGGGCCATGGCACTTAAACTGCTACTTCTGGAAAAGGCCAATTCCCTGATATGGGCTATTTGCTTGTAGGAAACAGGACTGTGGGTAGTAACAATCCTCAAGCCACAGGACCTTGAAAGTCTCTGGTACAGAACAACGATATTGTTATCATTCAAATTTGACGCCTGTTGGTATTGCGCAGACATACGGCATGGAGTTTTACAGAATGGGTAGGGTCTAATGGAAGCACATGGATGGTGTCCTGTAGAGTAAACCTGTCGAATTTCATTTCATATTTCTGATGCAATATATCTTACTTACATGTGGCAATCGGACCGTTGCCTTAAGTGCACGTCTCTATAGAAGAAGCAATTCAGTCATGAGATAATTAGCGAAAAGAATAGATACAACTTCAACACGCAAAAGAAGACATAATATACTCCTGTAAGAATGAGGTATGAAATAACAAATAAGTGAATGCATTCAGTGCAAACATAGTCATGAACGCCAACAGAAGTTTGCCATGACTGAGCAGATTATTCAGTACATGGAAGAGAACACGTTTGGGAATAAACATGATAGAGGTCTTTCCCTCTGATATATGAACATCTAGGCTATCGATTTAACAACCAAAAAAGGGATTGACACTCTGTCAATGGAAAAGAATAGATCAGGAAACAGACCCCTGTTCATGACAAGAGGAAAAAAAGAATAATCTTGGCATTTCAAGTCAGACGATGCCCTCAGAGCAATCTCTTGCGATTACTACTGGAAGCAATTATGTGTGGGGGGGAGCAGCCAGGAGAAAGACGCCCCTGTGTCGACTGGATTAAGTGGGTCACATCATCCTTCTCAGGCTTTCGCGCTTGAGCTCTCCTCCGGGCACGTCTGTGTCTTCGAACAATCGTGGATAGAGGACGTTCCGATGTCATTCCCAACAAGCCCTCGCCTAGCCCCAAGAGGGCCGATAAACACATAAAAGGCTTAAATTATAAACACACCAACAGACAACCCCCCAACCTATAACATATTTAAGCTGAAGGATTCACGGCAAGTGCAGAAAATGTAAACCATTATGAGGAAATCATGCCAACTAACAGATGGACAAGAAAATTCCCGTTAAAATTATCCATATTTTTAACCTTCTTCATAATAATTTATTGAGGAAAAAGGTTTCTTTGGATGCAAAATCATTGGGTAAACGATCGTAGAAAACAATGACATTGACTCACGCTCCGATTACTTGGTGATTATAAAGAGGATATCATCCGTTGATTACCATGGAGAAATCGTGAGACTCTTTCATCTTTAAGTCCAATGTCCTAATCAAGGAATGGAAGACAAATTAAAATTGGAATAAACTTTTCACAGACATCGCTATTGTGTAAGGAGAAAAAGTACCCAAGTTTGGATGCCTTCTAGATGATATTAGATTATGAAGACCATGAAACTAAGTGTATTTTATAATCGTTGATTAGGAACGAGGTACAAAGGATGACACTGTTACCGGAGAGCGGGATCCTCTCCCGGCACGTCATCCCATGCTTGATGTTTCATACCACAGTCCACCAAACGTAGCATACCGCTGTGAGCCACACCGCACGTGAGTGGGGAAAGCTGTCTCGTCTCATCTGATCTTCAGAAACCCCTAAGAGTGGATTGGCTGTTGTGTTCCCTGCTTTGTAAAGAGGATCAGAGTTGATGGCATTTGCCCGAAATCCGACAGGAATGTGACGGGAAATCGGATAACCTGTCCCTTGTGCCCTTGAACCTAATGCCTTCTGTATGCGTTGTATTTTTACTAATTTGGACAAATGACAGTCTTAAACCTGACATTACACATCAGGGTTGGAGTTGCTCAGCTCAATCGGTTTGTTGATAGCAGAAGAAAATGAATGCCACATTGTCTTGGTGTATGTGCATGTTTTCTATCCCAGACCACTGAGCAGCTTCGGTTCCTGCAGGAGCGGCAAATGATCTAGAAGGGAACGCAAGTAGAGAGAGGAGCAGTTCCCTCCCTCCCCCTCCCACTATTTGCCTGAGTCCCAGGGCCTGATTGGTTAGGCAGCTAGACGTGTCATCACGCCTCACAATGACCTTCAGAGCCGAGTCATCACAACTGTTGATATGAGCGAAGGCCTGGAAACAAGCACTTGGGTTACTTCGTCATCAGGCCTGAGAATAGTAAGGGAGATGCTGCTGGAAAGAAAGTAGATATTACCTATGTCTGGGGACAGTCTGCTGGTCAGCTTCGCTGTTCCCTGGACATTCAGCTCTCTTGGCCTCAGCCCTCTTAATAGGCTTTAGCAAACTCTCCGCACTGATAACTTCTCCCGTAGGAGCAGTTACCAAAATGTCCTAACGGTGATCTTGTGTTTCAACAGGTTAACTGGGCAGTGGTCAGCGATGCTGGCTTTCAGATCTGATCACTCAGAGAGATTCGCAAGGGAACTCGGTCTCAAGTGGGGTTTATTTCTCTTTCTCCATCTCTAGATAAAACCTGGGCCATGGCACTTAAAGTGCTACTTATGGAAAAGGCCAATTCCCTGATATGGGCTATTTGCTTGTAGAAAACTGGACTGTGGGTAGTAACAATCCTAAAGCCTCATGACATTGAAATTCTCTGGTACAGAACAACCATATTTTTATCAGTCAAATGTGACGCCTGTAGGTACTGCCCAGAGATACGGCATGGAGTTTTACAGAATGGGTAGGGACTAGTCAAGCACATGGCTTGGTGTCCTGTAGAGTGAACCTGTCGAATTTCATTTCATATTACTGATGCAATATAACTTACTTACATGTGGCAATCGGAACACTGCCTTAAGTGCACGTCTCTATAGAAGAAGCAAGTCAGTCATGAGATAATTTGCGAGAAGAATAGATACAACTTCAGCACGCAACAGAAGACGTTATATACTCCTGTAAGAATGAGGTATGAAATAAAAAATAAGTCTATGCATTCAGTGCAAACATAGTCATGAACGCCATGAGTGAGCAGATTATTCAGTACACGGAAGAGAACACGTTTGGGAATAACCATGATAGCGGTCTTTCCCTACGATATATGAACATCTAGGCTATCGATTTAAAAACTAAAACGGGGATTGACACTCTGTCAATGGAAAAGAATAGATCAGGAAACAGACCCATGTTCATGACAAAAGGAAAAATAGAATAATCTTGGCATTTCAAGTCAGACGATGCCCTCAGAGCAATCTCTTGTGATTACTACTGGAAGCAATTGTGTGTGTTGGGGAGGGGCAGGAGAAAGACACCCCTGTGTCGACGGGATTAACTGGGTCACATCATCCTTCTCAGGCTTTCGCGCTTGAGCTCTCTTCCGGGCACGTCTGTGTCGTCGAACAATCGTGGATAGAGGACGTTCCGATGTCATTCCCAACAAGCCCTCACCTAGTCCCAAGAGGGCCGATAAACACATAAAAGGCTTAAAATCTAAACAATCCCACAAACAACCCCCAACCTATAACATATCTAAGCTGAAAGATTCATGGCAAGTGCAGGAAATGTAAACCATTATGAGGAAATCATGCCAACTAACAGATGGACAAGAAAATTCCCGTTAAAATTATCCATATTTTTAGTCTGCTTGATAATAGTTTATTGAGGAAAAAGGTTTCTTTGGATGCAAAATCATTGGGTAAACGATCGTAGAAAACAGTGACATTGACAAACGCTCCGATTACTTGGTGTTTATAAAGAGGATATCATCCTTTGATTACCATGGAGAAATCGTGAGACTCTTTCACCTTTAACTCCAATGTCATAATCAAGGAATGGAAGACAAATTAAAATTGGAATACACTTTTCACAAACATCGCTACTGTGTAAGTTGAAAAAGCACCCAAGTTTGGATGCCTTCTAGATGATATTAGATTATGAAGACCATGACACTAAGTGTATTTTATCATCGTTGATTAGGAACGAGGTAGAAACGATGACACTGTTACCGGAGAGCGGGATCCTCTCCCGGCATGTCATCCCATTCTTGATGTCTGGAACAATGGATAGAGCGAGATAACGAAATAATGTAGAGAAGACAATTTTCGTTAGAAGGGAAAGTCCACTTGCAGATGTGGAAGCGGGCCTGAGCATAGAGGCGTGGCTCAAAAAGCCTGGAGACCAAACTTTGGGTTTTGTTCACTATTTGCTCTAGGTGGGCACTTTTTGAGAGCACTGAGCATTCTTGATTGACAATTAAGACTGGCAGGACTCCGTGATTCATCATTTGCTTTCTGCGCATGTTCCTTCCCAGAATTCAGCCTCTTATAATGGACTTAATGAACTTCTGGGCATACGCGTCGCCTTATGATCATGGCATAATGGGGTTCAGGTGAGTTGAAGGTCGTTGAGGTCTTCATTGCTCAGTGCGATTGACTGGCT
>NW_024355990.1:13162969-13541425 GCF_902729225.1 Pteropus medius | reverse complement strand
GAGCCTTTCACATTTTGAATATCAGAATGCAGTATGTTGAGACTTACCTACTTGTGAATCACTTCCTTTTACGAACAAAGAAGTTTGAGATATGATAGGCTAGAAGTTGCATCACCGCAATTGTTTGGTTTTCATATTTAGAATTTTCTTTTTCACACTTGTTGAAGAGTAAAGAATGGGTAAAATAACAATCTAGAAAGTGTGCTCGAAAAATATTTGTTAACTATAAAGCAATTAGGACGGTGCGTGATATATATAGTAAGTGCAGCTGTTATAATGATTCCTGTGTTTTCCCACAAACTTTTGTGTTATACCTCAGTGCGCTTTGGATCTTATCCTATAGTTGAGAAGAATTCCTTTGGAATTCACCAAATTTTGGCAGGGCTGGAAATAATCTAAAACTGTAGCATAAGAAAGAAAAAAGCAAAAGCCTTGCTTTTATTCCAAATTTAATCAACAGCAAAATCAACCAGTGTGAAAGTTTAATCGACAACACCAGCGACCCTATTAATTGGTCAAAAGAATAGGATTGACTGTTTTCGTCACATTTTAGAGTCAATATATTTTACTGAGATCCCTGTCTTTTTCTAAGGTGCGAAAATTGATGTCAGTCAATTGGACACAATTCTGGGAAACGTGGGGATGACCCTCACAGAAGAGGAACTTAAAGATCTGGCACAGAGCCTGCCAGTTGACGGTGAGCGCCAGATGGTGAACAGAGTCAGAATAGCGTGGTGACACAGACTCTGGAGCCAAACTGACAGAGTTCGAATTCTGATCCTTCTGCTTCAAAGTCGTGTCATCTTAATGCTCCTATGCCTCAGTTTCTTTCTCTATCTAGTTCAATATACTTAATTGAGTTCTTTTGTGAGGGTTATGTTAAACCGGCGCCTGGCACACAACGAGTATTTAATGAAGTTGCTTATTGTTATCATTTCTAATATTAAAATCATACCTATTATTTTAAGCTCCTCTGAAAGCTTATGGGATTGCATTTACAAACCGCTTCAAAATGCGTACTTGACATCAAGTCATTTAGAAAAACTTTGAGAAGAACCCAGAGCTCAAGTAAGAGCAAACTCTTTCTCTTGATATTTACATCAACTTATATTAGTGGTTTCACGCACTGTGAAGTCTCCACATTGCCGAGAATGTCACCAGGATTACCAGATGGCCAGGAGAAAGGCAAGGAAAAACAACAAAAGAAGTGGGGACCTGTGACAGTGGAATGTAAGAGGAATCAAAAGAGTAAAATTGGAAAAAATAAGGGAGAAACAGAGAAAGCTCAAGGGCATAATGATTAAAATTTGACCCCAAATTGCTTCAGAATTGCAGAGACCACGTTCCCTCAGCCATTTACCATAGAGAGAGGTTGTGTGTCCTCTCTTTTGTTTCCTCATAGACCCTTGTCACAGAGCAAAGTTATAATTTGGGCTCGTATGTTTGACACGTTCTCCCTCCTTGAAAGCTGTAAGGATTCTCGGATGAGGTAGCCAGACTCGATTATCCACGAGCTGATACTAGGCTTCCATTCCCTCCTGATAAGCTAGAAACAACAGATTTTTAAGAAATGTTAATTAAGTTTGAAGTGTGACTGTTCACAAAGCAAATTCCCTTCTGGAAGGACAAGAACTAGCATATATTAACTTTACAAGATTCCGGTAAGGCCACGAAATTTCTTACCTGAAGCAGTTTCTATCTGTCTACAACTACTGAGCAAATCACCTTTTTCTCATCTTATTCAGATGCCATTGAGCAGAATCTTTGCCATTTCTTTCTTTCCATTTGTCAGAGGTTAGCCGTTTGATGGAACACATTTCTTTCAGTTACTCTTTCATCTTCCCGTATTTTGATCTGCTAATGCAATATGTATGTTTTGTTTCCTCGATGTCTTTGTTACCTGAATACACACTAATATATAGGGAAATATGGCTCCACATGTGGGACAACCAGTTTTTGCCTACAAGACCTTCTTTGGGCTCAAAATACCCGTCAGTTTAGTATGGACTTTTGTCTTGTGCTTATAAGTTATATTTTCTCAATAATAGAGTTTATATTTTAACTTATGTCTTCTGCTGTTAGACAACAGTGCCATGTACTGCGCCTACCTAGAGTTTCATGCGGGGAAAGATTTTAGAAGTATCCCCAAAATAAAAGCAAAAACATGTTTTCACGGCTTTCTTCTTCCTATAATTGAGATTCTGATTTAGCGAGCTATTTATGTCTCTGTAATATTTCCATTTTGACGTCCCTTTAAAAATGGGTAGAAAAAAATCATTGAATGTCTATTACATACAAAGGCTACAGTTAACCACTAGTATGTTTTCAATCGTTTATAACTTGTACATGTAATTCAAATACTCGATGAAGTCTTTCAGCTTAACAATGGACAAGTGGTGAGGGCGGGCTGACTCATTTGAATGGAAATTTTTCAGATGTATACATTGAATTATGGTATACAATTCCTTTTATATTTTGTCCTAATAACCTAGCTAAATAAGAGAGAATTTTCCAAGATCCAAACGCTAAAACTAGCTAAGATGGAACGTACTTCTTTACACATCATTCTTTTTTGGCGGAAAGTTTTAATAGCTGAAAGCAAGAAAAGTCAATGTCCCATTGTTAACATAGTTGTATTTATGAAATATAAAACCTATTCATTGTTTCACACTAGTAAAGGAGAGAAATAGGCTAAAATTCTAGAGCAAGTGATAAGTTCTTTCGCTCAGTTTCTCATCTTTAGTATTATACGTGGTTGTGAATTGCATGTTGTCTGCATTTGATGGAAAAGATAATATGGAAAAGGTAATGGGTGAAGTGAAAGCTTTCATAGGTTAGTGATAAATTACTGATAAACTGAGGGCCCCAAGGCTTTACAATAATTTGTATTTTTGTATGGTGTTTTCCGAATATCCTGACACTAGTTCCACTGGGAAGTTTTGTCTTGGATTACAGCAGTTTAAGTTTGGCAAAGGAAAGCAAAAACAAAACAATTAAAAGAATACCGTAGGCCTAAATCTCAGTAAGAAATTTCAGTAAGAAATAAAGAAGTACGTTCCATCTTTGTAGAGCTTTCCTTCCTAATGAAATGTTTCCCTGCATAAAACTCTAGGTAGGCTCAGTAAATGGCACTATGAATTTGTGAAGGATCGAGCTAACATTGTTAACAATTACATTATTAACCAAATCATCATGTAACACTTTCTTATGACATTATATTAGCCACCTACGTGTATTAATTAAACGGTAATAGAAGTGAATTTATTTTCCCCAGAATTTTACAACATCCTTTTCTATTAGTATGGAAGGAGCAACTAAAGTTCTACTTTCGCTCAGAAGTGTGATAGATGAAGACTACATTGTGCTTTTGCTTTTCAACCTAAAATTTTGGACATTCATTAACATGTACACCCATTTCTACCTTTTTAAAGGTGACAAGGTTGCCATCAATGACCTAGAAAATGTACTGAGAAATATGGGGATTGAACTCGCAGATACGGAGTTTACAAAGGCGGTGAGAACACTGCCAGTTAGTGGTAAGCCTAAAAACTGCTGCTGGAACGTTCCCAACAAGTAGACCTTGTAAGCCTGGGAGGGAAATTCTAAAGCTGTAGAATGTACTGCCTAAAGATTATTGGAAAATCTAAATTCTGGGTTATTTTTTAATGTCATCCAAATTGAAGGATATTCTATAAAATAAATGATCTGTACTCTTGAAACTGTGAAAATATTAAAGGACAAAGACTGAGGAATTATCCCACATTCAAGAATGATGAGACATGTCAACTTAACGCTTTATTTCTGTAGCCGACATTAATGGAACAATTGGTAGAATATGAGTAAATCTTGTGGGTTAGGTGAACTGTATCAGTCTTAATATTCTAATTGGATGATTGTCCTGTAGTTATTTATATATATGTATGCATATATATATATATATATATATTTTTTTTTTTTAAAGGAAACACACACTAAAGTATTTAGTGTCTAAGGGCATTGTGTTTGCAATTCACTCTCAAACATTCCGAAAAAAATAACATTCACGTATAGAGAGGATGATAAAACAAATATAGCAGAATATTAACACTTGGAATATCTGGTTGAAGAGTATTTCGGAAATCTTCGTAGTACTTTTGCCACTTTGTCCAAGTGTGAAATCATATCAAAATAAATAGGTAAGATAAAATCTCCGTTTATGTCTTATAGATTTGAGTTTGAGAATCACTGAACTTTTCAGTGAAAGTCTGCCATGTTAATGTAAGCAATGGCCCAAATGTTGCTCTTAAAAGAGCTGTTATAGTTTTAGATGGTTTGAATTTTTTCATTTTTCTGATTTTAACTTTTTGTTTGGATATGATTTCAAAGTTAGAGAAAAGTTTTAAGAATAACACAGAGAACTCCTTTACTCAAATTCACCATGTACAATTTGCCCATTTCTTTGTATCATTTATTCATGCTGTCTGTCAGTCTCTTTCCTTTTCTCTCCAACACACACACACACCTGCAGAATGCACACCACACACCACACACACACACACAAAGAGACATACACATACTCACACTCATACTGGTAAACATTTTTACTCAATCACCTTGAAATCATGCTTTACCTTCTAATATGAAAATGGACACAAGACGTGGATGTCAACATATGTGTGTAAGTGGACATGAGAAACTTGAAACATCCTTTTTATTTAAACATCCTGGCCACGTAATTTTCAGCATGGTAGAATCCTACTAAAAATAGCCTCGTGAGACAAAATGTCAGTAGGTTTGTACATTTAAAACTTTCAGCCCTCCTTAATTTTCTTGCACCTTCAAGATAAGCTAGAACAAACTGTTCCTGGACAAATTATTTTTCTTTTTGAATATAGGAAATGAAATCTATATTCATGAATTCCTTTATTAATTTAATTATGTCATAAACTAAACTCCCCCTGTTTTACAAAACAAGTGAAGGGAAGGTACATCGAAATAGAATTCTAAAGGGTCTGGAGTCTTTGCAAAGTGAGTAATATATTTTTACTCTACACAGAAATGGTGTGAGACTTTTATCTTTATAGGAGAGACCACTCTTGGACTTTGTCTGATTTTGCTCTCAAATGGATAATTGAGAACATGATATGCACCAGCAAAATTGAAGTGGAGTTCTCTTTTATTACAATAATTGTACATCCTCATTAAAGACATAACTGTATTTTCATCTTTTAGATAGTTCAGTTACTCTCACGATCCTTTTCTGTCTTTCTTTAGGAGAAAAAATTGACATTAGTAACCTGAAACCGCTTGTGGAAAGAATGAATATCAAGCTCAGTGACAACGAACTTGCAGAGCTGAGAAGAAATCTACCTGTTGATGGTATGGATAGTAGATAGTATTGTCAGTCCCAAAAGGGAATTTTGTCCAAGTCTTACAGCTGAGAGTTTCTAAAACTACATTCAGTGAGTGGTAAGATGAATGTTGAAACTCTTAGAGGACCCCAGAATTAACATTAGGAACAAGGCTCAGATGATAGTTATTGCTACTGTCACTTAACATTGTTTTAAAGGTTCTAGTTACTTCAATGAGAAAATGAGATGAAATAATATTGGGAAAGAGCAATATTTCCTTGAATTTCAGATGATATGATTATGTATCTAGGAGACCGAAGACGCACGGAAACTCAGAGAAACCTTTTATAATTATTTAGTGTTAGATGCCTGTGGTTCTCCATACCTTGCCTAGGCTTGCATGTATACAACGTACATAGATTTTTTTCACATTTCTCAGCACCTCTTCAATGTAAAATACTCTTCCTATCCATTCTCCCTTTCCTCTAATTAAATACTTATATTTTAACTTGTTCAGGCCTTATATGCACCAGGATGTATATAGTTTGCATTAGTGGCTTCTATCCGAACAATGGCACACATACCTCACAGCAGTACCCGAAATAAGGATGACCAGATGGCTGACCAATACCAATGGCCCCAAAAGCCTGGAAAAGTACCTTTTCCCTTGTGCAGACTCCAGTAAGCAAGACATCTTTTTGAAACTATGGAGATCAGCATAAATCCTTGCAATCCAGAGATTTTCTATGTTTGAGTAAAATTATATCAGTGGAATTTATCTGGAGTTCTCCATCGATATACGTCTCTATATGTTTTTTCTGAGCTCATGATGTTGATTACATGTATCGATTGTCCCTTTTCTTCATAGGCAATGGAAAAGTTGATTTGAATAAGGCGATGGATGGAGTTAAAGCTGTTACAGGTGAGCTAGAAGTTAACATAAACATTACATAAGGCACTTTGGTTCAGGTGGCTCTATACAAGATAAATATACAATACTCAATTGCTTTCCCTAAGCTTCCAATAAACAATTAGAAATAGGAATAAGAAAAATGTCGAATTTATAACCTCAGGAAAGAAACTGTAAAAAAGGAATAAGTTAAGAAGCAATAGAAGCTGTCTGAAGAAATCGATAAAATCTTATGGAGGAACATGAAATAACACATTAATTAATATTCTTGAATGGTAAACTGACACACAGGATCCGATTGTTAAATCGAACTTACATGAATCAGAGGTCTTACCCAGTAGCAAGCTTTACTAAATAATGTTGAGGATAGTAGAAATCAAGAAAAGTAAGTAGAGGTCTGCAAAGTCAAGGGCAGCTTTATAGTTCCTTCCTTCCCATGTTGGACGTGCCCTTCTGGCCCAGGATGGATGAATTCTCTATGTGAAGGTCACAGGATCACCTCACACAGCAGAAGCATTTAAACTATGCAGCATCTCCAGAGAAGTGTATAGTCTATGTGACGTTATCCAGGGAGCCATGCCTCATAGATCTTGGGTTCTATTTATAAGGAGTTGAACTGAGTCACCTGCCTTCTTTGCTTTTCTCCAGGGGCATCTCCTCAGTGAAGGGACTTAATGGATTATAGGCAACCTGCTTTAACTCATTCTTCTCAGATGGAAAGATTTAACTAGACTTACTAAAATAAAGATGTCAATTATTCTAAAGTCATATGTACATGTATAGTGTATAGACATATATAATTTAATATGAAATTTTCAGAATTCCAATGAGGTTTTATCATAAGAACTTGTAAAAGCCTTTAAAGAACACATGAAGAATAAATGCCCTACTATACCAAGAAAATTATGAAAAAGAGAACTAGAATGGAGATTTGGCTTACCAGATATTGGAACTTATTATAAAACTACTGTAATCGAAAAATTTTCATCGTTAATTAATACATAAATAAGTAGACTCAACAAAATAGAGTTAAAAAAATAGATCCCTATACAATGGATTACTTGCTATATATTAAAGAATATATAAATTGTTTTGAAATATTGGCTATCTGTCTAAAAGAAGAAAATGAAGACTCCCCTTTCTGGGGTTCTCTTGGTCTGCCTCCTGGTTTGGCGGATCTTAGGGCTCTACTGAGCAGTAGGTGGGGGCCATGAATTTGCTTTCCTGTTTGAGTAAGTTTGTAGAACATGTTCCAAGGCTAGCATGACTCATTGGGGACCCAAATATGGCATTTTTCTCAAGACCATTTATTGAAGAGACTGTGTTTGCCCTATTTATATTCTTGCCTCCATTGTCGTAGATTAATTGACCACATAGGTGTGGGTTTATTTCTTGGCTCTCTGTTCTGTTCCATTGATCTACGTGTCTGTTTTTATGCCAGCACCATGCTGTTTTGATTATTATAGCCTGTAGTATAGTTTGATATCAGGTAGCCTGACACCTCTAACTTGTTCTTCTTTCTCAAGATTTCTATGGGTATTCAGGGTCTTCTGTGGTTCCATATAAATTTTAGAATTATTTGTTCTAGCTCAGTGAAAAATGCCATTGGTGTTTTGATAGGTATTGCATTGAACCTATGATTGCTTTTTGCAGTATGGACGTTTTAACAATGTTAATTCTTCCTATCAGTGAGCGTGTTATATGTTCCTATTTATTTGTATCTTCTTCATTTTCTTTCTTTAATATCTTATAATTTTTCTGAGTGAGGTCTTTTACTCCTTGTTTAAATTTATTCCTAGATATTTTATTTTATTTTCTAATTTTTGATGCAATTGTAAATGGGGATAGTTGCCTTAACTTCTCTGATAGTTTGTTATTGGCATATAAAAAGCAAGTGATCTTTTAATATTAGTTTTGTATACTGCTACTTTACTGAATTCATTGATCAGTTCTAACAGTTTTGGGGTGGAATGTTTGGGGTTCCCTATATTAATATCAAGTCATTTGCAAATTATGACAGTTTTACTTCTTTCTTTCCAATCTGGATGTGTTTTACTTCTTTTTCTAGTCTGATTGCTATGGCTAGGACTTCCAATACTATGCTGAATAAAAGTGGTGAAAGTGGACATCCTTGTCTTGTTCCTTCCGGATCTTTTAGTTTTACCTGTTTGAGGATGATGTTAGCTGTGGGTTTGTCATATATGGCCTACCAAAGCTAATGTAATTAGATTTTATTCTGCAAATCATCTTTCCCTGATTTTAAGACAAACTCTCTTATTCGTATTAAGGAAATAAGTTTGACTTAAAAGATACATTTATTCTGTAGCTGAAAATGTTTCATTTTTTTACTTTAGTCTCAACCTGAAAATTAGGATGGTAAATCATCATAGAGGAACTTTTTCATTAGAAATAATTAGAGCTATATGAACTGATAATTATACTCAATCTCCTATTTTCAAAGGTGAGAAGATTGAGTCTAGTGATCTAAAAAATGTTCTGGGAAAACTTGGAATTGTACTCACAGGTAAGGAACTCAAGGAGGTGCTGAAAATCCTGCAATCTGATGATAAGCCATATGAGTGTCACTGGGAGCTTCCAGGGAGCTTGGGTGTTTGTGGATCTGTGAAAATTTTAATTTTTTCTACAACATGATAAAACATTTTACAAAAATACAATTTAAGTTACATATAAAGAGTCACAGTATCATTTAGAGTTTATTGTAGAAGCCAAGCAACTTTTCAGGTGTTAAGTTGCCATCAGCGCTAACAGACGTCAATTGTTAACCTTCAGGTCACTAATGGGTATGTCATAAGAAGGAAAGAGAGAGAGAGATAAAAGAGCAATGAAAGAAATTAAAGATAAAAGAATTAAAAAGAAAGGAAAGATGTATTTATGTTTTGGTATAGTAGGCCCACTGGATGCAATAAATTTATCATATTGAGAAAGGCTTCTTTTTTTTAATTTCATTGTTATGTAAAGTTGAAAATTTGGAGTAAAACATTTTTTAATATCATTACTGAGATATAATTCACATACCATACAATTAACCCAATAAAGTGTGCAATTCAGTGCATTCTAGTATACTCACGACGTTGTGCATCCATCACCACAATTAATTTTGGAACATTTTTATTATCTCAGAAAGATATCCCACATCCCTTAGTAGTCGTACCCACCCCCAATCCCTCCATTCCCCTCTGCCCCTGGGCAACCACTAATCTATTTTCCGTCTCCATCGATTCGCCTAGTAGTAGTAGTAGTTCATAGTAGTAGCAATGAGATATTTTTTAAATCTTCTGTACCATTCAAAAATATCTTATTTATTTTTTCTAATATTGCATTCACTGGTCAGTTATTTTGATCTTCTCCCCTAAATGAGGCTAAAGGAAAGGATTCTAATTTTAATTCCATTGCCTGTTTTCTTTATGTATTTGATTCAAGGAATTTTCGCTCTTTATGTTGAAAAGTATAATCATGATTCATAGGAATTAACTTTTTTCAGTGTGGAGTAGACATTTTAAGGCTGCGATTCATGAACACTTAGGAGGTACATGAGTGGGCTTTGTCACATCCTTTAAGTCTTAATGCACAGTTTATAAATATGTATATGTGCACTTTGTGGGAGTGTGAGACATAGCTTTTCTTAGATTCTCAAAGGATTGTGTGTGTGTGTGTGTGTGTGTGTATGTATATACCAAATATAATCACAAATAAAAGGGTGTGTGTGTGTGTGTGTGTGTGTGTGTGTGTGTGTATATATATATATATTAGAAAAATTTTTAAATAGCTTTTTTTGAGTCACTAAATTTTCCTCATGGTTCTATCTCTTTCTGATTAAGGGAAGGTTAATATCAAAAACCTGGAAACCATTCTGGGCAACATGGGAATCAAGCTTACTGACAAGGAACTTGAAGATCTGACACAAAATCTGCCAGTCAGTGGTGAGCATGTTAGATACTACTGGCTTTTGAAATTTGGGTTTTATGTACCTTTAGGAGTGGAAGGGAAGGAATAAGGGAACTTTTCATGGGGAAGATGTCAAGGTTGGAGATGAGACAGTAATAGTAACTATGACCAAGAAGTTGGGAATGTAGTTGGGCAATGGTGACATAGTTAACAGAGGTGTCTTTCAAATTCTGAGAAAAAGAAATCTGGCCTCTAAAAATTAGCCACTTTTGAATCCATCTTTTCATTATCAAATACGAGATTAGGTATTTTATGGGGTAGGAAGTCAAAATTGTATTTTTGAAATAAGTATATTTTTAATATGTATAATTTTTCTTCTCCATGTTTTTAACATATTCTGAGTAAATATTTACTAAATGGCTATTTAAAGTGCTTAACAAAATGCCCAGTACACTTAAGTGCTATTGCTAGATGTTATAATCAGGAGAGAAGAGAGTTCCTGTGCTATTTTATATCATTTTATGAGCTTTGAGCTAATTTTTTGTGTTACAGTTGATAATAAAGTGTCTCTGAAAACTTTGAAGGATGAAATGAAGGTTTTTACAGGTAAGAATTGATCACAAATGATTTGAAATAAATCATGTTTTACACTAAAAATTTTAATAATATTTTCCCAATATTTTATGAATGGTTTACAAATTCACATATTTTCAATATTCATTTTGATAAAATATTTACATCTACTGACCAACAGATTAATCTAACATAATTCAGGTTTTATAAGTAAACCAAAAAGATTATTTTGTTATAACTCTTACATTCTTTAATGATTTTTTTCAATAAAAATGTTTCACCAGTACTTATAGAGCCCAAAATTATATGGACACAGTAAAAGCAGAATGAAGCATTAAAAATAATAAATTCATTGCAAATAGCCAATCAATAGTTTTAACAAGATAAAGCAAAATATGTCATACTCTGTTAATTGTGTATTTTGGTACACTAACCGTCTCTTGTCCTAATCTCTAGATAATTATACAACCAGATTCGCTTCTGCACTGTGTGGTATTATTCCTAATTGTAGGAATACATCTTATTTGCTAATATTAAGGGACAAATTCTATTTTCAATTTACCATATGACTCTTTATTAGGAAATCTTTCATTCTGTCTTTCCTTTTTATTTTGGTTTTAGATAAAAGACTAGAGCAACACAAACATACTTTGAGATGATTTGAAATGATTAGGTTATACCTTAATATATTACCTATGAATATTCCATCTTTTCAAAGGAGAAAAGATTGATTCCAATGACCTACAAAATATTCTACAAGACATGGGGATTGAGCTTACAGATAAGGAACACAAGCAACTGCTGAAAACATTGCCCATTGATGGTAAGTCACATAAATGCCACCAGGCCTTCCAGGGAACTTGATTATCTGGGTCAGTGTGAGTAGTTCTAAATCTTTTAATAGTACAATTTTGTCTAAAAATGCCATACAGTAATAGAAAGCCACGTCTGACTTGAAAAGAAATTCTATTACTACCTCTTCAAACACAATTTGAGAGTCATCACTACGTTGCCATATAGCTGTCTAAGTGACTAATACTACTCCCTCAGATTGGTATTAGGTTTACTATATGAGCAATGAAAAAATAATGAAAAAAGAGAGGAACAGGACAACAGTAGGATGAAAAGAAAGGAATACTTTTATGCATTTTTTCAGTTGTACCATGGGAGAGTTAAACTAATAAATGTGTCTAATACCAAGGAATGGATAAATTAGTCACTGTAGAAAATATTTATATTCTTAAATATCAATATTTTGTGACTACAAAATAAATTAATTTTTTTTAAAAAATCATTAAAATGTAGCTTTCTCCAATTATGCAATTTGTAATGTTTTGGCCAATCTTCTTATCAATTTTCCAGAGATCTGAATTGTATCTTTTCTTACAGCTCATGGAAAGGTGTTTAAAAACAGGTTGCTGAAGGATGTAATGTACAATAAAAGTGAGTAAGAAGCATGATGAGAAGCATTATTTTGCTTCTTGTATCACATCTTTGTTTTTCCTGGTAATAACCTTTATCTTAGAAAGAAGTTCTCTACTGGATTGTATTTTTCTAACTTTCTCTGGGGGAAGAAAACACCATTTGTGTGAACAGAAATAAAAGAAAGATAGAAAGAAAGGAAAGAGGGAGAGAGAAAAGGGTTGGTGTTTATTCCAAAATGTGACGAGGAGCAGCGAAAAAAACCTGCAAGTAAGAGTTAAGAAAACAAATACAATCTCTGCTTCTTCATGAAGATTATTAATTAGTGCTCCCCAGCTGCAGTTGCTTAGCTCCTGTCCCACCTAACTTTTTCTTGGGCAGATATGTTTAAGTTTTGAAGAAACAATTTCTAATTCTAACTCAACTTTAAGTTCTTTAAATTCTAACTCTGCTTTTAAAGAGTTAGACAAATCCATTGTAGTTTTGTTCTTTGTTTGAAAATATTAGTAATATTTTATTATGAAGTTATTTTCTTTTATTGGTGTATATTAATGTAACAGTAACACCTGTTACTATCTGAAGAGATATCTGCACCCCCATGTTCACGACCCACCCCTGGGTTCATTACCCCATGTTGCCAAGGGTGGGAGGATGTGGAGGGAATGAGTGAAAGAGGTCAAAGGATACAAACTTCCAGTTTAAGATGAATACGTTCTGGTGCTATAACATACCGCATTGTGACTATCGTTAACAATGCTGTATTGTATTTTTGAAAGTTGCTAAAGAGTAAATCTTAGAAGTTCTTACCACTCACACACACACAAAAATTGTAACTATATGAAATGATAGATATATTAAGTCAGGGATTCCCCAACCCCAAGGCCATGGACTAGTAATGGAACCAGGCTGCACAGTAAAGGTGATCGGGCAGGGAAGAGAGAGAAGCTTCATCTGTATTTGCAGCCACTCCGCAGCGCTAGCATCACTGCCTCAGCTCCAACTCCGATCGATCATCAGGCGTTAGAGTCTCATAGGAGCACTGGTCACTGGTGCCAGAAAAGTTGGGAACCGTTGGATTAAGTAATCGTGGTAATCATTTTGCTATACATACATATATTAAATCACTACATTGTACATCTTACATTTACATAATGTTAAATATCAAATATATCTCAATAGAGCTGGGGGAAAATACAACAGTCACACCTGTTAATTGAAGATAATAGTAAATGTTTTGAATTTTTTATTATTTTAGAATCATTCTATTTTTCTACGTTTTTTTTTTTTCATGTTTTCAAGGAGGAAAGGTTAATGTAAATAACCTGGATACTCTTTTAGAAGCCATGGAAGTCAAGCTTACAGAAAAGGAACTTGATCTGATAAAAGATCATCTGAATGGTGAGCGTTATGGAAAATACTTGTTTTAAACAGAGGTTGAGCCTGCAGATTTAATTATGACTATTTCAAAGGTTTAAATTATTTGTTGCCAAAAAGGCATTTGACTACCTTTCAGAAGAACTTGGGAAAATGGCTGTTCATTTTTGTTCCTTTAAAACTTATCTATATCTTTATACATCTTGGGATGGGGATGGACGCTAGTGAGAAGGGAAGGGGTTATTGTCTGGTTTTACAAAATTAGGATCTGCAATGTGTTTCATTGATACATATATCACTGACATCAGTTTAGGGTATAACCATTTTCATTCAGGCATTTCTCATTTGTCTATTTGTGGATATTGAGATGTTTCCTTTTATAGTCACTATAACAAAAAAGTTACAGAATAATATGTATAGTATTATTAATTTTTAAAAAGATATATAGTATACTTTTACAAACAAAAGTCTGGAACTATATACAAAACTATTAGTAATAATGAGGTGTAATGACAGTGAGAAGAGATAAAAGAAGGGACCATTTCCTTTTTCTTTATGTGCTTGCGTATTTCTTTAATTTGTTATACAGAGTATGTTTTAAAGCCTAATTTCTTAAAACTCATTTTATTTTGTTTTTAATTTAAGTTGGATACAAATGATGTAGTAAATGGTAGGACTTAGGCTTGGTTCCTACCTACCATGTAGGTTCAGAAAAATCACTAAACTGACCACTTATGTAATTAATTCCTAGCTAACATTCCTTATTGCTTTACACTAGTCTCTATCTGCTCACTGCATTAACACTTGGCAACACAAATAATAATCCTTAAGAATATTGATAAAGATGCATAATTTCAAGAAGTAAGTGAAAGCAAAGATAAAGGACTGCTGAAATCGCACAAAGCCTCTTCCAAATGTGGACCTGGCAGAGATAGACTATTTACTAACCAAAGAAGAAAAATTCTGCATGAAAAATAACATTATAGGTCATTCAAAATGGAATGATTTGTGTTTCAAAAGATTTAAAGGAGCCCTTAGGAAAAAGTCATTGTTGCGAAAGTTCATTGTTACTAAAGTTATTTTTGTATGTCTTATTTCAAAGTTTAGAAGGATGTTATCGTGTGCAGTAATCTAATTTTCACAGAAAACCACATCCCAATGCACTTAAAAGTCAGCACTGATTCATTGCTTGTTCTAAAGATTATGGAATAGTGATAATTATAATCTAAATTTTCTCAAATATTAGCTAAAATAAATTTATTTCCATAATTTGCCTTTTTATTCTTCAGTGAAACCTTTTAGATCACTTTTATTCATTATTTACTATTGAATCTTGGTCCTTAATTTAAGTGGATTTACTTTCCTTGGTCATTTTCTAATAAGAATAAATCTTAGATGAAAAAGACCTCTCAGCCTATGTATCTTTTTTGAGTCCATGTTAATGTTTCCCTCTGATTAAACTTTGTTACAGCCTATGAGGAAGTTGATCTGAAAAAACTGATGGATAAAGTAGAAGCTGTTACAGGTGAGGAAAAAGTTACCAAATATATATAATTCCGACTTTTTACACATAGTTTATATTTTTCTATTACTTATTATTCCTTTTTAAATTACACTTTTTAAAATTAAATGATTATGTTTTGTTCTCCTAGACTTTGATTTTGATTTGTCAGTGTTTTAACAACAAAACATAATGCCACATTTTGATAGGTTCTATAATCTCATTTTTCCATATTAATGTAAGATATTTACTAAAAATATGTGTTTCTGCAATAAAAAGAAACTAAAGTGTTATTACCTAATGGTATTCTCTCACAATTGAAAATTATGAAAATCTATTATCATGTACTGTGTCATATTTAACTTTCTTATGCATTGAATAGGTAGGGCTAATAATTAAACAGTAAAAGAAGATTTCATTATTACTTAGAATAATTAGTTCTTTAAAATCTCATGTGTTACCATTTCTATCCTTTTGAAGGAGAGGAAGTTGGTGTCAGTGACCTGGAAGCAGTTCTAAGAAACATGGGGATAGAGCTCACAAATAAAGAACTCTCAGAACTGGTGAATAATCTGCCAGTTGATAGTGAGTATTACAAATAAAGAACTCTCAGAACTGGTGATTAATCTGCCAGTTGATAGTGAGTATTTCAAATAAAAATATAGTTGCCCAGGGAAGCTTATTGTTGAAGTATGAAAACTTTCAAAATTACCTTTATCTTACTGCTTATCAAAAATAATCTTATGATCCATGTTACATGATTTTAAATGATTCTATTATATCTTAAAAGATTATCTGAGTCATTTAATTTTTAGTTTGAGAATCAGCAATTATGTCATCATGACTCCTATCACCAGGGTTCAATTATATCTTTTATTACCTTTCATTCTACCAAGAGATCTAAAATTTAAGCCAGAATAAATGAGAAAAAGAAAGGGACGGGAGGGATCTAATAGGGGAAATGAAAATATAACGAAAGAAAAGGAAAAGATATTTCAGCATGGTAGAGTGCCAGTACCCTTACTCTAAATAATTTCATTATTTGTCAGTAAATCAGAAAATTTCTAAGGTAATTTGCAAAATATGTCTAACTGAAATTATTGGCTTCATACTGTCTGTAAAACTCCTCATTGCTCTTCTGTAATCTAAATAGTGCTTTCTCTTACAGATGGAAAGGTCTATCAAAAAAGATTGCTGGATGTTATAAAGTTTCTTAAAAGTGAGTGAGATACTAAATAAGATGGAAATCAATCTGAGATCATCATGCTTGGCATTTATACTATTTTCTTGTGATTAAATTATAAACACTACCACCTAACTTTATATTACATACTTTTGTTTCTTTTATAGATCAACTTGTTCTTTAGGAGATCATTTCTTATGGTGTAACTTAAAAAGAATTCCCATTCTATCTTGAGCTTTTCCCTACTTTGACAGAAGAAGAAGCCCAGGTTGCATAGCAAAAGTGAAGTAAAAACTAGCACATCTTCAGTTAAAGTATTCAGCAGGAGAGACTACTAATCTGACGGTAGGGTCAGACCAAAAATCCGAGCTAGAAAGGCTCCAAGAAAGTGAAGAGACATAGACTGAAGAGATGGGAAAAAAGCAGGCCAAAAAGGGGTCATGTTTAAGCAAGGTTCCCACTCTCCCATCATTACATGCCACCTTTCAAATCCAGATACCATTTGTACTACTATTAACATCGTTGTTTAAATTGATTTACTTTTTAACTTAAATTTTAAAATTTGAAGTGGAACTAGAAAACCAGCATCCCTTACCATAACTTGAAGTTTGCTGTAAAAACAAACACAATGAAAACAAAACATTAGTTAGAAACATTGGAATTCTTGTCACCTTACTAGAATTCTCTTAGAGTTATTGTTACCGTTAAATTTTTGTACAAGGTGTGCTTATCATGAAGATTAAGATTAAAACAACAAGTTCTAATTCTAACTCCATTACTGATCCTCTGTACTCTTATAAAGATCTCATTAGGCTTTGTTCTTTTGGATGAAAATGATAACCATAATCCTTAGGAATTGAGGGTTTACCGTATATTTTAGAGACATTGATTTTTGCTTATATATCTATCTTTTCATAAGGAGGGAAGATTGATTCCAGTAAACTAGATACAGTTTTGAGAAACATGGGCATGAACCTCACTGAAAAGGAGTTTAAAGATCTAATACAAAACCTGCCAGTTGATGGTGAGCATTTTATTATCGCTGAACCTACAGAAAAAAACAACTGAAAAAAACTCATCTGACAGTCTTTCTCTTTTAATAAGGAATTTCAATTTGTTTAGATTTGGTATAATACCAAATATATTTAATTTTATTTCTTTCATCTTATTTTATGTTTATTATTTACTGTCTACTATTTTTTTCCTTATGCTTATTATAACTGGTTTGTTCAAGTTGTTATTATATTTGTTTTCTTTCTAATATAATTTTGAAGTTCCAGAAGAGGATCACATTCCATTAATTCTTACATTCCTTTTCCTCTATTCATTGTCATACTAACATATGACTTAACTATTACTGGCAACAAAATACTGCTTTATTTCCCATCAAGATACCCTTTGACATCAGATATTTCATTTCATTTTTATCCCCACCCCCACCCCATACAAAATATACCTGCAATCCCAATAGGCTGAAACTTTTAGAATGCTCTCATTCCTTCCACCACTTCCCCCACTCCCCAGCACAGAAGCTTTGGAACATCTTTACTTCCCCAACTATACATTCCCAGTTCTCACAATCTACCCACCCCCTGGATTTACTGAAGTAATTTTGTACTGACTAGAATTTCTCTTCCATAATCTCCATTCTACTTCAGATTCTTTATTTAGCACTTAATGTTACATATTCCATGACAGATTACTTTTTAACTTATGGAAAGGCAGGAAACTTCTGTTCTGCCATCTCTGTATTTCACCACCTCAGGAGCATGAATGTGTCACCCCACTTATTTTACTTCCTCTTGGCCTCCTAGGGATCAAAGGAATCATAGTGCCCTTATGCTGGCCTTTACTGACCTTCATCAGGGTCTTCAGACTTCTAAGTGCCAAGCTCTTTCCAAGATCTACTGTTCTCCAGTTCTGTTCCTGTGCTCTTACACCTCTGGTGCTTCCCTAGTCAGTGGGGGAGAGAGTCCTATGCCCATTCTTTCTTTCAGGACACAACCAGAGCCCAAGGCTTGACATAGCCTTAGCAGCCTATGGAGACCAGCAACATTTGAGTCTCAAAAGACAAATAGCTTGGAGGTGGTCATAAAAGAGATATGAGCCATGTTCCTGTCCCCATGTTTGCAGAGCCCTTCTAAAATTCTGACTAGAGTAAATATGAAAGAGTGTGAATAACATCACAAGGAAAATGATCAACTTTGCTTTAAAATTTTTTCCTTGTCACACAGAATGTTTTAATTCCTGTTAATAGATTCCTCCTCAGGTGAGATGAATTTGGAATATTTTAATGGAAGAGAACCCCCTTGTGGTGAGGGAGTAGTTCTCAATGGAAATGCCCAATAAAATGACCTATAGTAGAGAGGCCTTTCATTGTGGGTCAGAATTTTCCCAGTTATAACCCAGGTGAGCAAAGAAAAAGGTGAAAAAATTTAGCTAAATCCTCACAATAGACACCCAATACAAAGCCAAACCAAAAAGTTGTGATTCCCTTTAAGGATCCTCTTTCTTCCGTGATAGGTTTGGTTACCGATAATAGTCCAGTTGAGCCAACACACATTTTCCATTCTGTCATGACCTGGAGCTAGTATTGATGCAGAAATTATTAGTGGCCAGGAATTTTTTAATAGACAAAGAATAAGGTCTAAAAATTCTTCTCACCTCACGGTTAGGTACTTCGTGAGTTCTCAAAAAGAAAAATTTGTTGAATTCATGAAATAACTACATTTTACTTCGCGATTCCTAGGTTATAGCTAGATTTTCTCATCAATGTGGAGTATTATTTTGCCGGTGAGGAAAATAGCACCTTTCTTTTCAGAAACTAAATGAAAAAATTAGCCACTTTTCTTCCTTAAAAGATAGTACATCAGAGATGCTAGAATATTAATTTTATTTAGGAGATTATTGTGTTTATTATCATTTGAGCTTTCATCTTTCTTCTTCTACCTTCTTATGAAGGGTGTAGCAAAAGGTTAAATTTTCATCTGTATGGCAGTGTGTGTGTGTGTGTGTGTGTGTGTGTGTGTGTAACCAGCTTTTTTTATTATTGAGATATAATTGACATATAACATTATATTAGTTTCAGGTATACACATAATGATTCAATATTTGTATATACTGCAAAGTGATCACAATAAGTCTATTTAGCATTCATCACCATACATAGTTACAAAAATGTTTTTCTCATGATGAGAAAGTTACTCTCTCAGCAACTTTCAAATTAACTGTAATCACCAATATAGTACATCACATCTCATGATTTATGTATTTTATAACCTGCAAATGTTAAATTTTCTAGAGCAAATTTATGCTGCTAAATTCTTCTGCTCCAAGAAACATTTTCTTAGTCTCCTTGTCATGTTTCTGACCAATTTATTCTTTGTATTACAGTTAATGGTAAAGTTGATCTGGAAAAGGTGATGAATGAAGTGAAAACTTTTTCAGGTGAGTAAGATATTTTAAAACACTTTTAAATGAATTCTAATACCATGTCATATTTTGCATAGTGTTTTTTCTAATTTTACATCATATATTCATTAATGCTGATACTTTATGTATTTATAATGAAATATTTACATCCACCTTTTCTTCTGCCTTTGACTTTGAATTATTTAAGATTCATCCATAAAAATAAGTGGTAATGTCTGAGCAATGAATTACATTTTCTGTAGTTTATGGCCATATTATGCTGATCTTAACCAGTGTTTAAGTTAGAGGTCACAAATTGGTCACCCATGAGTTGGATCCAATCTGCAGTCAACTTTTATAAGATTGGGCAACACTGGCCATACATCCCTTCACAACAGTAGCTGGTGTGTTTTCTCTTTGGACAAGGCATGTGCTGTCCACTTCACCACAGCTACTTTCACTCATTTTTTTCTACCTCTAGGTTCCAACAAGCTTTTGATTAATAACTGCTGGCTTAAATAACCAAAATCTAAGTAGGCACAGAATATAGGAAGATGAATATTTTTAGAAAATTAAGTTGATACAGTTGCTTTCAGTAATAATCACAATTCATTTAAAAGGAAAAAGATTAGATACGCTAAATTACTGGCCAATTTTGTAATTTGATTTTCTTCCACAGTGTCTTGCCACTATGCTTACGAGACCACTCTTTCTTGATGAAAAATCAAGGAATAAATTCTGTCTCACTATCCTGAAACACTGTTGAAATATATGAGAATATGAAAGTGAGGATGGCGTTATATGAGCCAGCTTTTTCATTATTTCAGATCATTAGAATATCCTAAAATTGCCATGTTTCAATAATCCTTTTTTCTTTCAAAGGAGACAAAGTTGATGCCAGTAAACTTAAAAGTGTTTTGGGAAACTTGGGGATTGAACTCACACCTCATGAACACTTGAACTTGCTGAAGACATTGCCAGTTAATGGTAAGCCTTGTGGGTACTATCTGGGATTTTTAGGAAGTCTGGTTTTTGGAACTATGTGAAATGTTACAAAATAAACTAAAAATGCTTGAAAACTATTAAAAAGATAATGCTAATACAAAGAAAAATTTCATCACTTTTGATTTAAAAATCATCAATCTAACCACCTTTCAGTTATAAGTTGCTATCAAAAGCAAAGTTCATTACTCAGCCCTCAGGGTGCTGATGAGATGATGGATTTGTAAAAATAGATTAAAAAAGAGAGAGAGAGCGAGGGAGAGAGGCAGGAACAAAGAGAAGATAAAAAACAAACTAAATATAGCTGTGCAGTATAGAACATATACCAATAACTAGATAAGTTTGTACACTGAAAAAAAGGCTACCATTTTTAACTTCCTTGTTAGATAAAATAGCAAAATAATTTAGGAAAATAAAATGTGCTTTCACTTCCATAATACAAAGATATTTTGGTGCATTTCCTTTTAGTATTTCTAAGATAAACACATACATTCATAACATTTATTAATATTACGTGCATATTAATTTATATCTTATCTCTTCACGATGTTAATGTGTGCATTCATCATAGAAATCTTACTAATGCAAATAAACAAAAGTGAAACCAGCTCTATTCCCACCGTAAAGTGATAACTACTGTCAGAAATTAGAGGTATAGTTTTCTAGTTCTCCATTTGTGGGTATATATCCTTTTTTATTCGGCAACCTTGTGATAAATCTTTGCAAACATCCTAAAATTTCTTGAGATTAAATTTCTTTAAGTTGAGTCGCAAAATGGAAGATATTTGTTTTGTCACATTTCCTTCCAGAACATTGTAATTTGAACCACCACAAAGAGCATTTGAGAATATAATTTCCCTTACATTCTCAGTATAGGAAAAAAAACAGAGTATCTCATTATTATATTTGCATCTCATTCCTCTACCACTAAGAGTGAACATTTTGATATATCTATTATCTATTTGATTTTTTGTTTTGTTTTGTTTTGTTTTGTTTTTATTATGGCAACATTGGTTAACAAAATTCAATGTTTCAGATGTACAATTCAACAGTAAGGCATATACATATACATATACATATAGCATTATGTGTTCACTACCCATAGTTAGATTTCTTTCTGTCACCGTATATTTGACCACTTTTATCCCATCTATCTCCCCGCTCCTCCTACCCTCTGGTTCTATTATCTATTTGCATTTGAAAAGTTCCATAGGCAAAGATTTCTAAGTTTTTCTAAAATTAAAAAATGTGTACTATCTTTCTGACTTCATTTCCAAAATATCCCAATTTTTTATAGCTGATGGAAAAGTATATCAGAAAAGGTTGATGAAGGACATAAAGGCTTTCAAACGTGAGTAAGAAATATAGTGAAAACACTTAGTCTGAAACTCTTATTTGTATTGTTAAAATACGAATCTCCTTTCCTATGTAATTCAGTATTAATGCTTCCTTCAGTATATCTGCATTTTACCAAAGTCATTTTCTATACTAAGATTTGGCAGATAATGTTAAACTTTCTGGGATTTTTCTAATTTCACCCCAAAGAAACAAAATAAATGTAAAAACCAAGGCAGAAAGTGAAGAATGAAGGCTGTCAGGTAAAATTTTAGTCAAAAGCAGAGATACATAATTTGTAAGTATGGGCAACCAAAATAACTTTTGTTTTGCAGAATATTATGTCAGTCATCACTATCTCTAGTTTTCATTATTCCCAACATAAAATTGGAGGGAATGAGTTTTAATTTTTATTCTCTTATTAACTGGGCAAGACTGGTGTTTTGGTATTTGTCTTGAAAATCTTTACAATAATACTAAGAAATGTATGGAATGTTTTAATTGTTATAAAAACACATGTTCGATAAATAAGAATAATAAGAGTGATTGTATAATCTAGTTTTAAAATCATTCAATTTTACTATTTTCCTTTCCTGTCCCTTATTTAGGAGGTAATACTTTTGTCAATAAGCTGGACAGTGTTTTAGAAAATTTGGAAGTCAACATCACAGAAAAAGAATTCATGGATCTAACAGAAAGACTGCCAGATAATGGTGAGCACTGTGATTGCACCTATATATTTTAAGGGATATTCATTTTTTCATCTTTATTGAGACATAATTGACATATCACATGGTGTAAATTTAAGATGTACAACCTGTTGATTTGCTACACTTTATATTGCAAATGATTACCACCATAGTATTAGCTAACAGCACTGTGTCAGATAATTATCATTCTTTTTATGGTGAAATATTTGACCAACATCTCCCCATTTCCCCACCACCCAGCCCTTGGTAACCACCATTCTATTCTGTTTCTATGAGTTCAGCTTTTTTAGATTCTGTGATAGATAGATAGATAGATAGACAAACAGACAGATGATAGAAGGATGGATGAGTGTACGGATGGATGGATGGATGGATGGAGATATAAAATAATCTTACAGTATTAGTCTTTCTCGGTTTGACTTATTGCACTTAGCATAATGCGCTCGAAGTCCATCTATGTTGTCACAATTGACAAGATTTCCTTCTTTCTCATAACTCAATAACTTTCCATTGTATATAATATACCACATTTTATCCATTCACCTGATGAAAGTCACTTATGTTGTTTTCATATAGTAGCTATTGTGAATAATGCTGCAATGAACATGGGAGTGCAGATCTCTTTGAGAGCCTGTTTTCATTTCCTTTGTATATACCCAGAAGTGGAATTGTTGGATCATATGGTACTTCTATTTTTAATTTCTTGAGAAATTTCCATATTGTTTTCCATAATGGCTGTAGCAATTTACATTGCCACTAACAGTGAACAAAGGTTCCCTTTTCTTCAAATCCTCACAAATATTCATTATCACTTGTCTTTTTGATAGCCTTTCTTACGAGTGTGAGGTAATAGCTCATTGTGGTTTTGATTTGCATTTCCCTGATGATTAGTGATGTCAAGTAGCTTATCATGTACCTGTTGACCATTTGTATGTCTTCTTTGGAAAGATGGCTATTCAGTTCCTCTGCCCATTTTTTAATTGGATGTTCAGTTTTTTGCTATTAAATGTATGAGTTTCTTATAGATTTTGGATATTAACTCCCTATCCGATATATAGGCTCCCATTCCATAGGCTGCCTTTTCATTTTATCAGTTATTTCTTTTGCTACTCAGAAGCTTTTAGGTTGATGTAGTCTCACTGGTTTTGTTTTGTTTTGTTTTACTTTTATTTCTTGTGTTCTTGGTATCCTATCCAAAAAATTATTGCCAAGACTTATGTTAGGGAACTTTTCCGTATGTTTTCTTCTAGGAGTTTTATGGTTTCAGGTCTACACTTAAGTCTTTAATCCATTTCGAGTTACTTTTTGTGAGTAGTATACGATAGAGGTCCAGTGTTATTCTTTTGCATGTGGTTATCCATTTTCCCAGTACTATTTATTGTAGAGACTGTTCTTTCTCTATTGAGTATTTTTGGCTGCTTTGTTGACAATTGACTATATGTGCAGGGGTTTATTTTGGGGTTCTTTATTCTGTTCCATATGTCTTGTGTCTATTTTTATGCCAGTACCATACTGTTTTGATTAGCTTTGTAGTATAGTTTAAAATCAAGAAGCATGATGCCTTTGGTGTGATTCTTCTTTCTCAGAATTGTTTTGGCTGTTCAGGGTCTTTTGTGGTTCCATACAAATTTTAGGATATTTTCCTAAGACTGTGAAAAATGCCATTAGAATTTTGATAGTGATTGTATAGAATCTATAGATGGCTTTTGGTAGTATGGATATTTTAAAAATATTAATTTTTCCAACCTATGTATATGGGATATCTTTCTATTTGTTTTATCTTTAATTTTTTTCATCAAAGTCTTCTAGTTTTTGTTGTATAGATCTTTCACCTCTCTACCTCTATAAAATTTATTCCTAAGTATATTGGTTTTGTTTGTGCTATTGTGAATGGGTTTTTTAATTTCCTTTTTAGATATTTTGTTGTTATTGTTTAGAAGCACAACTAATTTCTATATGTTGATTTTCTATCCTGCAACTTTACTAAATGCAGAGAATTGATTAGTTCTAACGTTTTTTTGGTGGAGTCTTTAGGATTGTCTATATGCAAGATCATATCATCTGCAAATGAGATTTTTACTTCTTCCTTTTTTATTTGGATGCCTTTTATTTCTTTTTTCTTGCCTGATTGCTCTGGCTTGGACCTTCAATACTATGTTGAATAGGAGTGGTGAGAATGGGCACCCTTATCTTATTCCTAAGGCTCATTTTTTAATAAGCTTCTCATTCTCCCTTTAAACAAGTGGGTTAAGTGACTATTTTTTTAATGAAATAGACTGGAATAGTAAAGCTATATATTCTTTCATGAGTCCTTTTGATCAGTTGTGTGTGTGTATATGAATGTTTGTTCAGAGTTCCCAGTGTGAATTACAATCAAAAGTTTTGAAAATCACTTAAATGATAGTACAGTTCAGTCAGAATCCATCTAGATTTTAATCTTTCAGTATTTTTAGTTATATATATCAAATTCAACAGAATTTTTTTAGCAATTTGCTTTTACATAAACTTTCCAAATCATTCAAATTTATTTTTATGGTAATGTAAAAAATAATATAACAGAGCCATTTCAAAATGGAGTTGGAGCTACCACCCAAGAAGAACTGCCTTGTACATCTTACTTCTCAAACCTTTGGGATGTTAAAATGGGCCAAAGTAACCTTTGGACTGGGCCTAAAGCAGCATTGTATTCCAAACAACTGTTCGTTATGACAACCAAGATTGAAAATTAAAAACATTCTTTATAATTAGCATCACTATCTTAACTTATCTGCACCTATTGAAATTTCTTCCTTGGCTTATTAACACCCATAGAAATTCATTCCTTCTATTAATGTTATTATTGCCCTTCCCTTTCTCATAAATACCTTTTACCTTCACCTCCTTTTCAGAACACTATTTGGGTTTCTGCTCGAATCAATGTTCCCTGGGTAGCATTCTTTTGCATCTCAAATAAACACTTGTCACCTCTCACTTTGGCTTTTTAAGTTAACAGTAATAACTCCCCTTTCCATTTATAGTTTATCATTTTATATAATGATTAAGTTATCAAGTTAATAGCAAGTACAACTATTTATGAAGAAGCCTGGGAACAACTCAACAGTTCAACCTCTAAGGACACAAACGCACTGGCTTACTAAACGTATAGCTTAGTAGGTATGAAAGTTTGGCATGCCATCAGCATCAGTCTGATGTTTTACAGTAAGAATAAAGAATGACTTCAGACCACCAGGTTGGTTAAATGGAGATCAATTAAGAGGTCTCCTATATGTCAACAAATCCCTGTTGAGACATAGATTTTCCATAGGCAACCCAAATTCAACGTATTAAAAGTAAACTATTTTCCCTTTTAAATTTATTGCTAATTCTTGATTTTTTAAATTTCTATACCACTATCATCCACCTACAATTACCTATAAAATACTTTACAACTGCTTTTTGACTTCTTATGTTCCCTCATTTTTCCTCTTAAAAATATCTCAAATATATCTCTATCTTTACTACTCTTCTCTTAGTTTAAATCTTCATTATCCCTGGCTTAGACTACAACAGAAGCCTCCTGACTAGTCTAACAGCTGTATTTGTTGCCTTAAATCCCTTTGCACACACTAGCCAGGATGACTTAAGGTGAAAATCTGACCTTCATTTTCCTCAAATAACCTTTCAATAACCCCTCATAGTTTACATGCATTGAGTCTTATAATATGCCAGACACAGTGCTAAACATTTTTATGAATTTTCTCATTTCATTAATTTATTCTGTCACTTAACAGATATCTGTTGAATACCTAACACCTAACAGTCTCTGTTTCAGCCTTAGGGATACAGCTATAAACAAAACATTAATGTAAACTTCATGGAGCCAGGATTTTTATCTTTTTTTCATTGCTGCATTCTCAGATTCAGGCAGTCTGGTGTCAAAATCTAAACCATTAACTCCAACCAGCCTCTTTTGACTCATCTTTTTAAGAAAAACTTAAAAGCATTAGTTTACCACACACTGTGCTCTTAATTGCTCCTTTTCCTGGAATTCTGTGTCTCTCTCCAATGATAGGAAATAACATAATACCATAAACAATGGCTTTAAGTGTATACCAGTCATGTCTTAGCAGTCATTCCTAGAGAAACGTGGAGTTAGAAACAGAATTAGTCCAAAGACTTGAGAGAATATTTTACCTAGGATAGACTTTATGCTTCAAGCATTCTTAGTCCCTGTATCAGATAATGGAGCTATCCCTTAAAGTCCAAGAATTATAAATTTAAAAAGGAAAATGTGTAGTGAATAGCCTTCATCTAGGTTCTACTTCATAACGTAAGTACTTTATGCTTTTTTTTTTTTTTGATTTTGGATTTTTTCAGTGTCTACATTTTGCTTTGCCTTATAGATGAAGAGAAGGTCAAACTAAATACAGTGTTTGAAGAATTGAGTACTATTTTAGGTAAGTGAAAAATTACTTAATTCTTTATACTATTTTAATGATATTTTCTACCATCCCTTGTTAGTTTCATCATTTTAACCTTTTATTAGTTAAACATTTTCATTACCTGCTTTGATTACCTATGCTTTTGCAACACAAGTACTAGGTCTTTGGATAAGGCAAGAAATTTTCAGATTTAGATAATAACTGAGATACTACATGTAGATCATTTCGATTGTTTCTTTATAGAATTGAGGTCAAATTTTATGCTTCTGTAATGGAATCTTTGGACCTGATACTACACTTGTTTTTCTGATCTATAAGAGGTCCTTTAAAAAGGACTCTAGTTTTAAAAATGAAAAGATAAGCCACGGTTTGGCGGAAAATATTTGCAAAACACATCAGATAAGTAGCTGTATCTCAAATAGTCAAAGAATTCTTAAAACTCAATAACAAGAAAATAAACAACCTAATTAAAAAGTGAAGAAAATATCTGAACAGGCACCTCACCAAAGAAGATACACAGATGGCAAATAAGCATATGAAAAGACGCTCTACATCATATGTCATTAGATAATTACAAATTAAAATGAGATGACACCACATTTAGTAGAATGGCTAGCAATAGGAACTTTCATTTCATTGCTGGTGGGAATGTAAAATGGTACAGCCACTTTGGAAAATAGTTTGGCAGTTTCTTGTAAAGCTGAACTTAATCTTACCAGAAGGTCCAGCTGGTATTTACCCAAATGAGTTGAAAATTTATGTGCACACAAAAACCTGCATATGAATGTTTATAGCAGGTTTATTTACAATTGCCAAAAACTTAGAAGCAAACAAGATGTTCTTCAATAAGTGAATGGATAAACAAAATTTGGTACCTCCATATAGTGGAATATTATTCAGTGATACAAAGAAATGAGCTATCAATCCGTGAAAAGAAGCAGAGGAACCTTAAATGCATATTGCTAAGTGAAATAAGCCAGTCTGAAAAGGCTACATATTAAATGATTCCAGTACACGACATTCTGGAAAAGACAAAACTAGAGAGACAATAAAAAGATCAGGGTTGCCAGGAGTTTAGGTGGTAGCATAGGGTAGGAAGATGAATAAGAGTACCACAAGGGAACTTTAGAGCAGTGAAACTATTCTGTATGTTACTGTAATGGTGAATGCATGATATATTGCATTTGTCAAAACCCGTAGAACTGTACAATAAACAGTAAACAGCAAGGATATACAGCTGGATCAGTAAGAGTAAAAGATATAGGCAGATTCTGGAGGAATCCATGTGTAGGCTTCCTATATTCTCCCTCTAATGAGGGACCACACAAAGCATACTTTCCCTCCAGCAGCAAAAATGTAGTTACACGTGTATGCCCAGGGAAGCCCATTAGAGACTCAGTGCCCAAGGTTTTTTATTGGGGACTGCTCACATATGTACCCTTTGCTTAACAACTACTAAAATGCCAGACTCCCAGAAGGAAAACAGTTTTTCACCATAAATCACATCGTTTGTACAAGTCTAGGCACAGTGAACTACCTTATCAGTTAGCACTGGAAGAAACATTCTGATATTCAAGTTCTCAGATGCCAGCCAAGTAACAACCTGGCAAGCAGCCTCTTCTAAAGATAGCAGCCTCGGGCCTGCTATGTTAACTCTTTTCTGCACATAGTTTAGTTAGTAAGATGATCTGCTAAAACATTTTATCTAGTCTTTATTTTATCTATTTTACTATGTGCTTCTACATTTATGATAGCAATTTCTTTTAGCAACATCAAGGCATCAAGTAATAGTTACTTAAAAAGCATATCATCTATTATTCAGTTTTACCAATTTGAAATTTCTAGAAAGGGCTGATGTTGAGTCACTTGGACCAATCTACTATCTGTTAAGGAATTGGATTTTCAAGAGAAACTAGATTAATTATTGCATATTTAGCCTAGTATGGTCCTTTTTCACTTTTAAGATAGGACCCATCAACAAATAATAAGTCAGAATTTTGTACTGAAGTGTCCAAAAGATCTGTTCAGGACATGGCCACTTCTTGAACTACAGAAATACAATTATAGAAATTACAATTACAGAAATAGGATTCTCCTTCATAGGGTAAAGGTAATAGAGTCGCAGGACTGGGAGCGCTATACCAATGGATGATAATATGGGAAGAAAGTAATAATATTTCATAATTAGTTCACCAACTAGTCCAAAAATACTGGATATTTTCAGTTAGTAATAGAGATTGTAACCATGTGTGGTATCATTAGATTTTTAAATAATCCTAATATGAGATCTGAAGAGGCTTTGACTAATTTTAAAAACTGCAGTTTCTCTGAAGCAAGAAGGATATAGCCAAAGCTACTGAATTAAGGGATAAGCTATATTAAGCAATGGGTCTTTTATACATACAATTGATGTGCTGTGTTAACACTCCTGAAGTGCAGCCTAACCTTTTATGTACTGATAAGAGAAAAGATTTATGATAACATAGAAAGAATCAACCTAGGCTCTTATGGACTCTGGTTCCATTATTTGCCTATATTAGTGGAGTATTTTGCCCTCAGGGATTCTGGAACCATGGCTAATTCTTTGGTTATTTTTGAATCATAAATAGTATAGTTTCATTAATGTCTAAGTTGGAAGTAGATCCTCACCTATTAAGTTTGTAGAGGTTATAGCACAGAGAAGAAAAGAGTATTTTTCGGATGATGACCTCAGAAAAACAGATACAGATTAGGACTTAGAAAAGGACTATTATTAGAAATTCGCACCACTTTAGTAGTTTAGTAAATAAAGTTTATTTCCTCTCAAACATTTTATAACTTACTGTGCACCCTTGAGTTTTTGTATTTTATTTTCTTCTTTCACATTCTAGCACAATCAGACATTATTAAGACAAAACTTAACACTCTCTCTCTCTCTCTCACTCTTTTTCTCTCTCATATGTGTGACTCACTTCTTTCTCTTTTTATATTTACTACCAGTGAATTTGTCTGTCTTCTGGTTTTTTAGACTTTGAATATTTATTACAAGGAGTTTAATGTTTTATGGTAGTGGAATTAATGATAGATACAGTAGCACCTGTAACAAGAAACTAATCTTGTTATCTACTTGTATTTAGTCCCCTTTGGGTGCACAGAGGAACTATAGGGGATTGTCAGATTGTTGTCCTCAGTTTCTTAGCCAACATGGTTAAGCATTGGTTTTTTAATGGCCCTTCTACTTGGCACAGGTGTCCTCATACATAGATTCCCAATTGTTTGTAAACAGAGGACCTTTTGTCTTATTTATATTTGGACTAGTTATTTTATCTAAATGGTTATGTTTGTTTTTCATTTCTAGTTTATTTTGTCAAAGTTCTCTGAAAATATTCAGTCACATATTAAAGATTTTCTAACTTGACAATTTTCCTTTTCAGTTTATTTTTTCTATATCCCCTAATTTGAGTCTGAGTATAAAGGAAGGACAGGGATCCCTTTATTTCAGTTATTGGGCCTATCCCAGAATATTAGTTAAAAGTGTCCTGAAGTCTCTTTTTCATCTTTATTTGTTTACAATTACAAATATTTACCTAATCTATATTTGAAGGAAAAGCTTCTGAAATGGCCCTAAGTAATACCCTCTCAAGGTCAATTTTTGAGATAGGTACAGCTGGCTTTTAATCTTTTCCTTGCCTTCTTTACTCTGTTGCTTTTAACTATTTTCTTCATCTTAGGAGCTACTAATTAAGTAAATTATTGTCGTTATTTAGATCTAGTAGTTCAGGAAAATAAGTATCTAGTATCTAACAAAAACCCAAATTCTACAATAAACTTCTAACATCCTAAATTTTAAGAAAATCCTTAATTACAATTAACTGAGCTCTAGACCGAAGTTTAAATTCAACCCTTATAAAACTGATATCTAGTCTAACAATTTTAAGGAGATATTGTGCAATTCATTGATCCTTTTCTGAGAAAACCCATGAGGAAGGGATCCTTGTTTAAGACATCAGAGAAGATGCGAAAAGATTAGGAGTATTAGTAAGTAGTATTGAGAAAGCAAGACAGAGAAATGAAAGGAGGGTAGGTCACAGAAGCTTAGAGACTATCTTAGAAATAGCGTTTTTTGTTTTGTTTTGAGGCCAGTATATATACCAATTAAAGAATTTTACTATTTCATTATCTTTGTTATCTTTTTCTTCTAATTATTAGAGATCCTCTGACATGTATTAATTTTTTAATTTTTACATGTTGAAAGTGCCCCAAAATAGCCATTGTTTTTCTAAGTAAAAAATGTTGGCATTTACTAAGTAAGTACAATAGTTGACTTAGACATACATGACAGAGCCACTAAAGTCAGTCAAAAGTATGTGCTTATAAACTATGTCTTGGGTTCCACATCCATACAGAAGTTATAAAGGGCTGCACTATCAACAACCTGAAAATCACTGTCCCTGGAATATAGAATTTTAAAAGTCATTTTCACAAATGAAAAGATAGTGGTGCTTTCATGAAGATTTTTTAAGCTTGACTAGTTGCCTTTATAGGAATTGGTTACCAGTCTAACAAACCTACAACCACTATTCCATAGACTGGTTTGAGCTAGGCCTATGATTTTATCCATTCCTGTGAAATCCTCACATATATTCAACAGAAATAAGACAATCCAGAGCAAATAAAATAATAATAAATGAGACAAGACTTTATTCAAATAGACAAGGAAAAGTAAAAGCACAACAAGTCATGGAAAATAGGGAAATTAATGGCAAAAATACTTACCAAATAGCACACTAAAAATGAAAAAGTCTAATTACCTTATACAAAGACCTAGCACTAATAACAAAGCCAAATCCTAGGATAACAAAATTAATTCACTACAAGAACTCAATAAAACCAGTCAGATATTGTTGAGACTGACTCACTTAGCACCAAATGTGAAGGATGAATAGAAATGGGACACAAGAGTCCTGGCAAGTACACCTACTTGTCTAACAATCCCCTAGAAAGCTGCCAAATGAGAATCTTTAAAATTAGTGGGCTCTCCAGAATTCTTAAAGCCTGAAACCACCACTCATTATCGGAAATAAAAACAGAGAGTTGGTCAGGCAGTCTACTCTGAAGAACAAAATGCTGATCTTATATAGGATTTTGGGAAAGTATGGAGTTTAGGGATTGGCAGATTCAGAAGCATGAGTAGGTTGACATCATCTGTAGAAACACAGTTTCTCAGATAAGACATATTGATTGGTTGGTATTCACAGGTATTCATTGAAATATGACTGTTCCCTTCTGGCTGACTTTCACAAGTAAGGGACTATCACTGATATGTGTTCATTGAAGCAAGTTGTCATTGAATGATTAAACAAGTTTAAAGCTGGCTCTGGTGGTTATTTTACTATGGCTATGGAAGAATCAGTCTTTTCTTAGGAGTTTAGGTACTTTTTTATTCCCAACAGTTACATGAATTCTTATAATAGACAATAGAGAAAAAAATGATCCTTCTTTTGCTTCTCATATGTGCACGGCTGGATCCCAGGGCACAAGTACAGGGTCATCACTCCTGAATCTACATCCAAGCACGCACTCTCCATGGAGTGGGGCACCATTGTTCTCCCCTACCCTATTCAGGCTGTCATGTGACTTGATTATGTGGAAATGATAGAAGGAGCCCCCCAACCTGATTCATTAACAACAGAAAAGAAGATCCAATGATAACTACAAGGAAATAGAAAAGGCACTTTCTTGTCATAAAAATGCAGCTATGTGTCTTTCAAAGTTCTGAATCTGACATAGTCTGAGAAGGCTCTTTTATCTCTAGAATTACAAAGCCATGTGAAACAGATACTGCTCATTCCAGAGAGATAGAAAAGGGTAGAGCAAGGGTAGAGCAAGAGGAAAGGGTCAGAGCCAGTAGAACATGAATAAGTATATAGGTGCCTATATACGCTTCTCACATACCTTCTGAAAGTACTTCCATTTCTAGCAACATGGTGGACTAGGTGCCTGGATGTAAATCAAATATAATTTTAAAAGAATGCTTAAATGCTTAAATGCTTATGAACTTGTAAATGAGATAAACTAATAAATGATGGGAGGAGCCCTCCAACCTGATTCATTAATAGCAGAAAAAAAGATCCAATGATAACTGCAAGGAAATAGAAAAGGCAATCACTCCCACCAAATGCCTGAAGCCACACTTTACTCTATATAAGTATTTGCTGAACTAAATGAATCTGAGCATAGTTTTCACAGCCTGCCAGAACTCAGTGGAGAGGAAGCAAAGGCCAGATCCCTCCCAAAATAGGGGGTATAATAGGAGACTTCCCATAAAGCTAAGACTCTAAAAGCCACATATACAGCATAAGAGTGAGTTAGAAATACTTCCCTGGACTTCAAGAAAACTACCTGAATAAATTTGTAAACACACGATGACCTTCACACAGGTTTATGTGTCAAATTCACATTAACTTATGCTGAAAATTTAAAGCAACCCTGGATGACTAATGCTCCCAAGCACATTCATATACTCATCTGACATAAACACATTCATATACTCATCTGAAGTATTTCTTATTTTTATTCTGCTTGGGATTCATTTGGCCTCTTTAAATTGGCATCATTTATCTGTTCTGGAAAGGTTTCTTCAAATATTGCCTCCATCTCATTCTTTCCATTTTCCTGGCATTCCAATTAGATATATGTTAGATTTTCTTATATATCCTCTATGTCTCTTAACCTCTCTTTCATATTTTTTTATGTTTTTCAAGTATTTCTTCAGATGAGTATATGAATGATATTCATCTTCTCCAAACAAAGAATTTCACATAAAAAGCAGTTCATAGTCTAAAATTATTAAACATATAAGTAAACAAAGCACCATGAGTAAGAACCATCATGAACAACATATAACAGAGACAGATCAGCAAAGATTTTAGATTTTGGAATTACCAGACAAAAAATTATTAAATAAACATGCTTAATATAGTTTAAGAATCAAGAAAAGGGCTTGAGAGTATGAGTAAAGAGCAAGCATATATGACAAAAAAACAAATAGATCTTCAAGGAATGAAAATAGTAAAAATTTAAAACATTTGAAGAATTTAACAGTAATTTATAAACAGCTAAAGAACTAAGAAACTTAAATTATAAGGTATATAGAACAGAAAGACAAAAAATGAAAAATATGAAAGAGAGGTTAAGAGACATAGAGGATATATAAGAAAATCTAACATATATCTAATTGGAATGCCAGGAAAATAGAAAGAATGAGATGGCAGCAGTATTTGAATAGACCTTTCCAGAACAGATAGATAATGCCAATTTAAAGAGGCCAAGTGAATCCAAGCAGAATAAAAAGAAACCTGTACTAGACATATACACTTGTTTTATTTTTTTTCTGTTTACATAAATCAATCAAGGTGATTATAAATTTTAATTTGTTCATTGTACAATACGATTTTTAAGTACCCATGAAATTATCTAAATGGTGCATGAGTGAAAATGTTGCTAGCTAACAGGATTTGATTATAATAACTCACTAATTTTGTGTTCTCAAATTCTTTTAATTTTATTAAATTTATTGGGGTGACATTGGTTAATAAACTTATATAGGTTTCAAGTGTACAATTTTATAATACATAATCTGTATATTGCTTTGTGTGTTCATCACTCAAAGTCACATCTCCTTCTGTCACCATATATTTGACCCCCTTTACCCTTGTCTACTTCCCCCGACCCCCATTTCCCTCTATAACCACCAAAATGTTGTCTGTGTCTATGAGTTTTTGTTTGTTTGTCTTGTTTGTTCATTTGTTGCTTTCAGTTTTATATCCCACATGAGCGAAATCATATAGTTCTTGACTTTCCATCTGACTTATTTCGCTTAGCAAGATATTCTCAAGATCCACCCATGTTGTTGCAAATGGCGGTATTTCATCTTTTCTTATGGCTGAGTAGTATTTCACTGTGTATATGTACTACATCTTCTTTATTCAGTCATCTATCAAAGGAAAAACAATCCAATTAAAAAATGAGCAGAGGACCTGAACAGACACTTCTCCTAAGAAGAAATACAGATACTCAACAGATGTATAAAAAGATGCTCAATTTTACTAGCTCTTAGGGAAATATAAATCAAAACTACAATGAGATACCACCTCGCATTTGTCAAAATGGCTATTATCAAATTGTTTTTTGTCACCATTTCTTTCTTTTATAGGAGAGCAAGTAGATGTCAATGACCTTAACAATGCTCTGAAAGACATGAAAGTGGAGGTCACAGATGAGGAATACTTGAATTTAGTAAACATTCTACCAGTTGATGGTAAGGATTTAAAATATATATGTATTCTTCAAAGGGCTTTAAAGTGCTTGACTGTGAAGTTTTCTTCTAAAATAATACCAGATTGTTACCAGGTTGGGTTTTTTAAATGATTTTTTAAAACTTTTAAAATTACTTGGTTTTTGCCAAAGAAAATCTAGGTCATTTACTTTTTATTATGGTAGTCAATAGCTATTTCACTCATTCCTGCCAACAAGATATGTGTATTGTTGTCTTTGATTCCATTAATATGCCTGAGAGTAAGTGGAAAGATGTAAAAATGGAAGAGTAAAAGGTATAAAGAAGTCAGAGACAAAAATAAATAGGATATATGTTTTATAAGATTTAAGCCAATAATCATTGTCTTTTCTATAAGAGTAAACAGATTTGCCTCATTAAATTGTTTCTCCAAGCAAACTTAGTTACGGTTTGAGAGCAAGTTAGGTAAATTTCAGGGAAAAAATAATCATTTAAAAGTCTGTCTTCTTGGAATTATGAGATTAGGGGAAGAATCGTAGAATTTTTGTTTAGGTGAATCTCCCTTATTATTTTTCTCTGATCTGACTTATGCCTTTTCTTAAAGCCGAAGGAAAGGTGTTTCAAAAAAGGTTGCAGGATGGTGTGAAGACTCTTAAAAGTGAGTGAGAAATATGATGAGAAAGCAGATACATCTGAGATATTCTTTTATTTTTCATACATACTAATTTATTTTTATTATATTAAAAGTCCTGTGTGTTTTCCCAATATTTGTGAATGTTAGCTATGTTATGCCACAAATCCCTGGAAAATTTCCCAGCCCTTTTAAAGTTTGCACTATGTTGATATGAACAAAAGATACAGTCAGAGGATGAGATTCTACATCTAATTTTAATGAAGACCCTCCGTGTACCTTTGACAGGGTCTTATTGGATCTTAATGTCCCCATGATTAAAGTGATAACCATAATATACATGAATTAATAAGGATTTTTTTCACATCTTGTTGTCTTTTTATGATACTTTGTCTCTCCTAAGGAGGAAAAGTTGATATGAATAACCTGGACACATTTCTGAAAAAGATGGGGATTAAGGTCTCCCATAAAGAACTTGAAGATTTTTTACAAAACCTACCAGTTGATGGTGAGCATTATAGGTAAAAATTATTCCCTTTAGGTCAGCTTGGGTGTGAGAGCATCCATAGACCAAAGATAGTGCTTATTTGGTATCAACAGGGCATTTTGAAGAGCAGGTAGCTGAATTCAAGTTTCAGATGAAAAGCCCTTCCTGTCTCTTCATCAGTTGAAGATGAGCAAATGTCTTCCCTTATGAATAATGAAAATTGGTGAGAGTATTAACAGACCATTCTCAGGTCAAAAAATGAATAAGAGAAGGAAAAAAGAATGAGAAAGATTTAAAAGAAATATTAAATAGTAATTGAGAGAAAAGGAGAACAGTCTATGAGAGGAATGATTAAAATTGATTAATGGTTATTTTCAATATGTATGCCTCAGCTATTCTTATATAGACAAAGAGGTTAAAAAGGGGTAGAGAAACACATTAAGTTTAAAAAAAGGTGTAACTATGGATAATGAGCATAATAATGCTCTTATAATAAGATATTATGTATAACATGAGATTAAGATGTTAAATATATTAATAAAATGAACATTTTTCCAGGATGAAAAAATAAATTACCAATACTTATCAAAGATGTGAAAAATATAGGTAGACCAAAATAATAGTTGAAAAAAACTATCAAATAATTTTGCCTATTCACTTTCCACTGCCACCCATTACTGAAACAAAAGGTGACAGACCCAGAGAGTTTTAAGAATAAGTTCTTTCAGATCTTCAAGGAACTGATTATTTTGATGCTATCTAAATTGGTCCAGAGGACTTCAGTTTACCATGATGAAAAAAAAAATCCTAGTTTTTTTTCTTCCAGTATCCAACAAAGTGAACAAAAACAGAAAAGGAAATTCAACACCAATCAAATAGTGAAAGGAGACCAACTTTATGCCATCCATGTTTAAAGGGGACAACCAAGGAAATAAAAAATTCCGGAGTAGAAACAGTAGTACAACAGAGCTAGGCTCCCCTTAGCCTTTCTCCTCCATCAGAAACTAAAATGGTAAAATCCATAGATTTCTCATTAAAATATCCACATCTGGAGTCAGGCAAATAGAATAGATAACTTTTTTTTCTCTTTTCATTTACTAGGAAGGAATAGAAACAACTACTAGAAGAAATTGATAAAACAGGATAAATGGAATAGGAGTCATTAAAACAATAGGAATCACGCATTAATGAATGTAAAAGCTTCAGAGCTACAGGATAAATTGGGGGTCTGATGTGAAGTCCAAGAATACCATCCCATTGTCAGTTCTGGGTTTGGTTAAATGTTTTTACCAGGATTTATTCCACTTAATTAGAGATGAAAGAGCAATGATCCCTGACATTTAACCAGCCTCAGATGTGAGAGCAGGGCTCAAGTATAACAAAGATCATGTAATATCTCACCAAATCCTTAAATTACAATAAAGTGGGTAAAATAGTTTTCCTCAAATGTATCTCACTGAGGAAAGCAAACTGGTCTTACATGCTGTAGAAAAGGCAATTAAAAGTTACATTAAATCTTGAGAATAAAATGAAGATCTGGACAATGAGTCTGAAGCATATGCAAGATGAAAAGAAAGGACATGACGACAATTCTAGCATTAATATATCGAAGAAAAATAGAAAAAAGAAAAAGGGAAGGAAAGATAGGGTGGAAGGAAAATAGCATGCAAAAGACAAAGAATCCAGTCTAGTATAAAGTATAACACAAGAAACAACCAAAAAGAAGTTCTTGACAATTCATTCATATTATAGAACAACTTATATTAATTCAATAAAACTAGAGCTCAAAAATGAGATAGTAATATAACATGATAATATTAAAAGGGAAATTGCATAACTAAAGAAACAAAGTGAATACCAGAAAATCATCATAGGATTATTAAATAAATTATAAAAATCAAAATAAAAAATAGATATGGCTGAAAATCCTATTACTAACAGAATGAGAGGATGTTAGATAATCACAGGAAATGCAGAGAAAAAAAGGTTAAATCTGTCAAAAATCTAGTAGATATGGATGATTCACAGTGATCCAATGTAGAATGTCAAATATTTTTAGAGTAGAGAACATATCAAATAAAATATTTTAAGTTAATTATAGTTTAAGGGGGAAAAAAATTCCCTAAAATGAAAGAATGAATGCAGATCAAAAACACTACATCAGGCTCCAGAGAATATTAATCTAGAAATGCTCTACAGTGAAATATTTTCTAATTTACTTATTGAACTTCAAGGAAAAATTAGAATTCCTCAGACATACATACAGATGATAGAAAGCACATGACAGATGAGGAAGGGAAATAATAGGTTTTCAGAGCACATTCAATTCCAGAAAAGGGTGGAAGAATGTCTACAAAGTTGAAAAAGAAAATGTGACCAAAAAAACATTATACACAGCCAAGATGTCATTCAATTATAAAGGAAAAATTCAAACTCATAAACATGAAAAAAAATTAAATGAATTCAGCACGTCTTGAAAAAAATATTTTGAAATACAATTAATTAGGAGATCACTGGAAAATGAACAAAAAGGAACATTGGTAGTGACCTGTGAATCTATTTAAATTTAAAACAAGCACTAGACAATTCAAGATAATATCAATGTTCTAGTTCGGGGGAGGTGTCATAGTAATCATAGTTTGGGGCAGAAGGAACAGTCTAATTGTTGGTCTGTGACTGCTCTGTGTCTTACAGTTGATGGGAAAGTTGATCTGAAAAACGTGATTCCGAGAATGAAAGATTTTACAGGTGAGTTTTTATAACACTGAAACCCTAAGGCTTTATAATCAATTATATTTTAGATGCTATTATCCAAGTAGTCTGTTGTTCATATTAATTTTGCCATTTTACTCAGTTATTATATAATATTTCTGCCTGATAAAATCCATTTGATCTTGGAGTATATATGTTTTAAAAATAAACCACAAGATTTGGTTTTGATAACAAGTCTCCTGTACTGTAGAGATATTTTTTCATATACCTAAATTTTAGCAATTTACAGATCTTTGCCTAATGTAAATTACTAAAATTTAGGTAAGCACATTAGTAAATAAGGTATAGTTTTGGAAAGCTTAAGATAATGTGGGTTTTGTGAACAATCAATTACATATATCAGTATAATATCTCGTGACTTATTTCTTTTGGCAATTCATTATTCAATTGGTAACTAGATTTCATTCTGCACATTATCCCCAATATCAAGAGAATCTTCACTATATCAATATTATAGGAACAAATTCGCTATGACTTCTGTTGACACACTGTATTTTTACATCCCATTTTGCCTTTGCTCTTTAACCCCAAATTGAGAATGATGCCATATAAGCTATAGTAAGTATATAAAAATATATATATTATATAGGCTAATAACATGTTCTCCTGAACCTCTTTAAAATATTGAGTTATTAATTTCTAAAAATTTCACCCATGAACACTGTTTTTTTTTTTTTAAAGGAGAAAAGATTGATGCCAGTGACATGAAAAATGTTCTTAGAGACATGGGGATAGAAGTCAATGATAAGGAATGTCTGAAACTGCTACAGTTGCTACCAGTTGATGGTGAGCTGCATTTGCATTACTGGGACCTCCAGAGAGTTTAGTTTTATAGTTCTTATAATATTTACGTTGAAGTGTTACCTGCACCCATCCTCCAGCTCTTGTTTTCATACAGCCTCTCTATTACTCTGTGCCAACGCAAGAACAGGATTTAACTGCTAAAAGAATCCTCTTCTACAAAATCACTGTCAAGGGGGAAAGATGTTACTGATAACTTTGAAATGGTCAGGAAGGAGAGAGATTTACATCTTGTCTCTCTCAGTAAACATAGCAGAAGTCCTCATGAGAAATTTGTTTTCTCTCAGAGTTACTTTTCTATATATAGATATAGATATAGATATCAATATCAATATCTAGATATAGATAATATATAGATGTAGATGTAGATGTAGATATAGATGATATATAGATATAGATATAGATATAGATGTAGATATAGATATAGATATAGATATAGATATAGATATAGATATAGATATATTGCCCCTGGGGATTCCTTCCCTTTTCCTGATCCTTATCCTTCACAGGGCTAAACCCTGAGAACTCCTCCCACTGTTCTCAATCCCTGGAAGGATGCAAAATGTGTCTCCTCTCTCTGTTATGAATGTTGTTTGTTTCTTCGTTGAAGCACAAAAGCTCAACATCTTCCCAAAGTGAGCTTCAAAAAGCATCTTCTCAACAAAGGCCTATTTTTCCCTGCAAGTAATTCTTATACCAGCTGCTAGGAAATTTAATTTTTCTATATTATTATACCAGTTGGGAAGTTAGCAAAATCTTCAAGCATGAGCTTTGCAACAGCCAATATCAGCAGTTGCAGAGTGAGAAAGAGCTTGGGGAAGGTGAACAGGCTGGCTGCAGGTGACTCTTTTTTCCCTTACAGCAGCATCTCTGCAGAATGCAGCATATTTTGACTACAAAGATGAATCTGGGTTTCCAAAGTTTCCATCCAGTTTACTATCCCTTTGGTTTCTAGAAGAGATAAGGATTTTATGGGTCAAGGTGATTTTTGTGATTCTGACCAACCATTTTCATGTTAACTTTTTTCATGGTATTCTTCTTTAACTGGATTGGGTTTTTGCTATCTTTTTGCCTGACCACATTAGCCACAGGAAGGTACAGGGCCATTTTGAAATTTGGTCTCTTTAATTAGGTGGCTTTTAATTGTCAAGTTTTCCACTTATTTCCCTGGATATTTTGCTGATCGGTATTGGCTTTGGTGTTTATTCCTGGTTTTAGGCTGTTTCTCAGAGGATGTGTCAATATGCAGAAGTTAGAAGATGCCAGAAACTTTCTCAAATCTCCCCAGGATTAGAGTTCTCTTTATTTCTTAAAGATGTTTTCTGGCAAAGGCCTTCCTGCATTTATGAATTCTCTCTTGAGAAGCAAGAGAATACCTGCAGGAAGTGAATTAAGAGGCAAAACACAGAGGAATGATCACCTTTAAAAAAAATAAAGTGTTGTTGAAAAAAAAAAAGAAGTAAGCTAATTCCTTCTGTAACTCAGGCCACTCACATGTCAAACTTTAGGAGTAAGAAGTAAATAGAATGGAAATATGATCAAAATAAGGAATGAGAGGAGTCGAAAATAGAACAGAAAGAGGTAGATCTGTGAGTTTCAGCTCTGTAGTATATAAACCAACTGTTGCTTTGGGTGTGAAAGAATAAGTGCGAAAGATCTATTAATAATAACAGCTTGCATTTATCAAGCCCTAATGATGTGCTAAGCTCTGTTCTTACCATGCACAATGATGACATCTTGTTCCCATTTTGCAATGGAGGAAACTGAGGCACAAAAAGAGTAAATAATTACCTAAGCCCACAAAGCTAGTTAGTAGCAGAGCAAGAATTTGAACCCAGGCTGTTAACCTCTACACCAGACTACCATAATGAGAACTTTTTTCATTGCTTAACTTCATCATTTGAAGGCGAAAGTGGATAGATTTCTAAAGTGAGTCACACAAGTCGGACCCTTATATATTCTATTTGTGAGTCATCTCTATCCTGAGCTGTGCCTTTTCTTACAGACGATAAGAAAATTTTTCAGAATAGACTGCTAACAGCTTTGAAGTCTTTCAAAGGTAGGTAATGTAATGAGAAAGTATATAAGACTGAGGGTCTCAATCTTTGTATTTGTATTTTTTCCATAGTTATTAGATCATGATCCTTCTACTACTCCTTTTATATGTTGATCTTCTAGTTTTTTTTTTTTTTTTTTTTTTTTTTTTTTTTTTTTTTGGTTGGTTGGTTTTTCTATGTAGGCTTGATCCCAGGGTCAGACTCAAAGGAACCAGTCTAAGTATCTCTACAGTTGTCTTCCTGTGTACTCTTGGATACGTCTAATTAGAGTTTTAAACTTCACAGTACTGAAAATAATGATCATAATGCTCAGCTGTGAATTGTTAGTTTTCTTTTTTTTAATATAAAGGGTGTCACGTGCCCATTAAATAAAATATCTAAATTAAAGAAAAAAGTCACTCATAATCCTACTATGTAACCATTACCATTCATAATATTTTGAAGCCCTGTATAGTTAAAATAGCAAAAATCTCATATAGTCAAGATTGCTCTGAAATCATATTGGAAGACTCCATAAGAGGCACCAACATACTAGTCTTGATAAGTCTAACATAGTCAACTTTTTCTTCCAGTGATGGAAGAAATTATTATTTTTATAGTTAAGCAATTTAATGAAGTATTTGGCTTACCTAAGAACCATAATATACAAAAATATATCTAATACTAGAATCACATAGGCACAGAGAATGTGAGTCCTTCTGATGGAATAATAAATTGATCTGCGGTTCACTCTACTAATGTGCTTGCTATCTGTAGAATATCAGAGAGAATCACATGTATTATTTATGTTGTTCATTTTATGTCTATTTTTACTGGGCATAGGATTTTAATCACATAACTTACATGATTTTACGGTATACACACACCCTATAAAAAAGCATTTTAATGTGGAAACCATCTTTTGTAACAGATATGGCTCTGTAATCTTCTGTGGAATGAAAATACATTGGTTTATCTAACAATACCCTGTCATTATATATTTAAATTCTGCATATTTTTCTCTCTCTTTTTTTACTTATAATAAGTAAAACTAATGAACACTTCCCTCTCCTCTTTGGAATAAGCTTTTTCTGTATTCCAAAATGTGAAATTAGTGGGCTAAGAGTTAGGAATATTTTAAAGGATCATGATGGTTATTACCAAATCACTTTCTAATGTGGTAATTCTAATTAACACTCTCACCAGCAGCCAAGCCTATTGAAAGTTTATTTAATTCATCAGCACAAGAAGTATTTTTTTATATTGTATCTATTGTTTTTTTCTCACATTTCTGTCTCTTTCCTAAGGAGGAAAGGTTAATATCGATGACTTGAACAGAGTTCTGGGGAACATGGGGATCAAGCTCAAAAATAAGGAATTAAAAAGTGTATTACAAAAGCAGCCCATTGATGGTGAGCATTATGAATAACTATTTTTGCCTTTTAGGGGAAAACTTAGGATTTTGGGGTCATGTGTAAAAATTTCTAAAGCTAGATGGATTCAAGCAGTTTAAGACATTTTTAAGAATCATGGTCTTAAATAAGAAGAAATCCTGTCTTTTGTTATTTTTATTCATCTAGAATTATCGCCCTGTTCAACTATGAGTCATGCTGAGAGAACATTCACACTTATCAGGCCAGAGAAACAAACATGGGAGCAGGGTAGGAATTAAATGAATTAGCAAAGAGAGCCAGAAATGACTGAGAAAAAAATATCTAAGAATATCATTAATATTTCCTCAAGTATCTAACAACCACATTTCACCACCATTTTGATAGATACAGAAGTTGAAAACATTAAAGGAAAGCTTATTGGGAATAGATGGAAGATGCAAAGCCCCTAGCCCAGTAAGGTTCACCAAAAATCAAAGCAAAACAAATGAACAACAACAAAGTGAACTTTATGAATAGTATCTTTTACCATTCTTGTAAGAAAGTGATAACCTAAGAAATGGTAGTACATTTGTCATGGTCAAACCTTGTGTTCAAGAGACAGGCCAGACACCATTATTCTAAAAATAAGGAATCAAGCACTCAAACAAGTAAATATGAATTTAAGGTGAACAAAAATAATTTAATAGATTGTATGGACTTTCACTGGGCCCTAGTTTATAATTTTTCTAAGTTCTATATCAATGTCTGAATTTTTTATGCTTTGTATTACAGCTAATGGAAATGTTTCTTTGAAAAAAGTGATGAGTGATGTGAAAGCAGTTACAGGCAAGTTAAAAGTCATCTTAAAGATAAAAATTCTAATTCTTTAATGATATTTTCCTTCTTATCTTTTCAATGAACATATAAATCTATTAGTGTAGTACTAATATCCATGACTCTACCAATCAACAAAATAACTAGAATACTTCCAAGATCACTGCATCAACATATGATTGCTCCCCTATTCCCTCACCTTGTCGCCTGCTTTTTGAGATAGCACTATCTCAAATTTTATATAACTGATTCTTTTTTTAAAATAATAATTTTATTACCGATGTAATAACAACATAGTCTTTCATTTTGCTTCATTTGACTCTATAAAAATGCTATCATAAATAATGTGTGGTGTTCCCTAACCCTAACCTTATTTATGTGCAGTCTTCTATAACTAGTTTTGAAAGATACCTGTCATTAAGATTTTGTAGTTTATTGTTGTAGCTTATTACTTTTCACTTCTATATAAATAATTTATTTGCAAATATGCTATGGATTTATTCATCCAGTCTCCTGTATATGTATATGTTGTTAGGCAGGAAAAGGAAATAAAGGCATCCAAATTAGAAAGAAAGAAGTAAACTTGTTTGCTGACAACATGATCTTACATATAGGAAACCATTAAGGCTCCACCAAAAAACTGATAGAACTAATACAAATTCAGTAAAGTTACAGGATAGAAAATCAACCTACAAAAATCAGTTGTGTTTGGAGATTGACATCACCAAGATGGCAAAGTAGGAGACCCCAGCCTCTGTCCCCGCACAAAGATCAAAAATTAGACAACTGTCCACCAACAGAAACAATTCGAAGAGAATTCAGTAGTCCATTTTAAGAAACTTCAGCAATCCAGTGGAATGAAAAACCTGCAAATAACTGGGAAGGAAGAGCAGCTTCATTTGCCTGCATTATCCCATTCCCCAGGGGCCCAGCTCAGCACAAAGAGAGAACACCTCAGCTAGAAAAGAGTTCCCCTACTGGGAAACGAAGAGTGAGGTGAGCAACTAGCTTCCCTAGCCTTTCAGGGCACTGCATGAAGGACTTACTTTGGATTCACCCCACCCAGAGACCAGCAAAAATGAGACATATAGAGACAGCTATGAATAAAGAAGAAGAGCAGGATCTACCAATATCAGCCATACAGTTGAAGCAACTTCAATTCAGTGACCTGCTCTGCAGAGGACCCCAGTAGTTTTCACCACTGAAGAAAACAACTGCCAGAACAGTCACCACAGAAACCCTGCATATTTCATGAGTCTCACTTCATAAGTTTTTGTGTTTGCAGATACTAGCTGTCTGAATCCTTATCTTCTTTCTCCCACTTCCAGAGCCTGACATCCACACCAGCAGCCAGCCCAGGTCTCTCTGGTTTCAAGCGTGCAAGATGCCAGCCTGACCCCGCCCCTGGGCTCACCCCCACCCCAGATGCATGCTTGAGGCTAGCCCTTCACTGGCCTCTACTGCCCTGTGTGGGCCCATGGCAAAATCCTACAGCCACGGAGGTACACCCTGATGGCCAAGACCCCTGTAGCTGCTTGTGGATATTTAATTATATAGTTTCATGTGTGTATGATGTATATGATTGTTTCCACATACATATGTATGTATGTTTGTGGATACATATACATATATACATACACACACACAATGGAATATTATTCAGCCAGAAGAAAGAAGGAAATCCAGCCATTTGTGACAATATGGATGAAGCTGGAGGATATTATGCTAAGTGAAATAGGTCAAACAAAGAAAAACAATACTGTATGATCTAATGTATGGAATCTAAAAAAGCATGACTCATAAAAACAGAATAGAATGGTGGTTACCAGGGGCCAGGGGTTGGGGGAAATGGGGAGATATTAGTCAAAGGGTACAAACTTCAGTTATATGGCAAACAAGTCCTAGGGATCTAATGTACAGTGTGGTGATTATAGTTAATATTGTGTCATGTATTTGAAAGTTGCTAAGAGAGTAGATCTTAAGTGTTCTCATCACACATACAAAAAAAGGTAGCTATATGAGATGACAGATGATTGTAGTAACTGTTTCACAAATATATATGTATATTAAACCATCATGTTGTATACCTTTAAAAAATATAAATAGATAAATAAGTAATATAATTTTATCTGAAATGTAATGTGTCTGGGTGTGGAGTTTTTAAATTTATCCTAATTAGTATATTGTACTTTGACTCATGTTTGTCAGGGACTGGGAGGAGGGGACAATGGAGAATGACTACTTAATGAGCATGGGATTTCCTTTCGAGGTGATAAAAATATTTGGAACTAAAATATTAAAAACATTATGAATGTACTAAGCACTACTGAATCGCATACTTTAAAAGTTAATTTTATGTGTATTCCACCTCAATTTTTTAAAAAATCAGCCAGATGCAAAAGTGGCATATAAAAGGTGAGGAGGTATAATGGGAACAATCTACTTTGGCAGGGAAAAGAATTTATGAATGACATTATTTGAAATGCCAGCATGTGATAATAGTAAAAGGTAGACTTACTTTTAATTGGTGTTATTACTGTGTTTAAATTCTCTACAAATAATATGCTTCCCATGGCCTGCACCTAGAGCGTACCACTCCCACTACCACCATCTTCCCAGAACATCACTGAAAATAATAACATATGAGATTTCATTTATAAGTTTTTTAAAAAGACAAAATTAAACTGTCATGGTTAAGCATACCAACGGGTGATAAATGCATGAAGGAAAGCAAGAAATCCTTATCTAAAATGCTGTAAAAAATTAATTAATTAATTTTAAAAATAAAATAATAAATTAAAAAATAATAAAATAAAATGTCAGCATAGTGATTACCTCTAGAGGAAGATTGTGGATAAGGATCAGGAAAAAATATGAAAGACGTCCAGAGAGCTATCAATCTTCTATCTTGTTACCAAGGTGGTGTTATAAATTCTTATGTCTCATTATCCAAGTAAGTCTGGATTATCTGGATTAAAAATTGTTTTTTCATTTCTTTGTAGCAAGTTCTATATCCTCTAAAATATTTGCCAATAATAGTACACTTAAGATCTTCACCACAGAAAAATCAAAATCTATTATAGGAATAAATAGACTACGACCCATGGACCAAATCTAGCCTTCTGCCTATTCTTATAAATCTAGTTTTATGGGAACACACATTCTTCGTTTATGTATTATTAATGGCTGCTTTTGTGCTACAACAGCAGAGTTGAGTAGCTAGCTGCAACAGACACTGTATACTCTGCAGAGCCTAAAATGTTTACTAACTGGCTCTTTACGGAAAAAGTTTGCCAAGCCTTGATCTAGATCACCACAATAATAGATGAAGTAAATATTAGGATAATGGTCAAATAATCTAATAATTTAGAGAAAAACAGAGAGCAATATCAGATTAACCTTTACATTCTAATTTATGACTATTACCTAAATCCCCAATTTATTGAGAACTGTACTTTCTTATCTTCAATGTTATGAAAATGCATCTTTCCCTAGAGTCAAAGGAATAAGTTCTAATTCTCTGCCTGCCCTTTACTCCACTGGGCAGGTCTTATTCTGCCTTTGTCTTTTATCTAGCAGTTGGGATGGCAGTGTATAAACACAATTTTGTTTCACATTGTTGAAAACCTAGATAGTTCTTAATATTGTCAAATATAATTGCCATTTCTGTTATTTTGAAGGAGAAAACGTTAATGTCAAAGATATAAAAAATATTCTGGAAGGCATTGGGGTTGAATTGACACCTAAAGAATACTTGGAACTAGAGAAAGTTTTGCAAATCGATGGTAAGCATTTCAAATACTATTAGAGCTTTTGAGGAAGGTTAGTCCTGTGTATTCAACTTTTTAAAAAACTATACATATGAGATATCCTAATTTAAAAACAACAATAAAATGACTAAGAAATTTTACTGTGAACTTGTTCTTCCTTTGGAAAGAGGAATGTCGTTTTTTGGCAGGGAGAGGGGGATCTATTTCCTTTAATCCTGCCATTGAATATAATTTTTCTATTATTTGTTTGGTTCTGCCCTCAGATCTGAAAGTTAAGCTGAGAGATATAAGAAAAAAAGTGAGGATGGGAGGAATAGGAGAGTAGGAGAAAGAAGGAAAAGTCAAAGAAAAGTGGAAGAAAAACATGTTTATATTCCATTATGATGTTTGCCACTAATTATTGGCTTTGCATTAAGACACCACCTTCTGAGAGTTTTCTCCAATCTATGATTTCAGACTCATCAGAGGGCAAAAATCAAAGTTATTTCTAAGGCAAATTATTTAAGTTATCATTATGAGATGATGCCTTTATACTGTTTCTCTAAATCTCTATATTATCTATAATGTGAATCTATAATGTGAATTGTGCCTTTTCTTACAGATGAGGGAAATATATATGCAAATAGATTGCTAGATGGTGTGAAATCTTTCAATGGTAAGAAGCATGATGAGATAAAAAATAAATAAGATTCTCTTCCCTCACATTTGTACTATTGTCTAGTTATTCTCTTGTAGATCTTACCACCTCTTTTGTGAATTGATTATTTACTTTGCTGCTTTTTCAAATAGTCTTTCATTTCTCTGCTTAGTAAGTTGGCTTTTGTCAAATTTAGTTGAAAAGAAAATTTAAATCTGGGTCTACATAGAAAATGCAAAGTAAAGAATTGGCAGTTGTTCAGGGCATTTCAGTAGCTGAAAGAACTAAACTGAGGATTTATGCCCTACTCATTAGAAAGTTTTCAATTTTTTGTCTTCACCATTATAATTCATTGGAGAATGAATTTGTACTTTGTAGGATTGTCCTCAAGACCAAGAAAGAGGTTACAATTCTTATTCTACTTTGTCCACCTTTGTGCACTTGAACATGTTGGGTCATTGATAGTTTTGCTGATAGCCATGGTGCATGAGGATTAATTGAAATTTTCTCATTCAGGGAGGTTATTAAATTTCCCTCGTGTTCCTAATTTTTTTTCCTTAGGTGGGAAGGTTGATGTTAGTAACCTGGAGAACATTTTGGAAAACATGAAAATCAAGGTCCCAGATGAGAAACTTAAAGATATATCACAAAACCTACCAGTTGATGGTGAGCATTACAGACATTATTAGATCTTTTAGGGAAATTCAGACTTATAAGTTTATGTATGAGAACTCCTGAAACTAGATCTGTTTTGATGCTAATATGACATTTCAAATCTTAGTGAAGAACCCAATCCTAAAATAAGAATATTTTAGAGATGACTACTGAGTATTTACCCTAAAGACTTGAAAACCCATATCTGAAAAGATATTTGCACACCGATGTTCATAGCAACATTATTCACAGTGGCCAGGACGTGGAAGCAACCGAAGTGTTCTACGATAGATGATTGGCTAAAGAAGCTGTGGTACATATATACAATGGAATATTACTCAGCCATAAGAAGAGATGAAATACTGCCATTTGTGACGAATAGATCTTGAGATAATCATGCTAAGCAAAATAAGCCAGACAGAAAAAGTTGAAAATCACATGATATCACTTATGTGGGATATAAAAGTTGAAAATCACATGATATTACATATGTGGGATATAAACCTAAAAGCAACAAATGAACAGGACAAACAGAGACTCATGGACATAGACTATAAGACTAGTGGTTACCAGAGGGTGTAGGGGGTGGGGGAGGAAGGGGGAGATAGATGAGGTAAAGAGGTTATATATATTAGGAGTATAGAGGGAGGGTGAAGTAGGTAAAGGGGATCAAATATATGGTAGCTGAAGGAAACTGGACTTTGGGTGGTAAACACACAATAGAATAGACAGGTGTCAAATGATAATGTACACCTGAAAATTATATAATTGTATTAACCAATGTTACCCCAATAAACTTAATTTAAAAAAAATAATAAAAAAATTAAGAGGTGAGAAACTATTGGGTTTAATCCTCAGACTAGAGATCCCCTCATTATATACATATGGACCATAATAGGCATTTATAAACCTAGATCAAATAAATCCCTCAGTGATTCCTATTATCTTCATATACATGACTAAACTATTATACATTTGATGTTGACCCTGTGAAAATAGCACAAATTTTCCTTACTATTTTAGAATACAAAATAAAAGAGGTGTCTGGAAGTGTGTCCTGATAGAGAAACTTAAAGAAAGATCGAAAGTTTCTTCTCAACTAGATTTAGTGAAATCAGTAATGAATGAAGGCTCTGTGAGGACAGGAGCCATGTCTATGCTGCTCACTGTTATATCCCCCAGTGCCTAGCATAAGGCATGCAAACATTTGATAATCTATAAATATTTGTTAAATGAATGAGAAGTTGAATTAATTAGATAATATGTTTTTTAGCCACTATTTAAGACTCTAAACAAGGACTTTCCAGTTATTAATCAATAGGTGTTAACTAATAGTTATCACTAACATGGAAGTTTTACGTAAAAGTACATTGTGCTATACTTAGCAGGAGCCCCCAAAATGCAAATCTGCTAACTAAATGTATGGAGAGGGTGTACTGAAAACTACCCCAAAAGCAAAATGGGATTCCATAATAATAAATAGCATATTCTTTTTTTGTAACAAAATACCAATAATACGCAGTTTCTAGATTTTATATACTACTGAAATATGCCGCATCTGAAATTCTGGGAAAATATACTGATTTAAGAGCTAATTTTGTCATTATAATTGTTCCATTCCACTGTTTAATTTTAAAGTGTTTAATATTGCTATGTGCAAAGAAAGTCTTATACTACTACTATCTAGGTTAAGATGTCTGGATGATATACAGAATGAATAGACATCCTTTTCATTTAAAGGCATTCACAACCTTTGAGTATGTAATGAACACATCTACTAGAAAAGTAAGCTAATTTGGGGTGTTAGTATGGAAGAGTGTTAAATAGGGAAATAGACAAACTTAAAGGTCCAAACTGAAACTTTATAGTCTTGTTCCTAGGACCTGGTATAGTAGATAGTTTAAGGAGAACAAGCCTAAGGAGGGAGGTGTCCCATGGGGTGTAGAGGTTGAGATATTAGAGGGGAGGAGAGAATAAATAATGAAATTAATCTTTAACATTTTTAGGGAGTAGGTTTTCTCTGTTTCATGCTCATCAATGTATGTCATTAGGATATAATTCAGCAAGAACTCATAGAGAAAAATTTAATTATTTTGCTCTATTTAACAATCTTCTTGAATCAGGAATAATTGTGCCTGTCTGAATTGTGGCTTTTTTTTTTTTTTTTTTTTAGCATCTGGGAAGACTGATCTGCATGAGATGTTAAAAGAAATAAAGAAATTCATGGGTGAGCAATATGTTTTATGAAAAGATGTGAAACTAAAATGTGAATATTTCAGGTTCACATACATATTTAAAGCTATTTTCTTATTCTATCATTCCTAGCTTCTTTTTTTTTTTTTCGATGATTAAATTTTGATTCTAATGACATGAAGATTACACTGGACTATTTATGTTCTGGCAAAAATGTTATGGTACTACATCTTTATAACAAGTTTTGTATTCTCTGAAACTTCATTTTTATTTTGTGATTCATTTCAATAGGCAACTTGCCTGTTCATTCATTCAGAATATTTACCTTGCACCTACTGGAACCCAGTAAATATTAAGGTAAAACTTTGACAGGAATACAAATAATGTGGTCATTGAGGACAATCTGTCTCAAAATTCAAGCAAGGCAAAAAGTAACAAAGGTTTTACCTGATGGTGATATGATTTAGATTAGGTAGCTGCTGATACATAACTTAGATCACTGCCTCCTATAAATCCCTTTGCTATGAGCTGGGTTAACTTCTTTAAGATCATTAAGAGCATTGGAAATAAGTATTTTGTTTAGAATTAGAGAAATAACTTCTGAAAACTGTAGCCAACCCTGTACAAGTGTAGATACTTCATCATTTGAAGTCAGTAGGCAATTCTCATCTGTTACCATTCCCATCTTTTAAAGGAGGAAAAGTTGAAGCCAAGGACGTACACAGAACACTGCAAAACATGGGAATAGAACTCACAAACAGGGAGCTCTGGGAACTGTTGAAAATGTTGCCAATTACTGGTAGGTATTTTGCATACTATGTATGTATCTCTGTGCTAGTGTAAAAGTCAATGTGAGAACATCATAAAAATGGATGCACCTGCTTTCCTATAAAGATCTAAAAGACAAAAAGCCCAACCTTTAGTTGTAAAGAAATTACACCTTTACATTTAGGTTTTAAAAACCTCGGTTTTGCTATTAAGAGTATCATTACTTGGAGGTAAATGAAGCTTAAGGAGAGCAAGGAAAAGAGAAGGCAAAATTAGCAAGTAATGAAAAAAGAAAAGAAGAACTCAGAGTGGAAAAAGAGTATCTCAGTGAAGTAAATGAGTTTCAGTGTAGAAGAATGGATAGATTATCCACATTAAGAATTTTCTCTTGTTTTTGTTCTCATATATGAAGAGATATGTGGGCATGGAAAATGTAGGCAAATTTTTAAGTGTGTAATTATGAAATTATGCTCTACCTACTCTTTTTTTGACTGTATAACTTTTTCTTTTACCTTAAATATGTCTCATTTTACAGGTGATAGAAAGATAGAGAAAAATATATTATTAGATTGGATAAAAGGTTTCCCTGGTAAGTAAGAATCCCAATAAGAAGGCAAGTAAAACTAAAATCTGCAGACTTTACCTTAACTTTTAAAAATCCTTATCATCACACAATAATTAGATTTTTGATCTCATTATCTCATTAGCATATAAGTCTACTTTATATGCAACTACATCTAAGGTGATAATTTATAGTTAGTTCTCTGACACTGAAAAAGTTTCAAAATCTATTTGTTATCCGGAGCTCTTGTTATGGTCTTACATAATTCATCAGGGGTCACCTAAAAAACATATATATGTAATTTATAATATATAAAAATGGTATAGGGAATTAATAAATATATAAGTACATATAATTTACATAATATGTAATTAGGTTTCTTCTAAATACATCTTTCCTGCAAACTATAGAAAAGACCCCTGAAATGAGATTAGAAGAATAATTATATTCCTAGCTTTCACAATAACTCTTTTGTGTAACATTTTGGACATTATCCATATTTAGCTCTAAACAGTTTTTTTTAATTATTATGCAATGGATTGTTCCATCTAATTGTAATTGGTGTGTGAATATAATCAGTATTTTTCTTAAAAATCGGGTTCTATTTTTTACTTCCTTCTTCCCTAAGGTGGGAAGTGTCATGTATCTAAATTAAACACTGTCCTGGAAAACATGGATTATGAGCTGGAGAATGAAGAAATTGCGGATCTTCAGAACCACCTGCCAACTGATGGTGAGCATGTCGTTGTACCTTTAGGGAAACTGAGCTCCTCTAATAAAACTTCCAAATGTATTCATATGGAAAAATCTATTATCTCAGATCATTAATGTTTAAATCAGAGGTCAGTAATCTGTTAACCAGTGCCTCCCTCCTGCAGGGCTAAACTCTAATGCCAATGAGGAAATTGACAGACCTAAGAAGCAGGTAGGGAAATGAAACAAAGGAATGTTTCAAAGGAAAATAAAGTCAAAGAAGAAATTTAAAAGTCAATCAAGAAAAAAAATCCCTTAAATCATCATAAAATTTAACTAGACTACAGGAAGGAATATATAATATCAAAAAAGACAATATGCATATTTTGGATGTTCTGGGTATACTAATCATTCTACCTATTCTGGCTTTAACTAATAAATTCTTAATATAAAATGAGTGCTAGGTGGAGATTTCAAAAGTATTCCTGCTTGCCTAGAGGGTTTACTCCATTCTATCTTACTATTAAGCCTCCATAGCCATAATAAAAGATTTGTTTATAGTTTTGAGAGATGATAGTCTCATTTTAAGATTACCTTCTGAAGTCCATTTATAAGTTAAATACATTAAGAAACCCACTGTATATCCTAGAACAGCATGGCCGGTATATTCTACCCTTACAGAGCAGAATGAACACAAATGACAATAGGGGAAAATGTATCCTTGGATCAGGATTTCTTAGATATGTGGAACTAACAGAGGAAGGGTAAATTGAAGAAAGAAGAATCTAGCTTTTTGACCATCCTTCAGGATATCTCCCTCATATCAATATACTTTAAAGTATTAAAATGATTTTCAAAAGGAAAAAAAAAATTAAGTGTAAAAGATAAAAGTTTTTTTTTTTTTAAGATAATAGAGATTGCTTAATAAAAGGCCAAGAAAAATTCTTTCCCTGATTGAAACTATTTAAAAGTGCTTGCTGATGTCATAAGCAATTGAGACACAGCTAAACTGCTCCCTGAGGGCCCTGGAGCATAGACTGGGACTGACTCAAAGAGAAAGCCCTTGGTTGGAGTCACACTTTAAGCCAAAATCTTTTCCATTTCATACCTAATAAAAGGGGAGATAGGTCGTAAGCACTTATAAGTCACTGTAAGCAGATCTAAAACAAACAGGCCTCCCCCCCGCCCCCGCATTCATGGCTCCTATTCTCTATAGATTGGTGATAGGCAGGTATATTTAACATAACTCACAGGTATCAGCATATATGTTTCATGATACCTTAACCTATAACTAGCCCTGACATTAAGAAAAATAGCATTTGTCTAGTTTGGCCTAAAAAGACCCAATCAAAAGAGAAAATCAAAAGTTCTTGGTTAGCAGTATTAAGGTCCTTTAGTTGCAGAGAATAGTAACTAAATCTGGCCAACTTATTCACAAAGAAAATTTTTGTAGGCACTTGTCAGCAAGGACTTGGCTGTAAAGGCTTCTCCTCGTTCCTAGCCATTTCATTTCCTGGCATAGCTCAGATTCCTGAGTCTGATCTTAGTGCTCGTTCTGGTGGGAGACCAGCTGTCATTTGGCAGCAAGGCACTCTAGGCCCAGCGGTTTTCGTCACTAAGACCACAGGAGGCGGTCCCCCGTGTCCTGCTCAGGGAGCTCGGGAGTGGGCATGCATCAGTTCCGTGCAGGGCTGTTGGGGAGCAATGGCTGCCCCAAGAGAAAATGTCAGTTTATTATTCAAGTTATACTGCTTGACAGGGATGACCCTGGTGGCTGCAGCTTATACCATAGCTTTAAGATACACTAGGACATCAGACAAAGAACTCTACTTTTCAACCACAGCTGTGTATATCACAGAAGTTATAAAGTTATTGCTACATGTGGGACTTTTAGCTAAAGAAACTGGTAGTCTGGGTAGATTCAAGACATCTTTAAGAGAAAATGTTTTGGGGAGTCTCAAAGAACTGTTGAAGTTAAGTGTGCCATTATTAGTGTATGCTGTTCAGAACAACATGGCTTCCTAGCTCTTAGCAACCTAGATGCAGCAGTGTACAAGGTGACCTACCAATTGAAGATTCCCTGTACTGCTTTGTGTACTTTTTTAATGTTAAACCAGACACTTAGCAAATTACAGTGGATTTCAGTTTTTATGCTATGTGGTAGAGTCACACTTGTACAGTGGAAACCAGCACAAGCTATAAAAGCCATGGTGGCATAAAAGCAACCAAAGTGCCCTACGATAGATGATTGGCTAAAGAAGCTATGGTACATATATATAATGGAATATTACTCAGCCATAAGAAGAGATGAAATACTGCCATTTGCAACAACATGGATGGACCTCGAGATAATCATGCTAAGCTAAATAAGCCAGATAGGAAAAGTTGCAATTACATGATATCACTTATATGTGGGATAAAACAACAAATGAGCAGAACAAACAGAGACTCATGGTTATAGACTATAGACTAATGGTTACCAGAGAACTAGAAAGTTTATAGTAAGGGGAGAAGAAGGGAGGAGCAAGTAAAAGAAAAATATAGGTAGGTGGAGGTAGAGTGTGGGTAAGGGGATCAAATATATGGTAGCTGAAGGAAACTGGACTTTAGGTGGTGAGCACACAATAGAATATATAGATGCCAAATGTTAATGTACACCTGAAAATTATGATTGTATTAACCAATGTTACCCCAATAAACTTAATTTAAAAAAAAAAAGGAATAGGAGTAAAAGAAGTAGCAGAGGAATAGTAATAGTAGTAGTAGTAGTAGTAACAGTATAGAAATTCTTCAAACACATTTACAAAACATTTTGAACTTTTGGATGGCAGCAACCTATATTCCACCACTTTAAATGAGAAAAGAACAATACATTCTCAGTTTACTTTAAATCCCAACAAAAATCTTCAAATATCACCAAAACACTTGAATTCCTATATAACAGCCCATCAAGTGTTTTGTAAAATGTAAATCATTTAAAACACCAGTTAATTATGACACTTAAAAAATTTGTTAGTAGGCATATTTGAGTACTTAATATATATAAAAGTGGTAACAAAATATGCTTTTCTTCTATACTGCAGTGAACATATACTATAAGGCAAATAAAAATAGTAAATTTAAATATATGTTAAATATATGAATAAAATAAATAAAATTTTTAAATAAGGGAAAAAAAATGTCCTGGTGGAAGAGAACCCATTGTTAGGGTTTGGTGCTATAGCCATTGCTGTATTGTGTTCAGGATTCACTGTATTGTGCTCAGGATTTTCAAGATTTGAAGAAGTTTTAAAGAGTTCAGACACTTCCCTTTGGGTGAGAAACATTCAAATGTATCTATCAGGGATTGTTGTGACATTAGTTGGTGTCTACTTATCAGATGGAGCTGAAATTAAAGAAAAAGAATTTTTCTATGGTTACACAGAAACCTTCCTTGCAAGTGTTGGAGGCCTGTACACTTCTGTTGTGGTCAAGTATACAGACAACATCATGAAGGGCTTTTATGCAGCAGCAGCATTGTCCTTTCTACCATTTCTTCATTGATGCTATTTGGATTACAGATAACACTCACCTTTGCTTGGGTACTCTTCTCGTATGTGTTTCTATATATTTCTACAGATTACTCAGACAAGATACTACATCCATCCAACAAGGAGAAACAGCTTCAAAAGAGAGAGCCAGTCATGTGTAATTTCAGCCTAAAAAGAATTCCTACTAGTACTAAACTATTTGCATTAACCTAGAGCCTAAAGTCAATCCCAGAAGGTGGCTTAAACAAAAACAACAAATTAATTCTCTGGCACATGAATTACGAAGAAAGCTACCTGATTGAACTGCTATAAAGATTTAATGTGACCTCTTTGGAGGCAACCCATTTTGAAGGAATTTTATCAATGTATATAAAAAGTTTGGAGATAATAACGATGTTAAAAAATCATGTGAGGTTATAATATTCAAGAAACAAGGTTTGGGAAAACATGAAAGGTTAAAATGCCAAAGCCATTTCTGTACTAACTGTTCTCTTGTTCAGGTACCAGGGGAGGACCACCCCTCCTTGTTCTCCAGTTCATGTATAACATTTTGTCCCAGCCATATTAAAGACCTAGCTCTTTTCTTACAAAAGAGAGGCAAAAACAAGACAGGTTAGTCAGAAACAAATTGAATGTGTAACTTCTCAAACTGAATCTATCTCATAACTCTGACAATGATTTCTGAGTAGTGACTGAGTACAACTTTAAGTGTTGTATTTGTACCATTCGTTGCCTGGATTCATATTTCTATGCTATTAGATGACATACTTTTCTTCAAAAAATATTTCTAAACTCACTTTTGTACTTTTTTTTTATAAAGTGTGTTTAACTCTGGGGCTCTCAATAATTTGTGAATTTCTGTGTTTTTAAAAAAATTTCTATAATGTTAATTGGGAAACTCAGCAATAAATTTTATTTGTATGCAAAAAAAAAAAAAAAGAAAGAAAGAAAAAGAATAAGAAAAATTTTCGCAAGGCCATGGAGTAGTTCACAGAATCAAAGAAACAGCTGAAAAACCAGGATCAGACAAGGTAAAACCAAGGCAGCATCCAAGGGCCCAGGTAGCAGGAATTAATTAATCAGTTTCATCAGGGCAATTAAACTGGAATGAATCACCCTTATATTACACTTTTCAATATTCAGGATCTCAAGGGACAGAGAGTCAATCAAGCCTAGTTTGAATCAAATGCTCAAGTGGCCAGGATAGGGCAGGCATATTGATTACCAGTACCCACAAGATGGCTCACAGAGGGTGAGAGGTTATACTCTCCCACATCCAAAAAGTGAAGCAGGTATAGATGCTAGTTAACTAGGATAAAAAAGAAACCAAACTTTTTAATTGTGTCATCCCCAACTCTTAGCTAGTGGATAATAATATGGAGTTAACATTTTAAAGCATGTTTTTATGATTACATAAAAAGTCGGGTTTTCAAAACCCTATGAAAAAGAAATAAAGAATATATCCTTCTCTCCAGTAGCAACATAGTGACTTTCTTGGGTATTACAAAGTATTGTGTAGGTCTGAGATTATGAATAATATAATAATTTAAAAGCAAATTCCCTAAGGTTCTCACTGCACTATAAATGTACATCACATCTATCCCCTTCCTTCTGATTCAAAATATGCAAATTTAGAATTTTATAGTCTTGTATTATTTAATATGTCTTATCACTGCAAGTATTAATATAAATCAGGTCAGTCTGAACCACTTAAACACATGGTTTACAAGACTATTAGCACACAATAATAAGAAAATTTAATTAAAAGGAACTAAGAATCATATATTAATTAAATAGCTAATCTAAGAAACAGGCAATCCTCTCTCTCCTATTCACATGCTGCCACATCTTGGGTCATATAAACTAACCACCTCTATTGAGATAACCGCAGATAATAATTATAAAGGATTTTTAAAACTGAGATATAATTGACATAATTGTATAAGTTTAAGATGTAGAACATGCTGATTATATATGTTATATATAACACCTTTACCATATCGCATTATTATTATTTTTATAGTGAGAACAATTAAGATCTAGTCATTTAGCAACTTTAAAGTTTATTATTGTATTGTCGACTATAATTGCTATGTTGTACATTAGCTCTCCAGAACTTATTCGACTTCTAGTTGCAAGTTTGGACCCTTAAACAACATTTCCCCCATTCCCCAGCCCCTAGTAACTACCATTCTACTCTGTTTCTACGAGTTCAGCTATTTTAGATTCCATATATGAGATATCATCCACTATTTGCCTTTGCCTGTCTGTCTTATTCAACATAATGCCCTGGGGGTCCATCTATGTTGTCACAAATGATAAGATTTCCTTCTTTCTCATGGCTTAATAATACTCTATTATATACCACATAGTCTTTATTCATTCAACTATTGATAGACACTTAGGTTGTTTTCATGTCTTTGCTATTGTGAATAATGCTGCAATAAACATGAGAATCCAGATATCTATTTGATATGCTGTTTTTGTTTCCTTTGGATATACACCCAGAAGTGGGCTATCCAAGTCTCCTACCATTACTGTATTGTTGTCTATTTCTCCCTTCATATCTCTTGATATTTGCTTAATATACTTAGGTGCTCTGATGTTGGGTGTGTATTTTTACAATTGTTATATCTTCTTCATGAATTTACCCCTATGTCATTATAGAATGACTTTCTTTGTCTCTTGTTACCATTTTTGGCTTAAAGTCTATTTTGTCTCATATAGGTATAGCCACTTCTACTTTCTTTTGGTTTCCACACACATGGAATATCTTTTTCCATCACTTCACTTTGAGCCTGTTTGTATCCTTAAAGTTGAAGTCAGTCTCTAGTAGGCAGCAAGTAGTTTATTTGACTCTTGTTTTGTTTTGTTTTGTTTTTATCCAGCCACTCTGTGCTTTTTGATTGGTGAATTAAATCCATTTACATTTAGAGTAATTATTGATATATAAGGACTTACTGATGCCACCTTATTAAATGCTTTCTGGCTGTTTCATAGTTCCATTGTTTCTTTTTCCCCCTGCTTCTCCTTACCTTTGTGAATTGGTGATTTTCTGTAGCGGTATGCTCTGATTCCCCTCTCTTTATCTTTTGAAATCTACTACAGGTTTTTGCTTTGTGGTTACCATGAGGTTTACACAAAACATCTTATAGATAAAACAGTTCATTTTAAGCTGATAGCAACTTCATTTGCATATAAAACCTCTACCCTTTTACTCCCCACCTTTTATATTTTTGATGCCACAACTTACCTCTTTATATATTGTGTTTGTTAACAAATTATAGTAGCTATAGTTATTTTTACTACTATTTAATTTTAACCTGTATATTATAGTTAAGTGGTTAACCCACCATCATATTACAGAATGAGACCTCTCTATATTTGACTGTATACTTACCTTCACCATTGTTGTTGAATATTTTTGTATATTTTTATGTTACTAGTTAGTGTCTTTTTCATTTCTGCTTTGAAGAACTCTTTTCAACATTTCTTGCAAAGCAGGTCTAGTGGTGATGAAATCTCTCAGCTTCTGTCTGGGAAAGTCTATTTCTCCTTATAACAAAGGATGGCTTGCTAGATAAATGCTCTTTCCCACTAATAGCCTAATGGGGGCTCCTTTGTAGGTTATAATCTTTTCTTCTCTTGCTGCTTTTAGGATTCTTTGTGTTTGATTTTTGACAGTTTCACTATAATGGAGTTCATTTTTCAGTGATGAAACAAGATGTTTTATTTGCTTCATAAATTTGGACATTCAAGTCTCTCCCCAGATTTGTGAAGTCTATTTCTTTAAATAAACTTTCTGCCTGCTTCTTCCCCTCTTCTCTTTCTGGAATTCCAATTATTTTAATATTTGTGTTTTTGATAGTATCTCATAGATAACTTAGGCTTTCTTCACTTTTTTTCATTCTTTTTCTCTGTTCTCTGACTGGGTCATTTCAAAGTTCCTATTCTATAGCTCACTAATTCTGTTTTTTGTTTGGTCTGTTCTGCTATAGATGATCTCTGTTGCATTTTTAAAATTTTTATTTATTTAATTCTTCAGCTCTAGAAATTGTTTGATTCTTTTTTATGATTTCTATCCCTTTGTTAAATTTCTTATTCATGTATTGTTTTGCTGATTTTGTTGGATTGTCTTTGTGTTTTTCTTTAGCTTGTTGAGTTTCCTCAAAACGGCTTTTGATTTCTTTATTAGCTAAATTGCAAAATTCTGCACCTTTGATTTCAGTTAGTGGAGGATTATTGTTATCTTTTGGTGATGACGTGTTTCCTTGATTCTTCATGTTCCTTGGAGTTTTGTATTGCTGATTTTGCACTTGAACTAGCAGTCACCTCCTCAAATCTTAATTAGCTGTCTTCAAGTAGAAGATATTTTTTTTTGTTGGCCCTGTTTATATCTGGGACTTTCTCTAATGTTGTATGGATAGTCCTGTTCCACACTTCTTGCTCTCTCTTGTGGAAAAGTATTAAGCTTGTATGTCCTCTCTGGTTCTTACAACACACCAGTATGGCTGCTGAAAACTTCTCTTTTGTTTTCTAGAAGGTGAACCTACAGCTCAAGTTTGTGGTTTCTCCCTTGCCCACAGACCCTGGCATGTTTTCTGAAAGTATTCCCTGTTTACTAGAGCTTTCTCTCACCACCACACTCAGGAACACACACAAGAGCTTGTTGCTGAGTTGGGGGAAGTGTGGGTTTAGCACTCAGGGTGTTTGGGACGCTCATAGGCCAGGTGTGGGGTTCCTCAAGTGAGGTTCTTCCAGTAGATTGTGGACAGTCTTCCTGCTGGAGTCCTGAAGTCAGTCAGCAGAAACCACACTCCTTTAATACTATTTGATATTCTTATCTGCCCATTTCTTAATCTCTTCTCTCCCCCCAGTCATGGAGATCCTACCTCAATACTCTGGGTGCTACCGAGGAAATCCAGCCTTTGCACTGCTAGAGTAGCTGGGCATTCATTCACAGCTCTCCCTTTTCTTCCTGAGAGAGATTCCCAGCAGCTAGTTCAGCCCTGTACTCTGTTGCCTTTGGGAATGGGCGGCACTGGCAAAGTTCCTCTTACCCTTTCCAGTGCATCCAAACTCGTAATTTTTTCTGCTACATCTGAGTGCTGGAATCTCTCCTTGGGAAAGCTGGACATCCACAAGGCCCTTTCATCCGTGGATGTCTGCCCAAGTCAGCATTCTCTCAGTTTCCTCTGACTACAGCAGAGAGGGTCTGTGACCTTTTTGCAAACTCCTGCTAGTTCTGCAGCCTGTACCAAGGTCTGTCTGCCTATTACCAATGTACATGTAGCTGAGAATCCTCATAGGTTCCTTGAAGTATGGTGCTGGATCCCACAAATCCCACAGAGGTACTTTTGTTCATGGATGGATGCTGAATTTAGTTGTTAAAGGATTGGTGGTAAATAGGAGGGACATCTTATGCTAGCATGATGCTTACATCACTTCTCAATAACTATAAAGTGTTAAATGCCTACTTTGTACCAAAAACACTATTTGGCACTTGAAATATGTTATCAATAATCCTCAAAACAACTCTGCAAAGTAGGTTGTTATCTTAGTTTCTCTGATGTGGAAATTAAGAGTCAGTCACAGAGACCACATAGCTGCAAAATGACAGAGTGAAGATTTGAACACTTTAGAACTATATAGAAGGTTTATATAATGTTAAAGCTTTGCCCTTTCTACTAAATAATACTGCCTTGTATAAGAGAGGTAAGCAGTCAACACAGACTATAATATGAATAGTACCCTCAGAGGGCTATGTGATGTGGCACTAGAAATGAGGAATTTTCAACTACTAAGTATACAAATTAAATAAAGGGGTCAGGAAAGATTGGAAAGTGTGGTGGCCATGGAGTTGGAAGTATAAACAAAGTGCTGAGTAAGAGTCGCATGTGGAAGTAGCCAGATACAATATTTTAGGTAGGCGAATACATTGATATTATAATATATATTGCTTTTAAATCCTGTAATAATAAGGTGGTCAAACATCAGACTACTACTAGATTCTAAAGTGGAACAGGCAGGATAGAAAGCAGGTCAAGCAATGCTTTTAAAACTTCCCAGCACCGTTGTGTACAGAATTTGATATTTGATACTGTAATTTCTTCTGTGCTACATATTTATGTTTAGAACTTCATTATTCAATTCTATGCTCATCTAGGATAAATTTATAGAACAAATCAGAGTAAACTTTTGAATATAAGTGTTTGCTTCCACAGTATAAAGTCTTTATGACATTTTCTAAGTCTGAGTCATTATGGCTAGATCTCATTTGGACCTTATCTTACAGATGGAAAGGCTAAACTGAATATGCTCATGGAAAATGTAAAGTCATTCAGAGGTGAGCGAAAGGTTATAGTGAAAAATCATTGTAAATAGCAATATTCTGATGCTTTTCTATTATGCTTTTAGATATTTTATTCCTATCATACAGACATTGTTGTCCTTTTAGTATAATAATGGTTATATATAATATCTTTTATGCAGTGATCCAGATTAGTTTTGGGTTATAGACTTTTTAAGCAAAACCATTAAATTATTATGTCATGGTAAAATATCTTGTATCTTCTGGATATTTTTTTCAGTAGTGTACATTACTTTTCCATTCTTTAAACAGCCAAATATATATGTTACTACAATAATTGGCAAGATAAAACATTGGCATAAATATTTTTATGAATAGCATTACACAGGCAAATAAAAAGTATGGATGCTATCTTTACATGATTATTTATATAGTTATCTGTATAAGTCATTCTAGGCCTTTATATAAACCCTAGTTCAAAGGGTTGATTTATTCCATTTTTATTAGAGCTTTCAAAACATTTTTCCTCTCCAGAATTATGAGATTGAGTTCTATTTCTGATTTCCCCATAGAGTCTTGACTCAGTATTTTAATCAACCCTGCAATTAAACTTAGATAACATTCATAATTTAAAATCATTCATCACTCAAATTTTTCATCAGTCATCATTTCCATCTTTTCAAAGGAATCAAGATTAATGTCGATGATATAGATGGTGTTTTGAAAAACATAGGGATAGAACTCACACCTAAGGAACACTGGAAGCTACTAAAAACTTTGCCAGTTACTCGTGAGCATTTTTGATACTGCTTTGGCCTTCGGGGAACTTAGTTTAAGTATATGTATGTATTGTTAGAGTAAATGAGAAATTATTAAACATTTATTTAATATATATTTATATTCAACATACTTATTGAGTACCTCTTAGATTATGGAATTAAAGACAAAAATTCTTGCCCTCAGGAGGCTATTGTGGGGGTGGAGCCTACTCTTAAAATTGGGCTTGAGAACTTTATAAATGAATAAAGATTTTTAAATTGATAAATTTTAATTTAGCATATTAACCTTGAAATGTCCGACAGTCCTAAAGCATAACAAGAAAGAAGGGGGCGGGGAAAGAAAGGAAGTAAAATAAAAAGAGTCAAGTGAGAGAGAGAAAGTTTTAGCATAGTAAAATAGATAAATCTAGAGCTTTCTCTACTCCTTCACTTTATTCTTAAAGCCACAGAAGAGAAGGATGTGTAGATGAGAAATTAGATAAAGCTATAAGGCAAATCACGTAACATGATTGTTTTTATGAAATAGTCTGTACTCTTTTTATGAATTGCTGTATCACTTTATGACATCAGTTATGACTTCTCTTATAGCTGATGGAAAGGTGTATTACAATCGGTTGCTAGCTGGTCTAAAGACTTTCCAAGGTAAGTGAAAAGCATAATAAGAAGTAAGATGAAAATAAGATCTTTCAGCTTTGTACTTCCTTTTGAAAGTCCCTTTAATAACTTTATAATAGCTAATTTCTCTTGAGTGTAGTACCAGGCACTGTTCTAAATACTTTACATCTACTAACTCATCTAATTCCCACAGAAATCCTATGAAGTAGGTACTTATATTATCACCATTTTACAGGTGATAGATATTAACTCACTTGCGTAAGGTCACACAATTGAACTTAGAAGAATCAGGATTTGAACCCACATTCTTAACCACTCTGTTATGTTTAACAGGTTATTAACTTTTTTATTCCACCCTTTATGACTTACAGTTCAAGTTCAGATAACCACTGTTTGTAGAGATAATTTACTCTTATAATGGCAGGTTTCAAACTAAGTAGCCAGAATTATAACTGTTGTTGCTGAAATAGTCCTCATTATTAATAGTAAATGAATAATGAATAATAAACCTCATTAATTTTCTTTGCTTTAGATGTCTATGACAGATTTTAGAAGTGTCTTATAACAGGTGTAAGGGAGATGTCAATTTACTCACATTACCAACCCTTAACCTTGCCACCTTAGTTTTATGTCTTTCTTGCACATCTGCATTGCAACTTTGCTTTTTTCACTCCCATTGGGGGTTTGGTGCATAGCCTTAATCAGAATTTTTTAAATTTTAGATGTAATTTTATATTTTTCTTATTTTATCTCTTTCTTTATTAAGGAGGGAAAGTTTTAAAAAATAAAATAGAAACCATTCTGAAAAACTTGAACTATAAACTTAAAAGAGAAGAAATGAAAGATCTATGGCGCCATCTGAAAACCGATGGTAAGTATTTAATTTACCACTTACCACTTCCTTTCAGAAGAATCTTGGAAGTCTTCTTGTAGAATCTCAGATTATTCTTTTTTGTTGTTTTTTAAAATTTATTTATTTTAATTAGTTCCAAGTATATAGTACATTGGTTAGACATCTATATAGTTCATAAAATGATCCCCCCAATTGCTCCCTCCCTCCCCTGACCATCCACTTAGCCAACATATTAATGCTAACTGCATTCCCTATGCCGTGCTCATGACCATCCATCAGCTAATAATTAGTACTTCTTTAACCCTTCACCCCATTCTCCCAGTCCCCCAAACCCCCTTCCCCTCTATCTATCACCAAATTGTCCACTATATTTGTGAGTCTGTTTTGGTTAGTTTGTTCTTTTTATTCCTTAGATTCTGAATATAACTGAAATCATATAGTGTTTATCTTTCTCTGTTTGACTTAAATACCTTCTAGGTCCATCAAAGCAATATCTTTTTCCATTCCCTTCCTTTTAGTCTGTGTGTGTCTTTTAATCTGAAGTGAGCTTCTTGTAGGCAGCATGTAGGGGTCTTGTTTTCTTATCTATTCAGCCACTCTATCTTTTAGTTGGAGCACTTAATTCTTTTCCATTTAAGGTTCTTATTGATAGGAATGTTGTTGTTACCATCCTTTATTCTTGTTTTTGATACATGTGTTTTCTTATTAAAGAAGTCCCTCCAACATTTCCTGTAATACTGGGTTGGTGTTGATAAATTCCTTTAGCTTATTTTTGTCTTAGAAGCTCTTTATCTGTCCTTCAACTCTAAATGATAGCTTTGCTGAATAAAATATTCATCATTGTAGGTCTTGGGTCTTCATCACATCGAATATTTTGTGCCAAGTCCTTCTGTCCTGAAAAGTTTCTTTTGAGAAATCAGCTGCCAGTCTTATGAGTGTTCCTGCTTTTCTCTTGCTGCTTTTAAGATTCTCTCTTTGTATTTAACCTTTGGCATTTTAATTATGACGTGTCTTGGTGTCGGCCTCTTTGGATCTCTGGTTTTGGGAACTCTCTGAGCATCCTGAGGTTTTATGTCCATTTCCTTCACCAAGTTAATGAAGTTTTCCATCATTATTTCTTCAAATAGCTCTTCAACATCTTGTTTTCCTTCAGGTATGCCGATGAAATGGATATTTTGACCCTTAATAGTGTCCCATATGCTCCTTTAAATTATTTTAATAGTCTTGGCATTTTTTTCTTTGCCATTCTGATTGAGTGTCCTTGGCTTTCTCATCCTCTGTATAGGTCATTTGACCCTCTCCTTTATTCACTTGGTTTATTCTTTTGTTTATTCCATTTAATATACTTCTCATTTCAGATTGGTTCCCTTTTATAATTTCCATTTCCATTTTTATCTCTTTGTTGAAGTTTTCACTGAATTTATTACACTTCCCAGAAGTTCATTGAGCATCTTTATAACCAGTGTTTTGAACTCTGTATCTGTTAGATTACTTGACTCCATTATTTCTGGATCTCTGTACTGTTCTCTCATATGGTTTCTGCTTCTTTGTCTTCCCATTTTGGCTGCCTTCCTGTGCCTGTTTATGTACTAAGCAAAGCTCCTAAGTCTCCCGGTCTTATTAGTGTGGATTTGTGAAGTAGGTGTCCAGTGGCACAGTTCTGAAAGGGGTTCAGCTGCAGGCCAGATTTAGCCCCAGCCTGTGCCCCTCCAGGGCCACCTGTTAAGATTTGGCAAGCAATCCACAGATGCTGTGCTTATAGTTGCCTTAAAAGGCCACACCGGAAACCGAGGCCAGCTGCCTCCTCCAGTCTTAGTCTCAGCAAGGAGCACCTGACTCGCTGAGGATATACCTGGATGTGACTTGGATGGGGCTGTGAATTGGGGGAGGCGGTATTTCAGGGAATCCTCTGGGCGGAGCAACCCCTTTAAGAGGTTTCTGCCGCTGCCGCAGCCTCCATCCCACTCAGCCACTGGAGACTGCGCAGCCTTGCATCCTCGCCCCATCCTACCTTCTGCTGTTGCAGGGTAATTTCTTGGATTTCTCCCTATTTGTATGGCTTGTTCATCTAGATCCCAGGTGATAACACCCATTTAGGGGAAAAAACTGAAAATCTAATTTAGCATATTAAAACATCTTCTTTAGAATTCTGTAAGATAGTTGTATACAAAAAAAAATCCAAAAATCAACAAATGTCTTCTATTTGTAAGCAAAGAAAACTTAGAAAATTTCATGGGAAAAAAGTAATCTTATTCCCAGTAGTAATAGTTTGTCTATATTTGATTTATGCTTTGTATTTCAGATAATGGAAAGGTTACACTGAATTCCTTCATGAATATAGCAAATTTATTTTCTGGTGAGTGAGAAGTAATCCTGAAAAGACATAAAATCGAGATGCTTTGCTGTATGTACATATCATATTTTGATTGTACATTCTAGTATTCTGAAATGACACACAAGCCTTATTTTAAAGTCTTTTTTATTATAGGCTGGTTGGCATGTACCTATGGTTTGTATTCTTTTGACAAGGCTTAAAGGAAACATTCTGTTTAACAACTTGTGATGCTCCACAGTTAGATAAGCTTCATTGTGTCCTTGTTTTTCTGCAGTTACATCTCTAGAAAGATGAGATATTACTGTTTTATTATAATTTTCTTAATTTAGAATTGTTATATATGAAAATGTTCACATATCATGTTTCCCCTCTTTATACAGGTAGTAAGATTAATGCCAGTGACACACAACTTTATCTGAAAAATGTAGGTATTGAATTAACAAATAAAGAAAACCAGGATCTACTGAATATATTGCCATTGGATGGTAAGCATTTCAGACATTGCAGTAATTTGGGAGAATCTTGGGCTTATGAGTTATATGTATAAAATTCTAGAAGTATAACTGTTCAAAGTTCTGTTAAAAATTGAGAGGGGTGCTATAAAAGCAGCATGGTATAAAAGTTGTCCCTCCTTTTTATCTCCCTTTTTAATCAATGAATTAGACATCCATGCATGAATAAAAGCACTTTTGTGGGTATTTTGGGATCTAGCACCCTATTCCAAGGGACCCAGGAGGAGGTGTCGCCACCAGTGCCACTGGTAAGAATACTTCTATACGGGCTGCAAAACAATCATAGCCAGTAAAATTGCCTAGACCCCTCTTGCCACTGCCAGGCAAAAATCAGGTAAGTGCTGACCTGGGTAGGCACTCATGCAGAAGAGAGAATTGCAGAAGTCTGGCCTTCCAAAAGAAAGAGTCCAGTACACATTAAGAGAAAAAAGAAGAAGAAAGAAAATCATAAGTTTGGTCCCAGTGGAGGCACTAAAAGAAACTTTCCCTGTGCCACCCCTCCCTGAAGGAAACACTGCACAAGGCTGATTTATCTAGTGGTGGGGACCTCTCCCACAGGGGAAAAGGAAAATGGTGAGTGAGTGCCCACTACCCCAATAGGGTGGGACTGTCTGGAGAAACCCATTTCTCTCCACCAGCACCCAGAGTACTAAGGTAGAAGCTATATGACTGGGGAAGGGAGGAATTTGGGAAAGAGGTTGATAAGAATTTCAAATGTCATTAAAGAGATTGCACTCAGCTGGATTTCCACCCATGAGCCTCTGAAAGTACCACACCAGGGGTTCCCCTTATAGGCTTCTCAGCCACCCCAAATGCCAAACCCACACCTTCCCCCACTGCTGCTAGCTCCTTGTGTGGGGACCTTGTGTACATCCTTAAGAGCAAGCTCCTGAGTGCACCCTCAAGAACAAGACAGAGATCATGCTCAGAAAACCATAGTCAAAGGGCGAGGGAGAAACCACAAACTTGAGCTATATAGCACCATCTTCTGAAAAACAAAAAAAAAGCCTGATGAACTATATAAGACAAGAGAAGATATAAAATCTTTAAATTTGACCACGGGAGGGAGCAAGAGGAGTGGAGCAGGCATACCTTCACAAAGACAGGAAAAACTCAAGATAATAACAGAACCAAAGAACCTAACACCCTATCTGAAGGTAAGGGCAAAGAGTTAAGAAGGCATCTGCTACTTCAAATGTGAAAACAGCAACACATAACTACAAGAAATATGAAAAACCAAGGAAATATGGCAGCATGAAAAGAAAATACAATTCTCTAGCAACCAAGCTCAAAGGCCTGAGTATTGAGATCTAACTGATAAAAGAATTCAAAATAGCTATTTTGAAGAAACTTAATGAGCTACAAGAAAACTCAGAAAGAAAATTCAGTGAAATCAGGAATAAAATATATGAACAAAATGAGTTCTTTACCAAAAAGATTTAAAATATATATATACCAAACAGAAATCTGGAGCTGAAGAATACAGTGAATGAGATGAAGAATGCAGTAGAGAGCATTGGTAGCAGAGCAGACCAGAAAAAAAAAAAAAGAATAATACTTGGAGGATAGAAATTTTGAAATAACAGAAGAAAAGAAAGATGAAGACTTAAAAAGAGCAAAGAAAGCATATTTCATCAAAAGACAAATAGAATAATCAGGATTCCAGAAGAAAAAAAAAGAAGGGAACAGAGAGTTTATTTAAAGAAATAATAGCAGAAAACTTCCCAAACCTGGGGAAATACTTGGACATACAAGTCCATGAAACTAATAGATCACACTATTATCTCAAAGCAAAAAGACTTTCTTCAAGACGCATATTGAAACTGTCAAAACGAATGCTACTAACTAGATTTATTGTGGCGATCATTGCACAATATGTACAAATATCAAATCATTATGTCGTATGCCTGAAACTAATATAATGTTATATATCAATTATATCTCAATAAAAAAAAATCACCAATAATGAATCTTAAAGGCATCAGGAAAATATAAATATAAACCTAAAAAGGAACCCCCATTAGGTTATCAGTAGATTTCTCAGCAGAAACCATACAGGCCAAGAGAGTAGAATGACATATTCAGAGTGCTGAAAGATAAAAAAACTGCCAACCAAGAATACTTTATTTAACAAAGTTATCCTTCACATATAAAAGAATAAAGGCTTTCCAAGACAAACAAAAGTTAAGTAAGTTCACCACTACTAGACCTGTCTTGCAAGAAATGCTGAAAAGAATTCTTCAAGTGAAATTAAAAGACATTAATCAGCAACGTAAGAACATGCAAATGTATACAACACACTGATAAAGATGAAAATATACAGTCATACTTAGAAAATTTTAATTCTATAATAAAATGGTATACTAACCACTCAACTACAGTGTAAAGATTAAAGGAAAGAGTAGTAAAAATAACTATAGCTACTATAAGTTGTTAAATATATTAAAAAGAGGTAAAGTGTGACATCAATGTAAAAGGGCGATGCCTTTGTAGACAAAAATAAGTTTCTATAAGCCTAAAATGGATTGTTTAATCTACAACATGTTTTTTGTAAGCCCCATGGAAACCATAAAGCAAAATCTCAGAGTAGATCCACAAAAGACAAAAGGGAAACTGAGTATACCAACACAGAAAATAACCAATTTTAAAAGGTAAGCAAAAACCAAAGGAAAAAGAAACAATGAAAGTACAGAACAGTCAGCAATTAATAATATGGCAGTCTCACATATCAATAATTACTCTAAATGTAAAAGAGTTGAATTCACCAATAAAAAGGCACAGAATGACTGGATGGATAAAAAAACAAGACCCAAATATATGCTGCTGACAAAAGACTTACTACAGCTTTGAGAACATATATAGACTCAAACTGATGAAAAAAGACATTTTATGTGAGTGAAACCAAAAGAAAGTTGGAGTAGATAGGCTTATATCAGGCAAAGTAGATTTTGAACCAAAAATGATAAGAGACAAAGGAAATTAGTATCCAATAATAAAGGGATAAATTCATCAGGAAGATATAACAATCAAAAATATATACAAACTCACCGTCAGAGCACTCATATATTAAACGAATACCAAGAGATATTAAGGGAAAAATAGACAACAACACAGTAATAGTAGAGGACTTGAATGCCCACTTTCAACAATCATCGAGACAAAAATCAACAAGGACACGAACCATATATTAGACCAAATGAATCTAACAGACATCTCTAGAACATTTTGTCTAACAGCATCAGAATAAAACTTCTCGAGTACATGCAAAACATTCTCAAGGATAAACCATATGGTTGAATACAAAACAAGACTTAAAATTTAAGAAGATTGAAATCATACAAGTACCAATGTCCAATACTAATGTCCAAACAATGGTATGGAACTAGAAATTAGTAACATGAGGAAAACTGGAAAATCTACAAATATGTGGAAACCACACAACACACTCTTGACCAACCAATATATCAAAGTATAAATCAAAAAGAAAATCTAAGAATATGTTGAAACAAATGAAAATGGAAATACAGAAAACTAAAACATATGGGGTGCTATAAAAACAGTTCCATTAAGGAGATTTAGAGTGATAAATGAATATATTAAGAAATTGGAAATATCACAAATAAACATTCTAACTTTACAGCTCAAGAAATTAGGGGGTGGAGAACAAATTAAGCTCAAATTTAGCAGAAGGAAGAAACAAGATCAAACTGGAAATAAATGAAATAGAGACTAGAAAAACAATAGAAAAGATCAAGAAAACTAAGAGTTGCTTTTTCAAAAAGACAATCGACAAATCTTTAGCAAGACTAAGAAAAAGAAGATTCAGATAAAATCAAAAATGAAAGAGGAGAAATTATAACTGATACTATAGAAATACATAGGATCATAAGAGACTGCTAGGAACAATTATATGCCAACAAATTAGAAAGCCCAGAAGAAATACATAATTTCCTAGAATCATACAACCTACAAAGAAGGAATCAAGAAGAAATAGAAAATCTGAACAAACTAATAATGAGTAAGGAGATTGGATTAGTAACAAAAAACCTCCCAACATAGAAAACCCCAGAACCAGATGGCTTCACTGGCAAAATCTAACAAACATTTAAAGAAGAATTAACACTAGTCCTTCTCAAACTCTGCCAAAAAATTGAAAGGGAGGGAATACTTCCAAATGCATTATACAAAAATATCACCCTGATATAAAAGCTAGATAAAGACATCAAAAAAGAGGAAACTATAGACCAATATCCCTGATGAACACATGAACACAGATGCAAAAATTCTCAACAATATATTAACAAATCAAATTCAAAAACTCATTAAAAGGCTTATACACCATGACCAAGTGCAATTTATCCCTGAGTTGCAAGACTGGTTCAACATACCCAAATCAATATACATGATATACCACATTAATAGAATGAAAGATAAAAATGTTATGATCATTTCAATAGATGCAGAAAAGCATTTGACAAAATACAACATCTTTTCATGATAAAAATCAACAGATTGGGTATAAAACATATATCAGCATAATAAGGGTCATATACAACAAACCTATAGCTATTACACACAATGGAGAAAAACTGAAAGCTTTTTCTTTGAGTCAGGGTACCCACTCTCACCACTGTTGTTCAACACACTGCTGGATATATTACCTAGAACAATAAGGCACGACAAATAAAATGCATCCAAATCAGAAAAGAAGGAGTAAAATCATCAATATTTGCAGATGATACGATCTTATATATTTTAAATCCCAGAATCATCTTTAAAAACTGTTGGATCTAACCAATGAATTCAGTAAAGTCACAAAATGTAAAATCAGTAGAAATCAGTTGCATTTCTATATACTAACAATGAAACATATGAAAAAGAAATAAAGAAAACTGTCCTATTCACAATGGCATCAAGAACAATAAAATACCTAGGAATAATTTAACCAAGGAATTCAAAGATCTGTTCAGTAAATACTAGACTTTGTTGAGGAGAGGTTATGACAGATACCACCGAAATACAAAGGATTTTACAAGAATACTATAAAAATTATGTGACACCAAATTTAATAACCTAGAAGAAATGGGCAAGTTCTTAGTAATATACAAAATTCCTAGAATGAATCATGAAGAACTGGAAGATCTAGATAGACCGATCAGTAGTATGGAATTTAAAACAATCATCAAAAACTTTCCACAAAGTATAAGTCCAGGACCAGATGGCTTTACCAGTGAATTTTACCAAACATTCAAAGAGGATTTAATTCCTACTTTTCTCAAACTCTTCCTCAATTTTTTAATTGAAGAAGAGGCAATACTTCCTAATTCATTTTTTATGAGGCCAAAATTACCCTAATACCAAAACTTGGTAAATATAATACAAAAAAGAAAACTATAAACCAATATCTCTCATGAGCATAGAAGCAGAAATTCTAAATACAATACTAGTGAATTGAATACAACAACATATTAAAAAAATTATACACCATGACCAAGTGGGCTTCATTCCAGGGGCACAGAGATGGTTTAACACAGCAGTCCCCAACCTTTTTGGCACCAGGGACCGGTGCTCCTAGGAGAATCTAATGCCTGATGATCTGAAGTAGAGCTGAGGCAGTGATGCTAGCACTGGGGTGCTGCTGCAAATACAGATGAAGCATCACTCTCTCCCCTGCTGCTCACCTCCTGCTGCGCAGCCCAGTTCCTAACAGGCCATGGACTGGTCAGTCTATGGCCTGGGGATTGGGAACCCTGGTTTAACATACAAAAATCAATTAACGTGATACACCACATAAGCAAAATAAAGAATAAGAATTATATGAATATGTCAATAAATGCAGAAAAAGCCCTTGACAAGATATAGCATCCATTTATGATTAAAACACTTAATAAAATCGGTATAGAAGGAAAGTACCTCAACATTTTAAAGGCCATATATGACAGACCCTTAGCTAACATTATACTTAACGATGAAAAACTAAAACCTTTTCTCTATGATAAGGAACAAGACAAGCCTGTTCACTATCACCACTATTATTCAATACAACATTGGAGGTTCTAGCAAGTGCAATCAGGGAAAATGAAGAAGTCTAACTGTCACTATTTGTGGATGACATGATCCTCTGTATATAAAATCCTAAAGATGCCACTAAGAAACTACTAGAAATAATAAACAAATACAGTAGTTTCAGGATATAAATTCAATTTTCAAAAATCCATAGCATTCTATGCTCGCTTCAGCAGCACATATACAAAAATCCATAGCATTCCCATACTCTAATAATGAATTTTCAGAAAAAGAAATGAAAAATCCCTTTTGCAATTGCAACAAAAAGAACAAAATACCTAGGAATAAACCTAATGAAACATGTGAAGGACCTATACAATGAAAACTAATAAGCACTATTAAAAGAAATTGAAGAAGATTTGTTGAAGGAAATCAAAGATGCAAAAAAATGGAAGGACATCCATGTTCATAGATTAGAAGAGTTAACATTGTTAAAATGTCCATGCTACCCAAAGTTGTAGATTCAATGCAATTCCTATTAAAATTACAATGGAATTTTTCACAGAAATAGAAGAAACAATCCTAAATATTGAATAGAACCACAAAGACCCTGAATAGCCAAAGCAATCATGAGAAGAATAAAACCTAAAGCATCATACCTCCTGATCACAAACTATACTACAAAGCTATGGTAGCTAAAACAGTATGGTATAAAGTAGACATTTGTTAATGGAACAGAATAGAGAACCCAGAACTAAACCCCAACATATATGGTTAACTAATATTTTATAAGGGAGCCAAGAATGTCCAATGAAGAAAGCATATTCTCTTCAACAAATGATGTTGGGAAAACTGGATAACCACATACAGAAGAATGAAATTGGACTCCTACCTTACATAATTAACAAAAAGTAATTCAAAAATAGATCAAAGACTTAACATAAGACCTGATACCATAAAACTTCCAGAAGAAAAAGTAGGGAAGAATCTTTTTGACATTGGTTCTAGCAGTGATTTTTTGGATATAACACCAAAAGCACAAACAACAAAAGAAAAATTCAACAGGTAGAACTACATCAAACTTAAAAGTTTCTGTCCTGCAAAAGAAACAACAAAATGAAACCTACAGAATGGAAGAAAATATTTGCTAATCATGTATCAAATAAGGAGTTAATATCCAAAATATAGAGAGAATTCATAAACTCAACAACAACAACAACAAAAATCCAATTTAAAAGTGAACAGAGGATCTGAATAGACAGTTTTTCAAAGAAGACATTAAATATGGCTGACAGGTACATGAAAAGTTGCTCAACATTGCTAATCATCAAGGAAATGCAAATCAAAACCACAATGAAATATGACCTCACACCTGTAAGAATGGCTAGAGATAACGTGTTGGCAAGAATGTGGAGAGACGGAAACTCTTATACACTGATGGTGGGATTGCAAACTTCTTCAGCCTCTATCGAGAACAGAATGGAGGTCCCGCAAAAAACTAAAAATAGATATATGCACTCCCATACTTATTGCAGCATTATTTACAACAGCCAAGATATGGAAACAACCTAAGTGTCCATCAATGGATGAATGGATAAAGAAGATGTTGTATATTACATACAATGGAACACTATTCAACCATGAGAAAAGAGGAAATCCTGCCTTTTATGACAATATGGATGGACCTTGAGGACATTAAGTGAGATAAGACAGAGAAAGGCAAAAACTGGATGATATCTCTTATATGTAGAATCTTAAAAAAAGAACTTAAAAAAGAGTGCAATGGTGGTTACCAGGGGATGGGGAGTCGGGGAATAGAAGAGATGTTTAAAGATAGATACTTGCAACTAGTAGATAAAAGAGTCCTGGAGATCTAATACACAATACAAAACTGTATTATAAGCATTAAATTTTCCAGAGACTAGATCTTAATTGTTCCCACCACAAGAAGAAATGAGAATCATGGGACATGATAAAGGTGTTAGCAAATGATGCAGTGGCGAGGCAACCCTTGGTTGACCTCACAGATTGCATGGACCTTGTCAGCTTACAATCCTTTATTTTTTTATTTTTTATACTTACAGCACCTGGTCTTCCTAGGTGGTCTCCCATTCAAGTACTAACCAGGCCCGACCCTGCTTAGCTTAATACGTTTACACTTTAAAATTACACAATGCTCTGTTGATTGCATCTCAGTTTTTTAATTAAGAGAAAAATAAATGTATAAAGAGTCAATTCTGATATAAAATATTCTTTTTACTGTTAAAATCTTAGTTTGGGTAATGCTGTCTTTGGGGCACTGCTTTTCATGATAAACAATTTTAAATATTGGACCCAACGTCTATAACAAGTCTAGAGCTAAAGATAGAAAAAGCTGAAAAATCAGAAGAATTGTAGAAAGGAAGGAAGATGCACTTTAGAAAAAAATAAAATAAAAAATCTGTTTCAACATGTTGGAGTTCCACTAATAGTACACCAGATGCCAAAGAATGAATAGTTAACCTCGAGGATCTTATTCATTACTTTGCTTCCTTCTTCTTTGGATTATAGCTAATAAAAAATTATAAAAATTTACAAATAACTAAATATTATTGTTTTTCTGAATTTCCACTTCTTGGTGAATTGAATTAACCTTTATCTTGCAGATAATAAAATGGTGTATAAAAATAGGTTGATGAATGGAGTGAAGACATACAGAGGTGAGTGAGAAGCATGTCAAGAATGAAACAGATCTTCAAGCTTTTGCACTTCCTTTTCTAAAATTTCTATTTCTCAATAATTGGATTGCTACTTGTGTTACTTTTTTTTTATGAGCTGGCATTCTTAGTTGTACATGATCTATTTGGGAAAAGAACCTATGCTATTTTGTCTCTGTAGCAAATTTCAAGTCTTACTTAATGGTAAGAAATTTTCATAATGGTTGTTTCTTTGTTATAGTTCGTCAGTCTGGCCTGCTCATCTCTTTCTTCTGGGTAAACTCATCCTAGAAATTGCTATAGCACTGTTTTCTAGAACATTGATAGGAAGAATTTTTATATTCCCAACCTTCAACTTATTTTTTAAATCACTTCAAGAACTTTTTGATGCCATTGCTTTTTACTTACTATTTGTGTTGGTTGAGTGATATGACCAAATATTTTCCCCCTCTCTCGAATGAATACAAATATCTTTTATTCTTCTTCTTTTCTTTCTTAAGGAGGAAAAATTAATATCTCTAAAATAGATGATGCTCTTGAAACAATGGGATTCCCACTTGAAGAGGAAGAAATTGAGGAACTGTGTAGCCACCTGCCAATTGATGGTGAGCATTTCAAGTACCAGGGCCCTGTAAGAAAATTTTTGTTTCTGTATGAGAACATCTTAAGTATACTTGATAATTTCATGAAAAGAGCTGGAAGCCTATAGAGACCCAATCCTAAAGAATGTAGATATATTATTTCTTAATATTAATCTTAAATATAAATCAATGCTTATATTGCTACTTGCAGAGTCCCTATGCCAGAGAGAACCAAAATGAGATGATGGTCAATGTTGGGATTGAATAAACAAGTTAAAAAACAAAACAAAATGAAAAGTACATTTGAAGTGTGGGAAAAGACAATTAGACAAGAATTCAGAGAGCAACTAATAGAAATAAGGGACAAAAAGGAAGTGCTGAAAAGTGTTAAATGTTTTTTGGACTGTTGTAAAATATGTGTAACTCATACCTAATAATTACAGGTAGTAAACTTATAGGTATCAAACTTTAGATTACATAGAAATGACCCACCACTTCAAGATTGTGATCAAGTAGGTCTGGGGTGGAGCCCATGAATCTTCATTTTAAATAAGCAACCTCTACAGTCAATTTTGTTGAATTAGCTAACTTTTACAATACAGAACAAAATATATATATATTAATCTATTTATCTGGGATTAGTTTTTTGCATGATTTTTAGCAGCAGCATCTGGTCAAAGCATTCTATTTAACTCTTGGTATGTTGAGCAATTAACATCTTTAGCACCTTAAGATGATTCTGTAGATTGATTAAAAGTTTGATAAGCATCCCAGAATGTTGGTTTACCTAAGTTTATCTAATAGGATCTGATCGTGCTTGAAATCAAGACTTCTTGTTTGGCAAAAAGCGGTCTCTTATTTCTTGTCCAAGTCTAATCCTTTTTTATTTATTTATTTATTTATTCATTCATTCATTCACTTATTTATTTTATTTATTTATTTATTTATTTATTTATTTTTTTTTTTTTTTTTTTACAACTCTGTGTGTAACACATGAGCCAAGCAAGACTATGTAAAAGTCCTGTTGGAATTAGAATATGTTTCCACCCTAAATTACCTATAGGGCAGTTTAGCTGAATGTCTACAAATAAATATTACTGCAGTTTGCCTCTGCTCTGTGAAATATTACCAAGAGTTGAATTTTAAAAATACAATCAAAGATATAACAATAAATTAAAGGACTTCAAAGAACAGAGAGATAGTAAAAATACTTTAAATAAACTTCTGTTTTGATACAATACTCTATTGTTGGGTCCGAAATTGTTCATAACCCAGTGATTGCTTTGACATTAGTGCTTGCTGCTACAGAAGCAGAGACTTCTTATCATTTGCTATTGTATCCCCAGCACTAAGAATGAGACCTTGCAGTATATAGGCATCCAGCAGATATTTGATTAATTTAAAAAATAAAAAAAATCAACCTTCATTTAGATGCTTACTGAGACCCTCCCCTTTGGGACACTGACAAGTCTTGGCACACCCTCAACTACTTGGAGCCACTGAGAAGAAAGAAGGTAGCTTAGACAATCACAAAAATTTGAAAGACGACGAAGAGCTCAGGCTGAGCTTAACGATAAGGTTAATCTCCAACATGATACTATTCTGTGCAAGACTAAAAGAGGTGGCTGTTTTATTTATTATGCATAAACCAACAAAGAGAGTCAAGAAAAATGAAGAATCAGAGGAATATGTTCCAAGAAAGAACACATAAAACTCCATAAAAAGACCTTAATGAAAAGGAGATAAGTTGTTAACCTAATAAAGAGTTCGAAATAATGGTCATAAAGATACTCACTGAGGGTAGAACAGTGCATGAACTAAGAATCTCAACAGAGATAGAACATATAAGAAAGTACCAAGCAAAAATCACAAAGCTGAACAATATAATAACTGCACTGAGAATTTCAGTCAAGGGGTTCAACATCAGACTAGATCAAGTTGAAGAAAGAATTTGTGAACTTGAAGGCAAGGTAGTGGAATTCATACAATCAGAGGAGCAAAAAAGAAAAAAGAATGGAAAAAAGTAAAGATAGCTTAAGGGACTTATAGAACACCAGCAAATGGACCAATATTCGTATCACAGGGGTCTTCGAAGGAGAAGAGAGAGAGAAGGGGCAGAAAACTTATTCAAAGAAGCAGTGGCTGAAAATTTTCTGAAGAGAGAAACAGACATCCATATCCAGGAAACTCAGATAATTCTAGATAAGATTAATCCAAAGAGACATACACTGAGACACATTATAATTAAATTGTCAAAAGTTAAAGACAAGGAGAGGATCTTAAAAGTAGCAAGAGAAAAACAACTTGTTATATACAAGGGAACCTCCTTAAGACTATTTGATGATTTTTAAGTAGAAACTTTGTAGGTCAAAAGGGAATGCCATGATACATTCAAAGTGCTGAAAAAGAAAACTGCCAACCAAAAATAAGCTACCTAGCAAAATTGTCCTTCAAAATTGAAAGAGAAATAATCTTTCAGAGAAGCAAAAGCTGAAGAAATTCATCACCATAAGACTGGCCTTAAAAGAAATATTAAAGGGACTTCTTCAAGCTGAAACAAAAGAATAGTAATTATTATCAGGAAAACATATGAAAGTGTAAATCTCACTGATAAAGGTAAATATATAGTTAAATTCAGAATGCTTGTACTCTAATGTTGTAATGGTAGTGGTAAATCACTTATATACCTAGTATGAAAATTAAAGGACAAAAATATTAAAAATAACTATACACTAATTTAGTAGGTACACAAAGCAAAAAGACGTCAGTTGTGATATCAAAAATATAAAATAAGGAGGAAAGTAAAAATGTATACCTTTGGTATGCATTAAAAGTCAAGTTCTTATCAGTTTAAAATAGACTATTATAAGATGATTTATGTAATCTTCATGGTAACCACAAAGCAAAAACCTAGATACACAAAAGATGAAGAGAAAGGAATCTAAGCATACCACTACAGAAAATCATAAAATTACAAAGGAACAGAGCAAGAGCAAAAGAAAGAAACAAAGGAATTAGGAAACAGAAAACAACAAAATTACAATAAAGTACTATCTTTCAACGATAAGACGAATAAGGTCAGAAGATCTAATGTAAAACATGGTAACTATACTTGATAACACTATATTGTATCATGAAATTTGCTGAGAGTAGAACTTAAATGTTCCTACCAAAAGAAAGAAAGGATAAATATGTGAGGTGATACATGTGTTAATTAACTAGATAGGGTAATCCTTTCACAATGTACACATATATCATATCACTATAATGTACACTTTAAATATCTGACTGTTTGTTAGCTATACTTCAGTAAAGCTGAAACAAAACAAAAAAAAAATGAAAATAATTTTCTCATCCATTCTGATGAGTAACACAAAAAGGAAAAGTTGAATGAATAAATGTGTTGATCATATTTAGAATTTTTTCTTTTTCAACCTTATGCTTATATAGTATAAAAGTAAACTATCTAAAAATAAATAAATAAAGTAAAAAAATAAACTAGAAAAAAATCTCTAGAAAATTGCTAGTTCCTTACACTTTACCTCAAAGTTTAAGAATTTTATATAATAGGACCTGTATTAGTCTGCTCTGGCTGTCATAACAAAATGCCATAGTCTTTGTGACTTAAACAACATAAGTTTATTTTCTCACACTTCTGGATACAGGAAAATCCAAGATCAAGGTGCCAGCTGATTCAGTTTCTGGTGATGTTTTTCTTTCTAACTTGCAGACAGCTAGCTGCCTTCTCACTGTGTCTTCACATGGAAAAGAGAGGGGAAAAAGAGGAATAAAGGGAAAGAGGGAGAGAGGAGAGAAATATTTTCCTCTTTTTATAAGCCTTATTGAATTAGGGTCTTGCTTTTATGACCTCATTTAACCTTAATTATCTCCTACAGATGTTATCTCCAATACAGTCACATTAGAATGTTAAGCTTCAAAATATAAATTGGAAGGGACACAATTCAGTCTATAGCAGGACTGTATCTAACTTTTGTCTTGTCTTATAGATACAAGAAGAGTTAAACTAGCTAATCTTCTGGATGAAGTACATGAATTTCTAGGTGAGTGAGAAGTGATGGGAAACCATAATAAAAATAATCTCAATACATAACAGAAGAAGTTATTTTAAAACTATTTTCTGTTATCCTATTCATGACATATTACTCTTGCCATTATATCTCTTCTAATTGGTCATATACACATAACTAAAGAGACTTTATAAACTAATGTTATTCATTATTATAATGAGTTGTTACCTACATCTTATTTAAAAGACCACAATGTAATGCCTAAATAACAAGCCCTATATTCTTTGGAGTTTTTAAATGATATAATTTTTTTCCTACTGTTCTAATAGCAAAATGGCAAGGTAAATTATACATATAGTAATATAACCACTGTGAATAAGCTCTTAGTTCAGGCAAAGATAAAACAATAGAGTAAATATTACATGCTGGCAGAATTGTTTACACCAGCAAGTTCAGTGGGCTGTTGTGGAAATACTAACTTTCTGTGTGTGTTGTTTGTTCCTTGTTCCTAACACTGAAAAACTCCCTTTTACCGGAAGTTTTATTTCTGAATTCTCATTCTAATTCTATATAAGTAGGTAGCGGCCGATGTTTCCATTGATTTTTATCCTGTATTTGAGGATGATATACAAACATAGTTGATTTTATTTTATTATTACTATTACTACTATTATTATTATTATTATTATGTAAAGTTTTAATTTGATCTATTTCCAATATTTTCTTTTTTAAGGTAACGAAGTTAACTATGACGATATGGAAAATATTTTGAAAACCATAGGTTTAAGACGCCAACTACAGGAAAACTCTGTGTTGATGAAAAGTTTGCCACTTGATGGTAAGCATTTAATTTACCAATGAAGTATTCATCCATCCAATAAAAAAGGTAATTGGTTACCATTAGGTTCTAGAAATTATACTAGGCTCTGAGTCACACAGGTGAATAAGATCATGTACAGATCCTAAAAGCACTCAATGTAGATATAGACAGCACATATAAAACAAAAACAAATGCTATGTACTCTGTGTACAGTGCTATATTATTATTAAGATGTACTGCTTTGAAAGTACATAGGAGAGATTGGCCAGCTATGCCTGGAGACTCTAAGGCTTCATAGAGTGGATATTATTTCAAATGAACCTGAAAGTTTTGAAAGTAAGAGGTGGCAAGAACTGAAAATAAAAGCATTGTTAAAGGCAAAGAGGCATACCTGATCATGGCAAGTTTGGGAAACCATATATAATCTCATGTTGATATACTACAGAGTACACAGTGGTATTCACATCATGTGGAGAAATACTTTTTTAATTTGACTCAATCAAATCAATAATTCAGATATAATCCATCTGTGAAATGAGAATAATAATAATGTCTGTCTATGATATGATATGATGGTGAAGATAAAATGATGGATATGAAACTATGAAAATGTTTTTAAAATATTTAAAACATAAAATAAAGATATGTTTTAATTTTAAAAATCCAATTATGTTTATTAAATAATTTCTTTAAGTATTTTTCTAGATTCAGGAGCTATGAAGATATATGCCAGTCTTACTGCTCAAAACAAAGTCTTTTCACTTCAAAGTTCATAATCTAGTTGAGTAGGTAAGACAAAGAGCTTCTAGATAAATGTTGCAAACTACATATTTACATTTATCTTTGCCAGTTCCTAAAATGCTAAAAGGATGTAAAAGAAATTGAAAAGGCATAATGCACAAAGACTAAGAGAATAGTAGAGAACGTTATAGCATATAAGGTGTCAATTGAATTTTGAAAAATAGTTAGTAGATGAAAGACCATAAAAGGTGAAAATTGAGTCTGAAAGGAGAAGCAAACAAGAAGAAAGCCACTTCATGTCACAAAACTTATAAAAGGCTCAGGAAGTGGAGGCTCCTGGTACCTCTAAAGTCGGAGTGTGGGGAGGAGGGGAAAAATGGCATAGACGATTCATCCCTCTTGCGACCAAATCAAAGTTGTGACAGAAACACAGAGCAAAGAACAAGTTAAGTCGCCTGGGATCTAGATGAACAGAAGCACTACAACTAGAGAGAGAATCAACGTACAATGTAGAAGGGAGTGAAGACACGAGGCTGCCTGGTCCCAAGCAGCTGAGTGGGACAGAGGCTACAGCAGCAGCAACAGCAGCCGGCAGCTGCAGACACCTCTTAAAAGGGCCGCATCCGTGAGCAGACTTTCTTGGAGATGGACCCACTCACTCTGAGCACCAGTGCAGGGTGGGCTGTGCAGGGGCACCAGGGATTTACAGGATGACACTGAGTTGTCAGAGTGAGGGCCAGAGGCAAGGCTCCCTCTCTGGCCAAAGAGTGGGCGGTATCCATTGTTCCTCTACTGAACCCTCCCCCGCTCCCAATGTGTGGACACAGCACCTCCATAGCTGAAACGTCATTGAACTGGATAACAGAGGTCGCTCCACCCAGAGGATTCCCTGAAACCCCACCTCCCCCAACTCACAGCACCACCCAAGCCACATCCCAGTGTGTCATAGGAGAGTCAGGTGCTCCTTGCTGAGCAGCACCAAGACTCTCACTGGTGGCAGCTGGCCTAGGTTTCTGGCATGGTTTCTTGCACAGCATCTGTGGATTGCTTGCTGAATCTTAACAGGTGGCCCTGGAGGGGCACAGGCTGGAGCTAAACTTGGCCTGCAGCTGAACCCCTCCCAGGACTGTGCCACTGGACACCTACTACACAAAGCCACGCTAATAAGACCAGGAGACTTGAGCTTTGCTTAGTACATAGAAACAGACACAGAAAAGCAGCCAGAATGGGAAGACAAAGAAGCAGAAACCATATGAGAGAACAGAACAGAGATCCAGAAATAATGGAGTCAAGCAATCTAACAGATGCAGAGTTCAAAACAAAGGTTATAAAGACACTCAATGAACTAAGGGGAAGCATAGATAAATTCAGTGAGAACTTTATCAAAAAGATAAAAATGGAAATGGAAATTATAAAAGGGAACCAGTCAGAAATAAAGAAGATGAAGAGTATATTGGAATAAACAGAATGGATAAGGAAGAGGATCAAACCACCGAAATAGAAGATGGGGAAGCCAAGGACACTCAATCAGAATGGCAAGAAAAAGAATCCAAGACAATAATAATTTAAGGAGCCTATGGGACCGAATTAAATGTAAAATGTACATGTCATAGGGGTACCTGAAGGAAAAGAAGAAGTTGAAGAGCTATTTGAAGAATAATGATGGAATACTTCCCTAACCTGGTGAAGAAAATAGACATACAACACAAACCCAGGAAACTCAGAAAGTCCCAAAAAAGATGAACCCAAAGAGGCTGACACCAAGTCATGTTATAATTAAAATGCCAAAAGTTAAAGACAAAGAATCTTAAAAAGCAGCAACAGAAAAGCAGTTAGTTACCTACAAGGAAGCACCGGTAAAACAGGCAGCTGATTTCTCAAAAGAAACTTCGTAGGACAGAAGGGCTTAGCACATTCAACGTGATGAAAACTCAGGATCTGTAACCAATAATACTTTATCCACCAAAGCTATCATTTAGAGTCGAAGGACAAAGAAAGAGCTTCCCAGACAAAAATAAGCTAAAGGAATTTATCAACTCCAAGCCAGTATTGCAGAAAATGTTGGAGGAACTTCTTTAATAAGAAAAAACATATCAAAAACAGGAATAAAGAATAGTAATAACTACATTCCTATCAACAAGTACCTTACCTAGAAAAGAATTAAGTGCGCCAAACAAAAGATAGAGTAGCTGAATGGATAAGAAAACAAAACTCCTACATATGCTGCCTACAAGACACTCATTTCAGATTAAAAGACACATACAGAGTAAAAGGAAGGGGATGGAAGAAGATATTGCCTTGATGGACATAGAGAGTAATGCACCAAATAAAATAAGTGAGATAGAGAAAGACAAATATTGCATGATTTCACATACATGTAGAATCTAAAGAACAAAATAACAAAAATAGAAATAAACTCATAAATACAGAGAATGATTTGAGGGATACTAGATGGGAGGGAGGTTGTGGGGACAGTAAAAAGGGCAAAAGGATTAATAAGTACAAATGAATAGTTACAAATTAGACATGGAGTTATAAAGTGCAGCATAAGGAAAATAGTCAATAATGTTGTAATAAATATGTAAGGGGGAAGAAGGGTACTAGATTTAGTGGAGTGATCACTTTGTGAATTATATAGATCTCTAATCACTATGCTGTACAACTGTAACTAATATATTATTGTATACCAACTATAACTGACAAAAACTCACTGAATTGTACAATGTAAATATGAGCAACTAATTGTCCGTTATGTTTCAGTAAAGCTGAAAAAAATACAAATAAAAATAAAGTTGGAGTGTGGGATATAGTTTAAAACAGAAGAAAGAATTGGGAGGAAGTCTTAAAAAAGAGCAATTTGAGCTACTGATCCCTTTCTTCACTCTAAAGCCAAACAAGTATTCCTTATTCAAGCAGCTAAGAGACTCATTCTATGGCAGGGTTAAACTAGATATCAAACACCTGGATATCAGACTCAGCCAGGATTGAGTGTGAGTCCTCTACTGAAACAGGGAGATTAAATGAAAGTCAACATATTGCATGGTGAGATTCTCCCAAGTTGTCTTCTCTCACTGGCCTACCTAAATGCTGGCAGTGAATTCTATTATGCCTCATTCAGATATTAACATCTGCAGCCTGCAACAAAAAGATAGATATTGGCACTCGTACTCCTGCGACAAAAACACTTTACTCTTAAATATAAACAACCAGGGATCATATGACTTATAAGAAAGTTCTCTTACATGAGAGACAGAAAGAAGAACTGGCAGAAAAGAAGAAACTTATGGGAAACAGTCAAAGGAGAAAGCAAGAAAATAATTCAAAAAAATTTAATATCCTCAGAAAGATGAGAAAGGCCATAGTTATGAAAAAAGAAAAGGGTGTGCAACCAAATAGGAGACACTATTAAAAAGGAACACTTAGAAAACAGGAAGGAAAAAAAAAGCACTTGAAAAAAAAAAAAGCAACAGAAATTTAGAAAATCATTGGAAGGGCTGAAAGGTAAAATTGAATATTTAGAAAAAAATACAAAAAAAGTGGAAAATAAGAGAGAAAAGATAAGAAAATCAGTCCTAGACATTCAGGAAATATACCCCAAGGAACTAGAAAAAGAAAAACTAAATCTAAGTTAGCAAAAGAAAGCAGATAACAAAAATCAGAACAGAAATAAATAGAGAATACAGAACAACAGAGCAACAAAACTGAATTGGTTATTTGAAAAGATGAAAAAAAAAATTGACAAACCTTTCACTAGACTTACCAAGGAAAAAAAAAGAAGCCTCATAAATTATAAACAAAAGTATTTGTAAGGAATTTTTCTCAACATTTCAACTGATACTGCAGAAATAGAAATATTCACAAGAGACAACTATGAATAATTATATGACAACAAATTGGTCAAGAAATGGGTATATTCCTATAACTCTACAATCTACCAAGACTGAATCATGAGGAAATAGAAAATCTGAACAGACCAGTAATGAGTAAAGAGATTGTATCAGTAATCAAAAACTTCTCAACTAATATAAAATCTCAGATGGCTTCACAAGTATATTCTACAAGAATTTTAAGAATTTAAAGAAGAGTTAATGCAAATTCTTCTCAAACATGTCCAAAAAACTGAAGAGGAGAGAACACTTTTTCAAACTCATTTTATAAAGCCAGTATTACCCTGATACCAAGGCCAGATAGGATACTACAAGCCAATATTTCTGATTAATATAGAAGAAAAATTATCAAGAAAATATTAGCACATCAAATTCAACAATACATTAAAAGGATCTTACACCATGATCAAGTGAGATTCATCCCTGGGATATAAGAATGGATCAACATATGTAAATCAATAAATGTTACTTTAATAGAATAAAAGTAAAATCAAATTATCATCTTTATATATGCTGAAAAAATTTTGACAAAATTCACCATCCATTCATGATAAAAACTCTCAACAAAGTGGTTATAGAAGGAAACATACATCAACATAATAAAAGCTATATATGACAAGGCCTCAAATAACATCATACTCAATGGTGAAAGGTTGAAAGCTTTCCATCTAAGATCAAGAACAAGACAGGGTGCCCACACTTTACCACTGCTATTCAGCATAGTACTGGATATCCTTGCCAGAGCAATTGGACAAGAAAAAGAAATAAAAGGCCTACAAATTAGAAAGGAAGTTTAACTGTCTCTATTTGCAGATGACATGATCTCATATATAGACTACCCTAAAGATTCCACCAAAAAGCTGTTAGAACTAATAAATTAATTCAGTGAAATTTCAGGATACAAAATCAACATACACAAATCAGTTGCATTTCCTTACACTAACAGTGAAATCTGAAAAAGAAATAAAACAATCTCATTTACAATAGCATCAAAAAACAACAAAATACCTAGAAGTAAATTTAACCAAGGAGAGGATGTAAACACTAGAATCTATAAGACATTTATGAAAGAAATTGGAGAAGATACAAATAAATGGAAAGGTATCCTATGTCCATGGATCAGAAGAGTTCATGTTAAAATATTCATACTACCCAAAGCCATCTATAGATGTAATACAATCCCTATCAAAACTCCAATGGCATTTTACACAGAAATTGAAAAAAATCTTAAAATTTATATGGAAACAGAAAAGACTCTGAAAGCAACCTTGAGAGACAACAAAGCCAGAGGTATCACACTTCTTGATTTCAAAATACATTACAAAACTATAGTAATAAGAGCAGTATGATATTGGCATAAAAAACATACACATAGACCAATGGAACAGAATCAAGAGCCCAGGAATAAACCCATGTATAGACAGACAACTAATATTTGACAAGGGATACCTGCATACTTACTGGAAAAAGGATAGTCACTTTAATAAATAGTGTTGGGAAAACTAGATATTCACGTGGAAAAGAATGAAACTAGACCCACAGTTTACACTAGTCCCAAAAATGAGTTCAAATAGATTAAGGACTAAAACATAACTTGAAACTATAAAACTATTAAAGGAAAACATAGGGGAAAGCCTCATTGACATTGGCCTTGGCAATGATTTTTGGAGATGACACCAAAAGCGTAGGCAACAAAAGCAAAAAGTAGAAGTACATCAAACTAAAAGACTTCTGCACAGCAAAAGAAACAATCAACAAATGAAAAAGGCAACCTGTAGAATGGGAAAAGATATTTGCAAACAACATATGTGATAAAGAGTTAATATCCAAATATTTAAGGAACTCATACAACTCAACAGCAAAAATCAACCCAATTATAAAGTGAGCAAAGAACCCAAATAGACCAAAGAAGACATGCAAATGGCCAACAGGTAAATGAAAATGTGTTCAACATCACTAATCATCAAGGAAGCGCAAATCAAAATTTCAATGAGATACCACCAGAAACCTGCTAGAATAGCTATTATCAAAAGGAAAAGAGATAACAGATGTGGAGGAAAAGGAGCCCTGTGGGCTGTTGTAGGAATGTAAATTGGTACAGTCACTATGGAAAGTAGTGTAAAGACTTCTCAAAAAGTTCAAAAGAAAATTACCATATGATCTAGCAATCACACTTTATCCAAAGGAAATAAAATCAGTATCTCAAAATATATCACAAAGCTATAGTAATAAAAATAGTATGTTACTGGCATAAAAATATCTGCCAAAAGATGTCTGCAACCTCATATTCATTGTAGCATTAATCACAGTAGTCAAGACATGGAAACAACCTAAGTATCTATCAACAGGTGAATGGATAAAAAAGTTATATATGTACAATTATAAGTATATAATTATATATACTTATAAATATATAAAGTTATATATAATTAATATATACTTATGATGGAATATTATTCAGCCATAAAAAAAAAAATCCTGCCATTTGCAACAACATGGGTGAAACTTGAGGGCATTATGCTAAGTGAAATAAGTCAGAGAAAGACAAATACTGAATACTCTCACTTACATGTGCAATCTGAAAACACTGAATTCATAGTAGCAGAGAGTGGTTGCCAGGGACTGTGGCAGGGGGCGGGGGGTGGAAGAAATGAGGATATGTTAGTCAAAGGGTAGAAACTTCTAGTTATAAGTGGAGTAAGTTCTAGGGAAGTAATATACTATAGTTACGTAATATAACTCTAGTTACAGTATGGTGACTGTAACTAACAATACTGTATTGTTAGTAGGTCTTAAATTTTCTTACCATAACAGCAACAACAAAAAAAAATGGTAATTATGTGAAGTAAAGTATGTGTTAACCTTTTTGTAGTAATCATTTCACATAATATACATGTCAAATTACCATATTGTACACCTTAAACTTATAGAATGCAATGTGTCGTTTATATATCAATAAAAGTGGGTGGGGGTGAAGAAACTACTGGAGAATTGAATCCTGACATGACAGCATGAGCAACTTTACTGACTCACCTGCTGGTGAAACTGGAGAAAATTATTTTTAAAACAACCATTTAAAGCCTCTAGAAATGGGCCTAAGAGCAAACAGCAAATAAAAAAACATCTATTCAAGCAAACCTTTTAAAATTCAGTAAGAAGGCAAGAGTCTGTGGTACCTGAGCCAAAATCAGTCTCTTTCCTCCCTCTCAGCTCTGAGGCAGAGACTCCACTCCAGACTGACGCTGCAAAAACCACAGAGCTCTCTCTCCCCCTAAGTCCCAGTCAAGGGGCTGTTTTCTTCCTGAGAGGATCAGGACTTCAGTGTTTCTCACCCTGCCCCTGGCTACCTATTGCTGAAGCTAAGTGCTGGAAGAGTGCAGTCAAGAGGTGGGGACTTCCTTCTTCTACCTAGCCCCACTCATGGAATAGAGGTTTTACCTTCAGCATGGCTCAGTGAAAATACTGGGGCCCCAGTTACCCTTATCTGAGCTCATGATGCAATGAGAGGAGAAGCAAGCTGAGAGGATTTCAAACTGCTGATCCTCCTCTTCTATCAAGCACTCAGCTATTGAAGCAGTGGTGTCACTCTTAGAGACGCTTACTAATGTCCCTCCCCAAGCTCCAGGGCCCTGGCTCAGAGATTTTGCCTCAAGGGAGAAGGAGGCCATAAAACAGAGAGCTTCTGTCACTTCCAGAAGGAACTGACTTCATTTGCAACAGAGCTCTAGAAATTCAAGCCTAAAAGTATTTTCAAGAACAGTAGAGGTTGTGTTGAAAGGCAGTTGGAAGAAGTTGTGTGGATTTAATGAAGATACAACCTAAACTATAGGCTGGATAGTTTGCAGGGAGAACCATGACTAAGACAACCTGGAGGAACCCTCCTGGAGTCAGAACAAATATCAAATATTGACTTCAGAAACTATTCCTTCAAAAGAGCCAGAATTTGATTGGAACAATTTATGGATCAGAACATTGTTGAAAACAACAGAGAAACCAGATGGCATTTAGTGGAGTTTAACAGCTGGATGTGGTCAGGAAAAAAAAGGAAGAGAGCCCTACCCAAAGCTATGGGCATACATACTCACAACTGTGCATCCCTGAGAAGTAATATCAGAGTCTTAACGTGGTATGTGTACGGGTTGGGGGCAGGGGGGGTGTCAAAGATAGACTTCAGAAAATAACCCAGCCACTCACTTAAACAAATAAAACAAATAACAATAAACCCAGACAGGGGTTACTAGTACTCAGAGTTGGTTAAATATATTTTCTAAAATGTCCAGTTTCCAACAAAAATTATGAGGCATGCAAAGAAACGGGAAAATATGATCCATACACCAGGGAAAGTGGGGGGCAAGCAACAGTGAGAGTAACCAAATGTCAAATTTAACAGAAAAAGCCTTCAAAGTAACCATTATAAATATGTTCACAAAACTAAAGGAAACTATGATTTAATAAGTAAAGGTATGTATGATAACAAAATTGCATCACAGAGAGGATATCAATAAAGTGATAGAATTTTTAAAAAGAACCAATTGTAAATTCTGGAATTAAAAAGTACGATAACTAAGTCTGTTTTTTAACTCACTAGAGGGGCCCTACAGTAGATTTGAACTGGCAGAACAAGGAATTAGAGAACTTGAAGATTAATTGGTAGAGATTATACAAGATGAAAAGCAGAAAAAAGAATGAAGAAAAATGAACACAGCCCCAGAGAAATGTGGGACACCATTAAGAATACCAACATACAATAATGGGAGTATCAAAAAGAGAGGAGATAAGGCAGCAGAAATATTATTCGAAGAAATAATTATAGAAAATTTCCCAAATTGAAAAACAAAGTCTACACATCCAGGACATGCCATGAACTCTAAACAGAATAAGAGAACCACAAACAGACACATCATAATGAAAATGCTGAAAGTCAAAGACAAGAAGTAAATCTTGAAAATAGCAAAGGGAAAACAATGTATCACTTACAAGGGAACCCCAGTAAGGTTAACTGTTGTCTTTTCAGCAGAAACAATGGAAATCAGAAGTCAGTAGGGTACATATTCAGAGTACTCAAAGAAAAATCTGTCAACCAAGAATCCTGTATTCTGTAAAGCTATATGTTAAAAATGAAGGCAAAATAAAGTCATTCTCAGATAAATAAAAATTGAGAGAATTTGTTGCTAGCAGACCTACCTTAGACGAAATACCAAAGGAATTTCTTAGGCTGAAAACAAGTGGCTCCAGAGGATAATCTGAAGAAACTGCCAGAGTATGTGACTTTCCAAAATGAAAGTATAAACCAGAAAAGAGGAAGACACCAGAACTGAGAACACAGGGAATCCAATACGAGAGTGAAATTAAGAGAATTTCCAGGGAAATAATAAGGGAAAATCCCAGGATCATAGCTATGCATAAAGACTAGAGAAATTGTTCATTTAGAAGAGGAGAATACAGTGTTCTAGGTGGGAAGTCTCCAAGGGAAAAAAAAGTGAGAGGTTAAAGACTGATAGAATATCTAACATTTTTGAACATATTAAGAGATTTTCCATTCTGTTTAAGAATGGGAGATTAATTACATAGATACATTGAAAACTAAGCAAAATGAAAAAATAAGGCAATTGTTAACTCCAAGACAAAATTTTGAATAGAAAAGGAAATGTAATTATAATCTACTATGTAATAAGAAGTATCCACTATTGGCTTCATTATAATATTTATATAGTCATGATAATCAGTACTTAATCGCAACCACCCCCCAAAAAAACCGTTAGAATGGGGTGATAAGAGAGGGCAAAGGTATGGGAGAAAGGGCAGGTAAAAGAGCAAAATCCTCACCTTTTACAGAAGAAAGTCTGTTGGATAATATCACAGACTACTCATCGATTCTCACTTGAAAGTCTAAAAGCAAGAAGCTGAGCTGGGCCGTCAGTAATGACAGCAAGAAGAGAAAGTCTTGGAAGTTGCTTGCACTTCCAGGCTTTTATGAGGCAAGGGTGCTGAGTTTTTTCCATGTTCTGTCTGAGTGGGAGGTGGACAAGCTTGACATATGCCTGTTTAGCAAGTCTTTTGTTATTAAATATATATAATTTTATTATATTATTGTCCGAGATTACATTCTATGTGACACTGATCCTTTGGAAATTTTTTAGGATACCTTTATGACCTAAAATATGGTCTGTTTTTTGAGGCGTTCGCTCAAAAAAAGTGTGCGCTCAAAAAAAGATGTACATTCTGTTAGTAAGTGTGCTTAAACATTAATTGTATTGTTCAAGTCTTGAATATTTCTTTTATATTTCTTTAAATAGAGGTGTTAAAAATCTCCAATTATAATTATAATAGACCTATATCTCCTTGCAGTTCTCAATTGCTGATTTATACGTTAATTTCTAAGGCCATATTGTTAGGTGCATACATATTTATGGTGAAAATATCTTTTGTTCTATAGATCCTCTTACAGATATATAACATCCTTCTTTGTCCCTTATGGTATAATTTGCCTTAAATCCTATTTTCTCTGGTAATAGTATTGCAACCTCAGCTTTTTTTTTGGTTCATAGTTGTACTTTTGTTTTCCACCTTTCTGTGTCTTCTTGTTCTGTATCTTGTTAACAACATATTGTTTGATTGTTTTTTAATATCATCCAAAAGTTTATATTTTATAATTGTTAAACTCAATTATAATTATTATTATTATGTAAGATATAGTTCTGCTATCATTTTTCATAGTTTCTACTTACAGCATTCTTCTTTTGTTACTTTTTTCTACCTTTATACTTCCTATTAGATTCATTGAGTTTTTCCTAATGTTTGAAAAATTATACTTGTCCTTAAGGCCTATATTGATGGTCATTTACCCTACTGATTTCTTAAACTTATCAATCTATACCTTCCCCCAAATAAGGGTTTTAACACTCTCTCATATCTCATCTGTCAACTTATCTTGCCTCCTAACCCAATTATGTTGGTATTTATCTGGATTTAAGTCCGGATTATTATAGACAATTTACTTTCCCTTTTTTTCTCTGTATCTAGACTTTTTAAAAAGTCAGCAATAAACTTTACCAAAATAGATGATCACTTTTCCTTTCCATACCACTTGTATTACATCTCCTAGATTTACTTTACTTATTACTTCCTTTTAAAAAGAATTTCAATATGGGTCTCGTGTGTTGAATCTTAAACCTTGAATCCCTGAGAATACTTTTATTATGGCCTCATGTTTAAATAACAATTTGTGTGCAAGTTCAAAGTTTTTTAATATTGCAAATAATATTACTCCACTGCCTTTCAGCATCTAGAATTATTGCTGAGAAATCTGATATCAGTCTGGCTTTTCTTTCTTTATAGATGACCTACTGTTTTCTTTGAAAGATTTTAGAATTTTACCTTTTTATTTGATATTTTTAAAGTTACTATAATGTGTCCAGGTTGGGAATTTTCCTTATATCTTTTACTTGAATCTATTTGAGCCCTTTTATTATAAGATCTTTCATCTTCTTTTATTTTTTTATTTTTCTTTTTTAATTATTTTTTAGGTGAGGCAACCTATGGTTGACCTCACAGATTGCAAGGACCTTGTCAGCTTGCAATCCCTTATTTTTTTATTTTTTATACCTACAGCACCTGGTCTTCCTAGGTGGTCTCCCATCCAAGTACTAACCAGGCCCGACCCTGCTTAGCTTCCAAGATTGGACGGTATCGGGCTTGTTCAGGGTAGCATGGCCATAGATTTTTGTCTTCTTTTAATCCTGGAAATTTTAATTGTTTAAACTGTCAAAAAAAAAAAAGTGGATAGATTTACTAAAAGCTTTTTCCCATCGGTCTAACTCTTAGTTGGAATATAAATTTTAAATTTTTTTGAGGAAAATTATAAAAATTGTTCTTTATGAAATAGAAGAGTTTTGAATTATTTTAGCAGGTTTCCTTATCAATTACTGTATTGTGCCTTATCTTACAGCCTTTGGAAAGTTGTATAAGCATAAATTGCTGGATGGCATAAAGTCTCTCAAAGGTGAGTGAGAAATCAGATAAAATTGAAATTCCTTATGTTTTGCACTTATTTTTTAAAACTACATTTATGTTTGGTGATAACAAAATTGTTATTCTAACCTGTTTATTGTTTTTGTCTCATCATTTACTACTTTAAAAAAACTCAAACATAACTACCTTTGAAAAAATGATTTTTGTCTTTATCATTGCATTTCAAGTCCTATTTTCTGAATCGAATTATAAAAGCAGTTTCTTACCAGAATTTATCAGGCTTGTCTAATTCTTTGGGGTTTTTTCTTACGAATGTCTCATAAGAGCTATAGTCAGATCCCCTGGATGCAAATGAGGAGCAGGTTCTGTTTTTCATTTCCATGACAACTCTTTACACTTAATTTTATCATTCCTTTGATTGTTCACTTTCTAATTAATGCATGGACATGCCTAACATTTTTCACTTTGTCATGATTCTTTGCTTTTCTCATTCCTATCCTCTTTTTTTCTAAGGAGTGGAGCTTGATGTTAATAAGCTAGACGCCTTCATGGAAAATATGGGCTTTGAGCTTGAAAAAGAAGAATTCCAAGACTTGATAAACAACCTGCCCATTGATGGTGAGCTGCTCCTTTAGTGAAACTTCGGGTTCATATATGAGAATTTCTAAAAATGTGCTTAGAGTTGTGCAGAAGCATTAATAAAGAAAGAGATAATGGCCCAATCCTCAAGAATTCATCAATTCATGCAGTGAACTTTATTAAGAGCCTAATTTACATAAGCTATTAGGATTATAAAAATGAAGATGACATGTTCTCTGTGCTCTAAGATTTCAGTTTTGTAAGAAGGCATACATGCTTACAGGTGGCCATAATACTATATAGTTGCGCTATAATACTAAAAATGTATTCAGTAGGATTCTAAAGGAGGGAAGAGCTAAGTTTTCCAGGGAGGAGATTGGAGAAAGATTTGTCAAAGATGTGTAGAAATTCTCCCGTAAAAAAAAAAAAAAAATTCCATATGAGGAAAGCAACTCATACAAAAGCATAACATCATGCAAAATTATGAATGTTAGGAAAGCACCAGATATTTCCTTGTGGCTAGAAGGTATGCTTCATGTTGTAAAATGGCAGGAAACAAGGCTGGAAAGTCAGCTGCCAAGACTATAAGGACTGTAAACCAGGCTTTGGAGTTGAGCCTTCAGCCTCTTGAGTTAGTTTTGGTAATTTGTGCCTTTCTAGGAATTTGCCCATTTCATCTAAGTTTTCTAATTTGTTGACATGAAGTTGTTCATAGTATTCCTTTTAATTATCCATAATCCTTTTAATTTCTGCAGATTCAGTGGTGATGTTCTCCCTCCTGATTTTGATCTGTGTCTTTTCTTTTTATTTGGTTAGTCTAGCTAAAGGTTTGTCAATATAGTTGATCTTTTCAAGAACCAACATCAATTTTCTCTATTGATTTTCTAGTTTCCATTTTATTGATTTCAGCTCTAATTTCTATTATGTCCTTCTTTCAGCTTTCATTGGGTTTAGCTTGCTCTTTTTTTTCCAGATTCTTAAGATGAAAGTTTAGATGATTAATTTGAGCTACTTCTTCTTTTCTAATACAGGTGTTTGCAACTATAAGTTTTCCTCAAAGCACCATTTTTGCTGCATTCAAAAATTTTGATATGTTGTGTTTTCATTTTTATTCAGTATAATTTCCCATGTAATTTTTTCTTTGATCCATGGATTGCTTAGAAATGTGGTTTTTAATTTCCAAATATTTGTGGATTTTCCAAATTTCTTTCTGCTGTTGATTTTGAATTAGTTCCAGTGTGATCAGAGAACATATTTTTCTATGATTTCAATCCTTTTAAACTGAATGATACTTATTTTATGGTTTAGCATATTGTCTATCCTGGGGAATATGCCATGGTTGATAATATTGTTCAAGTCTTCTTTATCTTACTGATTGTTTAGTTGTTCTATCCTTTGAGAGTGGGATGTTGAAGTCTTCAACTATTATACTAAATTGTCTATTTCTTCCTTCAATTTTAGCCTTCATCCTATAGGCAGTGATATATCTAGAGTATCTCTCTTTTGGAAGTCAATGCTGATGGCAAAGTAGAGGGCATTATTAGAAGCAAAGACTCAAATTTAAAAGATATTGCTATGGTACAAGAGATGGTGAGTGAAGGCCTGGTCAAGGGAAGTGAATTTGAAGATGGATAAGAGACTGATTTGGGAAAGACCTTAGAATTAAAATAAAGAGGCTTGGTGACTGATTAAATGTGAGTTATGAAAAGAAGAAAAATTTTAAGAAGACAGAGACCTCCTGATGGCGAAGTTACCAATCTTATAAGCCAATTTGAGAACTGAAGAAGAGGCTCAGGTTACAATGTCGAGAGTAGTTTTAATTTTAGATATTTTGAGTTTGAGATACCTACAGAACATTCAACTAGATCTATGTATGAAGACAGTTGGAAATGAATTCTTTATAATTTATCTTATTTATCTCTACCAAGAAAGTTAGCAGTCCACAGATTTAGCAAAGCTTAGCAATGTGCCAGAGTGTTGATAAGATTATTAGCAGACAAAAAAAGAAAAGCAGTTTAGTTTTTTTTGGAAGTTTCTCAAAAAAACTAAAAATTGATCTACCATATGATCCAGCAATCCTTCTACTGGATATTTACCCCAAAGACTTGAAAACATTTATCTGAAAAGATATATGCACACCAATATTCATAGCAGCATTATTCTCAGTGGCCAGGACATAGAAGCAACTGAAGTATCCTACAATAAATGGTTGGACAAAGAAGCTGTGGTACATATATACAATGGAATATTACTCAGCTGTAAGAAGAGATGAAATACTGCAGTTTGCGACAACATGGATGGATCTTGAGATAATCCTGCTAAGCGAAATAAGCCAGACAGAAAAGGTTGAAAACCATATGATATCACTTATATGTGGGATATAAATCTAAAAGCAACAACCAAACGCGACAGACAGAGCCTCATGGAAATGGACAGTGGACTAGTAGTTACCAGAGGGTGGTGAGGAGGTGAGAGATAGATGAGGTAAAAGGAGTCAAATATATGGTGACAGAAAGAAATGTAACTATGGGCAGTGAACACATAATGCAATATATATGTGACTTACTGTTGAATTATACACTAGAAACTTATTGGATATCATTAATCAATGTCACCATAATAAATAAAAAACAAAAAAAAGTAAATAAAAGAAAGAAGATAGTAAAAGAAAAGAAAAACTTATTTTGACGGGTTAAAAAAAAGATATAAAAAATTTATCTAAATTCTGAACTACTGGAAATAAGTTCAAAATAGAGACTTGCAATAATTCCTAAAGTAATTTGCCATTATATCAATCACACCTAGCATATGTTAGCATGGTCTCATGATAGCATGACCTACAAGTATCCACTAGGAAAACTTTCAAGTTAACAGCCCTCTTGTGAAAAACAGCAAAATCCTGGGATTCACCCACTGATTACACTGATTATATGCCACTGTGGAAAGAATTTGGAATTTGGAATAAGATACAGATTTGAATCTCAGCTCTGAATATCCTGACTGTGAAAGATTGGCCAAATTACCCAAGTTTTAGTTCTCTTTTTTAAAAAAGAAACTAATAGCTATCTTTCATAAATGTCTAAGTTCCCAGCATAGAGCTTAACACCTAGTAGGTATTTAATAGTAGCTTTTATTACTACTAATAATAATGATCAATATGCATTCATCTCAACACAGTGTGACTTAATTGTGTTTGCTCTGACCAGAAGAAAGTAAATTTTCCACAGGATAATTTTTTCTTTATTAATGAAAATATATAATTTCCCAGCATTTTTTTATCTTCCTATAAAAGGGTATAGATTTTTTTGTTACCCCATTTTTCAGGTATCTTGAAACTTTATTAGAATGCAATATAGTGATTTGGTTATGAAAATATCAACAATCTCCCTTAGTACTACTTTTCATGTCAGTGAGCCCTTAGGATATAACATTAAAGACCTGTTTTTGACTATTCATAAGTCTTCTGTGGGACTAATTGAAATACGTGAGAATGGATGACACGTCCTACGGTGAGGCACTGACCATCTATCAGGCCATTCCCTCTAAATATCCCGTTAAAGAGGAAAGTACAAAATACAAAATGCAAAATAATGGTTTTTAAAAATACAAAATTTTAAAAAATTATTAGAGTTCAATTTAAATATCAGCCCAACACTCAACTATGTGGAGTTTATCTTAATAGAATAAAAAGTAATATTAGAAGTGTGGAGTTAAGTATTCTTTTTATAACTGGAGCTTTGTCTTTTCACATTTTCCAGTTGGAATGAAAATAGGATAAAATTCTAGAGCAAATCATAAAAAAAAGTGCTGAATTTTTTGTTTTACTACAATGTATGACGACATATCTTTCTTCTGTTTCTCGCTATTATTTTTATGCATACAATTCTGTCTTCTCTTATAGATGAGGGGAAGGTTAAAGTGAATGTGGTAATGGATGAAGCAAATCTTTTTACAGGTGGGTTCGATTTTTATTAATTCATTAATGAGCATCTACTATATCACAAGTATGGATCTACAAAAACCTACCTTTCAGGAACTTATGTAGTTGGGGCAAGAAAAGATCATAAATGAATTCAATCACATGTTATAGGTGCTATATTTAAAACCTATACAAAGTAAAGAAGGGGCAGAATGATCACTTGTATCTGAGGAAGAGAGACTGGGAAATACTTTAATAGAATGGATAACACATGAGCTGATCCTTGAAAGGTGAGTCAGTTTTGCCAGACAGACACAGTAGGATGGGCATTCCTGATAGAAAAAAATTATAAAAGGTACCAAAATGAGAAAAAGTATGGTACTTTAAGGAACTAGAAGTGATTTGGCATAGCTGGAGTATAAAGTGCTGTTAGGAGTACTTCACGGAATAAACTTAAACAATAAGGAATGAGATGTAGTAAGCGGAATAATGGCTCCCAAAGATAACCAGGTCCTAATACCCTGAACTCATGAATGTTTCCTTGTATCACAAAAGGGCTTTGGAAATGTGATTAAGGATCTTGAGAGGGGGAGGTATCTTTGATTATCCAGTTGGGCCCTAAGTGTAATCGCAGGTGTCCTTAGAAGAAGGAAGCAAAGTAAGATTCGATGACAGAAAAAATAGAAGGCAATATGGCAATGGAAGTAAGATGACACACTCCTGGCTTTGAAGACAGAAGATGGGAAATGAGCCAAGGAATGTAAGTGGCCTCTAGAAGTGGAAAAAACAAGGGAACGAATTCTCCCCTAGAGCCTCATGGAGGAACCAGCCCTGCTGATACCTTGACTTTAGCCCAACGAAACCGATTTTGGACATCTGACCCCCAGAACTATAAGAGAAAACAATCTATTTTTTTAGGCCACTAAGTTTTTGGTAAGTATTACAGCAACAACAGGAAACTAATATAGGGGACAAATCATGGAGGGCTTTGAATACTAAATAAAAGAGTGTTCATTTCATTCTGTGCAGAGTGGAGAGTCATTCCAGGACTATGTGATTAGATTTGCAAATTAGAAATATTACTCTAGCAGCAATGGAAAGGATAAATGGGGGTGTGTGTGCAAGAATGGATTCAGGGAGAACAGTTTGAAGCAAATTGTAACTATCTAGACAAAAGTCAATAAAGGGCTAAGCTAAACCATTATCTATGAGACTTGAGAGGAAGGCACAAATATAAGAAATGTTACATAAATAGAATCTATAGGATTTGGTTATTAATTAGGTATGGAGATAGGGCAAAAGGATAGAGTGAAGAATGACTCTTTAGTTTTTGAGCTGAGTAGTTGGGTGAATGATAGTGACATTCACCAAAATAAGGAATTCAGTAAAACAGTTTAGAAGTAAAGGTTTGGTCATATTGAGTTAGGGGTTCCTATAAGATATTTAAGGGAATTTCAACCCTAGGCAGTTGAATATATGATTAAGAATCTGAGGCTACCTCTTTTTCTGAGACAAGCAAACCTCAAGTCAAGAAAGATACAGATAAAGAAAAATGAGGTGGATATGGGAGTAAAATTCAGAGGGGTTTACCTAAAAGTTTGAATTTTCTCTGTAAAGTAGAAAACAGAATCATCTATTAAAAGCAAAGGCACAGTGGTAAGGTAGAGAACTTCAAGGAAAGTATTGATGATTTCAGATAACTTTGATGGATATTGGGCATTGAAGTTGATGAGGAATATGTGAAAGAATTGCCGAGAAGCACCAAGAGTCTAACCCAAATCAGATATCATAAATAAATAGTGGCAACTTTTCACATGATTATGACAGTCTTCAGTTGGACCAAGTTAGGAGGTTTTCAAGGCTGATATGACAAAAGAATGAAAGCATAAAGACATTAAAAGTATAGTCAAGAGAGTGGTTAAGTGGTCTTGTGTGGATAGGAAAGGAAGTTAGGTTATGATGGAAATTATGAACTCGGAGAAAAGTGGGGGATGGGAATGAAAATCTCTGTAGAGACCTTAATGAGGGTGGTAGGAATAACGAAGTGAAAAAAGTGAAAGAATATGAGGTCCTGGCATGTTAGAATTCAAAATTTTAGAGGTGAAGCATTTCTGGATAATGACAAAGTCCATAATGGTTAACTCGTATAGAATTGAAGATATAGTCATTGAGGATAAGTCAAGAAATTTGGAGGCCAGGTTGTTGAGTGAGTTATCCATATAAAGACTGGAATTTTCTGTAATGATGTCAGGAGTTTAGGTGCAGAAGAAGACTGTGAGTAATTGGACAAGCTTCTGAAATGATCAAGAAGTCAGTAAGTGACAACAAAAAGAAAGCCAAATTTCATGAATCTCATGAAAGAGGTTTGAGTACAGTTAGAAAGCAGCAGTTGGGATCTAGGAGAATGCCAACCCCTAAGGCAAATGGGATACAAGAAAATGAGCAGTTTTCTCTCAAAAAAAAAGTAATAATAGAAATATCTATTAGGAAGAGACAAAGTTCAGTTAGGAAAGAAGGAAACAGTCTGTAAAGAGACTGAAGATATAGAAAAATGTATATTTAATGAAATCTGAGTCCGAGGGCACTGTGGAGAGGGTTGAAAAGAAAGCTAGCAATGGAAAGAAAAATCGGAATAGTAAAACACATAATGTATTAGGATAGAAATTTTTGAGGGTATTATATTTTGCTGAATGAGAATGATACAGATATGATTAAGAGATATGGTTAGACCGATAACTTTGAGGCAGAAGGTTTATGTCTGTCAAAAGTTTGATCGAGTTAGCAGATTAGGAAGTCGCTCTGTTGTATCTGAAGAGTCATTCCCTTGGCTGGTTACAGGGGGATATTAGTAGCTCGTGGTCCACGGCTTCACAGAAGCACTCTGAAGCAGCAGCCTTTTCCAGGCACTTGTGCAGAAGACTGGCTAACTCCTCAGATATTCCCCCACTGGCGGAAGCACTGCAGTGTGTTTCCAGAGGACTAAAAGCAAGAGTTATCTTTTGCTGGAATTGAAAATGATTAGAACATCCAAACTGTCTGCCTAAACTGCATCTTTTTTCCCCAGGTTATCGAGATATAATTGATATACAACTTTATATAAGTTTAAGGTATACAATGTGATTACCTGATACATATATATATTGTGAAATGTTTACTACAGTAAGGTTTGTTAACATCCTTCACCTCACATAACTTCCATTCTGTCGTTTTCATTGCTAAACTATATCTTCAAGCTAGAAAGAAGAGCCATGGTGAAGGGAAGTTTCACATAGCCATCCTACAAGCAGATTGGGAAATGGTTGCAGGGGCAAAGATACGACGTGATTTCCAACCTCATAACCAAGAACTAAACCCAAGTCCGTTACCAAACAAATTTGCTAGCCTTGAGTCTTATCCATGCTTGTGATAGTTTGGTGATCCTCTATCTGTTTTACTCTAACACTTTACATGAAAGCCTTAAGTAAAAAAAAATCTCTACATGCTCATTTTCCTGGGGCACAAAAAAGAAGTGAGCTTATAAGACTGCCTCTAGATTCCTAGCCACCCTTATGGAAGCCCAAAAAGTATACTGATGGTAGTAGCTGCCATGAAATGAGAAAAGCAAGCCTACCAAATCCCTGAGGCATGACAGAAATGCTATGTTAGGAGAGAAGCCCCTGGAGAAAAGCCCTGTATGTAGTTCCATGATATGTAATTAAGAAGACTGCAAAACTAAGATTTTAATGTTTGCACAAAATTATATTTTAACAGCAATGTTTTTTTTTTAATTGATGAATTCTCTTTATCTATCTACTGGTGAATGTTTCCATCTACTGACTCACACCTTAATTTTGATCATCATTGTGTTAGCCTGAAAGCCCTAAAATTATATCTTAGCAATAGCTAGCATTCTTGACAGATTTATTATATTGTTTAATCAAAAAATGCCATGTAGACATTTTTTATAATATAGAATCATCATTCTTCAAATTTTCAACTATTATCATGTTTTACTTTTTAAAGGCAAGAAGGTTGATACTAGTAACCTGGAAAATTTTCTGGAAAATATGGGGATAAAGCTCACAGAAGATAAGAGCACAAAACTACTGAACAATCTTCCAGTTGATGGTGAGCACTAAAAATATCACAGTGGAAAAAAAAAATCACAAGTGGCCTTTAAGAAAAGTTTAGTATCTGGACTCATGTGACTAATATTCTCTATTTAAAGAATGTTCCATGCCCTCCACCACTAAAATAATTACACCAAATTCTTGAATTTATTCTTGAAAATGAAATAATATGTTTCTAGAGTAAAACTTTAAAAATTTTTGTTTCTGAAATTATGCATGTTTTATTCTATTTAAATTATGTAATTGCTGCCTGAGACTTAATTTTTTCTATTCTTATAGCCAAAGGAAAGGTTTATATGAACAGATTGATGAAAGAATTAAGATGTCTTGAAGGTGAGTGTGAAGTATGATGAAAAGTCAGGTAAAACTGAAGTCATTAAACTTTGCTCTTATTTTTAAAACCTCTTCATATTTTACAATTTTCAGATTATTAATCTTGCTGTCCTAGTTGTTTATTAATTCAATGTTTATTCTTTATATGCTATAGACACACTACAGTCACCAAAATGGTTTAACTACAGTAGACTCAAAAGCAGTAGTTCCCAAATAAAGTTTTACATCAGAATCACCAGGGGGAAAATTTTTTTAGCATTTAGATCACTAGGCCCCTTTCTGGTCATATTGATCTTGAACTTCCAGAGATAGTACCTAGAAACATATGTTATTAAACATTTTTCCAGATGACTTTTATAAAGTAAATCTATATATTGGCTGGCTGACTGGCTGGCTAGGTGAATGGATTTATAGTTCTCAGTTTAGCAAATTTCAAATCCTACTGTGCAGACACATTTATAAAAGTTAATTTTAGTCTTTGCCATGACTTAGCAGATACCCCTAACTCCTCATTTTCTTGTTTTAAAAGTTTTTCTCAAAGCCATTGCAGAATCCCACAGATCAGAGTTTAGGAATTCCTGACTTACACACCAAAATCTTTTACTTGAGTAGTTTGATTGTTCTTTGCTTTTCATTCTCTATATAGTATTAATGCGTAGGTAAAAGCTAGAATGACCCACTCTTTACATCATTACAAGTATTTCTCATGTCCCATCCCTTACTTTCCTAAGGGACGAAGGTATCTTCAAATAAGCTGGACACTTTCTTGAAAAACATGGGAATTGATCTCAAGGAGAAAGAAATCCAGGAACTGAAAGACTGTCTACCAGTTGATGGTGAGAGTTTTTAATATTAATATACCCCTTAGCAAAACTTTGGACAGGAGGCTAGCTAGTATCAGGCCTGGAATGACTAAAGATAGGATATATAAAAAGAAGAAAAAAAAAATAGTAGGGCCTTCACCACAGCTACCAAACTGAGCCCAATGGCTAACACTTAGAAAGGATCACCAAGAATGCTGCCTGATATAGATGGCAAGTGTTACTCTACACAGGAAATGTCAAGGTCTAATGAAACTACTCAAGATTTTAATATTTGAGTCCCTAGTGCTAATTCAGCATTAAATAGCAATGACCAACCCCTACATAGTCCTGACATGTGCAAAGCACTGTTCTGAGAACTTTACTTATATTATCTTATTTAATCTTCCAAACAACTCTCTAAGGTAGGTTCCATTTTTACCCCCATTTTACATGTAAGGAAACTATGGCACAGAGAAGTCAAGTCAAGCTTGCCTACTGTCAGAGAGCTGTTATGTAGTGGATAGGCAATTTGGCTCCAGAAACTCTCTTAACCATTCTGCTATACCAACATGAACTACTATAATTAACAAATTTAAGAAGATACACAGTAATGTTACCAATTGAATTAATTAAACTTGGCATGTATTAAACTGTTTTCATGCTAATAGAAGTGAGAAAAATTCATCAGGAAATTTTGAGGGACACCCACTCCCTTGAGGAGGTAGTAGATATAAGATTAATCTAAGTCAGTGAACATGGATTTTTCTAAATCAATAGTACCTTTCATTCTTTCATTCCATAAACTTTAATTGAATGCTTGTGATATGTCAGGCACCATTTTTGGCTCCTGGGAACCTTGCCTTAATAAGAGGTAAGTGGTTTTTCCAAAAGTGACTTTGTGGTTGCCGTGTTTTCCTGGTATCCTGAAACATGAGAAAAGATGCCAGCATAGTGATTTAAAATGTGAGGCTATTAATCTAATTCTTGTGGACTACCTTGTACATCTATAGAATCATCTGAGATAGGATGGAAAATTGTTTTGGGACCTGACAGGCCTCAGTGGAGCTAATTAGAGTCACACAAAGTAAAGGACATGATGACAGCTGTTCTTCACAGGCACAGACCTTTATCCAATAAAGATTCTTTCTTATTCTATTTAAAAGTTATAATAGCATTCATATTAATAATAAAAATACTATAAAACTATAAAAGAGTACCAATAAAAGATTATCATAAGTGAAAAGTCATTCAAAAAGAACAAACAAGGATAAATTCTGCATCTAAGAACCTGGAATATATACTGGTTTTAAAGCTAATTAATTCTTTATAATATATTTGCATTTTGCTAAAACCTTATCATTTAGTTAACATTCATGGAATATCATCAGTCTTGTGCAAACGATTAAACTAATGCCTAGGTAATAGTAAGAATGCAAAGTGATTCTTAGTATCTCACCCTCAGGGGAACTTGTGTGAACATGTTTGACCAGTGATGGATTGGCACCCTTGACCAAGTCATAAGTAGAGAATGCATATGTCCATAGGCAGCTCAAAGTTCCAGACTGAATCTTGCCTAATAGAGTAATAGCATCTTTTAATGGCTATCTTAACATCCCAATTCAGTGTTTCTCAAACTTGTGATTTTACAAACTGCTTAAAATGTATCCATTGACCTCTAGTAGCTTCAGACTTTAATTTGAGAAATGCTGACTGAAGAAACTAAGTTTTGTCATCATACCTGGGAATTTAACTAAAAATATAAACGTGATAATTATCATGTTGGCAACCTAAGAGCAGCAGGACATGGACACCAACACCCTGTCCTTTAAGAGGATTACTTGATGCCAAGGTGATCACACCCCAAAGGCAAACTTAGTACTGACATAATAGAAACATCATTTTTAAACAAAATCTTTAAATTCTCAAAAAATTTCAGACCCCTGCCTGAGAAAGACTAACCTAATAAATAATAGATTGTCCTGAAAGGAAGGAGAGTGCTTTAAACCTTGCTTATGTACTGTGCTGTGTGAGTTTTGATTTAGTAAAATGCAGGAGGTATATTAATTAAATTGATAAATCTCTGACATGAAAAAATAATAAACTTCTAGGGAAGTGTTTTCAAGTGATTGAATTTTGGGTTTCTATTTCATAATTTAAGGATTTTATATCATTTTTCTAAAAATATTTTTGATTGTTTTTACCTTAAAGATGATGGGGAGATTTATTTAAATGCGTTGATGGATGAAGTTAAAAATGTTACAGGTGAGTGAGATGTTATAGTGAGGATTATATTATTGGTCTTAAAGTTTTATATGGAACTATATTTTTAACACAGTAACGTTTCCTTCCTTCATTCATTTAACAACTATTTATTCCACATTTACTTCATGCTGGGCATGGTTATAGGCACTTAGGATACATCAGTAAACAGAACAAAGATCACTGCCCCCATGAGGTTTACATTCTAGCAGAGGAAACAAACAATAAACAATAAACAATAAATAAGTATGTTATATAGTATGTTAGAAATGCTATAGAAAATGCTATAGAAAAAAATGAAAAGTAGACTAGAGTAAAAGAGACTGAGAGAGTGAGGTATGCTGAGGGAAAGGACAGTTGTGGTTTTAAATAGGTTATCAAGCCTCTTTGTGAAGATGACATTTGAGCAAATCCTTGAGGTGAAGGTTTGGCTATGTGGAAACTTCAAAAAAAAAAAATGTTGCAGGCAGAAGGGACAAGAACTAAGGCCCAAAGGAAGGTGCATGCCTGGAGTATTCAAGGAATAGCAAGAAGACCAATGTAGATGAATCTGAGTAAGTAAGGAAAAAAGTAATAGGAGATGAGAAGAGAGAGGTGATGGATGCAAAATTAGTCAGGGCCATGTAAGCCCTACCAGGACTTGACCTTTCTTTTCCTGAGAGAAATGAAAAGTTATTGCAGGGTTTAGAACAGAGGCATGATATAATCTGACCTATGTTTTTATCAGATCTTTCTAGATTCTGTTTGAAAAATGAATAGGGGGAGGGAAGGGGATAGGGAGAGGAGAAAAGAAACCAAGAGTAGAAACAGGAAAACTGTTTAGAGGGCTTTTAGATTAATCCATGTTAGAAATTATGTGGATTCATACCAGGGTGGAAAGCAATGAAGATGGTAAAAAAAAATCATTGGATTCTGGATACATTTTAAAAGGAGTCATTGTGGTAATGGATGTTAATTAGACTTAATATGGTAATCATTTCATAATATATACAAATAGTGAATCATTATGTCATACACCTGAAACTAATGTAATGTTATATGCCAATTATATCTTAATAAAAAAAAAATAAAAGGGGTCAACAGACTTTCCTGAATGATTAAATATAAAGTACTAGATAAAGAGAGAAGTCAAGAATGAGTCTAAGATTTTTGTCCTAAACAACTGAAAGGATAGACTTGCCATTAACTGAGGTAGAAAAAGTTGCCAGAAATACAAATTTGAGTGGAAAAAAATTAGGAATTCAGTGCAGGATATTTTGAGATATCTAATAGACCCCCAAATAGTGATGTCAAGTACAAAGATACTAGACAGTCACAGATTCAAGAAAGATATCTTGGCTAAAAATATAAAATTGAAAGCCATAGCATAGATATGGTATTTAAAGCCATCAAATTGAATAAATTCACCCAAGGAGTGAGTACAGATGGAGAAGGGAAGAGGATTAAGGAATGAATCCTGGAGCATTTTCACATTAAGCATTAAAGAAGACCAAGAAGGAATGGCCAGTGAGGTAGGTGGAAAACCAAGAGAATATGGTATCCTAAAAGCCAAATAAAGGATACCGTACAAGGTTGAGTGCCCCCAGACACAAACCCCTAAGACAAGGATTATACATGCAGGTAGTTTATTTAGAGGTGACCCTGAAAACACAGAGGAGTAGAGAAGTGAGACATGGATGAAGGCAGCAAATAAAGTGTGTATTTATCAAACAAGTTACCATTGAATGTACCCAGAACTTAATCCCATTGGGTAATATCTGGGAAATGATATAGAACACAGCCTCACGGAGCGGTTAGGGAGCTAGGTTCATTTTTACACCAACTCTTATCAGTCACTGGTTGAGAACTGCGCAAGGGAGAAGGAAGCAATATTACTCCACTGGCATTTCCAGCCAGCTGAGGATAGGCAGAGAAAACTCTGGCAGCCAAAGAAACCCCTCAGACAAAGAGATATTAGCAATTGAAAGTTGGGCTAGCATGCACTGAAATGGTAAGGGTTAAAGAGATATATATGATCAGGGCATCTACAACATCTGCTATAAGTATCAACCAGAAGAGCAAATCAAAAGAGTCAAATCCTGCTGATCAAGTAAGGTAAGAGCTGAGAAGTGACCATTTTATATAGCCACAGGGAGGTCACTGGTGATATCAAAAAAAGATGCTTCAGGTAGTGAGGGTGGAAAAAAGCTCAACTAGAGTGAGTAAGAAAATGAGAGGATATAATTTAGAAATAGTATGAATATCTGAGGAATTTTGCTGTAAAAGGGAGCAAAAAAGTAGAATGAAGGGCTAAGTAAATTGGTGAAAATGGTATCAAGAGAAGATTTTTTTCTAATTAAAGAGGTAATAGAAGTTATAATCAAATGGAAGTGGAGGAAGTGGTGATTTGAAAGAGAACATGGGAAGTAGTCAGCAAGAAGAGTGAGAAAGTTAATGGACTAATATAGTGTAATTGCTCAGCATAATTAAGGGCCTACTTGAAGTTCATGATCATCAATTTAAAGTGAGATCAGTCAGCATAGTTCACTTCAGCTCTAGTTCAGCTGCATGGCTATAGGCATAGAGTAAACAGAAACTTGTGTTTAACCAGGAATGGGATTTTGCCAAGGGAGCATATTGAAAGCAAAAGTAAAGCAATTCAAAGCCAATCATCCACAAAATTTAAACACACTTACTACTTACTTTGCTCACCATTGCTTCTTCATTCTACTTCTTTTTGGGTTCAGTTTCATTCTTCCTGAAATACATCCTTCTTAGTAATTTCAACAAGAGTCAGTTCTTGAATCATGGTTTGACTAGATCTAGATTTGTAGATTGTAATTTTACCTTAGAACTCGAAAGTCTCTTGCTAGTATCTCTGAAGATAGTGTAATGAAACTGGTTCCACAAGGTCGAAAAACTGAAAACTGTATTCAGCTACTGCTACAAGAAGGAACTTTATCTGCCAGCCTTTTGGACTTTCTCTCTCTAGTGTCCCTGTTGGCAGAATTTAAGATGGAGCTAGCTGGCAAAACAAAAATGTGGTTTACAGAGACCCAGCCTCAGCATCACGAAGCACAATACCGAAGGATAGGATTGAAACTGAGAGATAACAACCAAATATGTGGAACAGTCTACCCTTTTGGCTACTCAGATATAGACCTTTCTACATATATTTAAACTTAACTCCCATATAACAACAAAAAAACTCTGTGTTTCCAACTAATAACATGTAACCTTCATACAAATGAAAATGTCTTCACTCTCTTCCCAGAATGAGGAAAAGCAAAGTTCCAATGATTTGTCTCTGGGAGACAATCATACTGTCTTTGGGTTATGTTAATTATTTCTCAAATTTAGTTGCAATTACATTTGAATATTCTGTTACCTGAAGAGTAACTTATAAAGTTAACCTACAGGAAAACTTGCATTTAAATTAAAAAGGGAAAAAGAGAGAGAGGAAAATACATACAAATACAGATGAAAAGACAATAATGATCGATAAATATGTAGATTGATAGATGATAGGATAGATGATAGATGATAGATAGAAAGATCCAATGCTATTAAAAATCAACTAAATCTTCATTGTTTATTTATAGTTAGTCTCTTTTCTTCTTGTAACTTTTAGGATTATCTCTGTCTTCAAAATTCTCATTATCATGTAGTCAAGTATGCTATTAAAAATCAACTAAATCTTCATTGTTTATTTATAGTTAGTCTCTTTTCTTCTTGTAACTTTTAGGATTATCTCTGTCTTCAAAATTCTCATTATCATGTAGTCAAGTATGCACTTTTCATTTTTCCTGCTTGGAATTTGTGATTACTGAAACAACATTCATGCCTTTCATCAGGTCTTAAAAATCCTCAAGCCTTAAATCTCAAATATTGCCTCTTCCCCTTTTTTCTTCTTTTTTCAGCTTTGGAAACTCCTATTATATGTATATTGGACTTTCTCATTCTACTCTTCATATCTTTCATTTCCATATTTTCCCCTTTTTTATGTCTTTGTCCTAATTTTTGAGACTTTCTCAAATCTTTCTTCCAGTTCATTAATTCTCTCTACACTGTGTCTTATAGTGTTTGTCCATTGAGATTTTAATTTCAATAATAATATTTTTATTTCTAGATGTAGTTTTAATTTTTTTTCGGATTAGCCTGTTCTTTTTTCCAATTTCGTATTCTTATGGTTTTTATGTTTTTTCTTCTTTTTAATGGATTTTAAATATGCAAAGTTTCAAATCTGTCTCCCTATCTCATATGTGCAGCTTACAGTGTAATTATGTAAATATAAATTCACTCAAGGTGAAAATTTTACAGGGAGCCAGCTACTATTGTCATTTTTAAAACTAGTCCCATAATTCAAGCAAAAGAATAGAAAGGGGAAGCAGACAGGGAGACCCAGAGGAGGGGAAGGAGAAGACAGAAGAAGAGAAAAAAGGAATTATATTATTATATTATAATATTATATTATTGGTTGAATTATTTATATTAGCTATCAAACAGCATCTAAACTACTGAGAAATTATACAATTCCTATTTTACTCATTACATATGCTATTGTCTTATCATTTTAATAGACTTTCTTGGGTTAAAAATTTTTTTCTGATTCTCCTCCTTGACTCTGAATAGTTAAACAAGACTTCATTATGCTTTGTTCTTCCCCCTGCACCTGGGAAGGATATTTCATAAATATGCATATTTCCCTTCCTAAAGGAGAGAAGATTTATACTGAGGACCTGAAAAATGTTCTAAAAAACATGGGAATAGAGATCACAAATAAGGAACATAAAAAGCTGGTGAAAACTCTGCCAGTTTCTGGTAAGCACTTAAGTGTGTTCAACTCCACTGATGTCTAATTATTTATTCATTCAACAAACATTTACTGACGACCTGTTGTGTGCATGCATGGCACTATACTAAACTCTGGGTGAACAGGGCCATGTCTCCAGGGACCATGTTTTCTCAAGCCCCTACCCTCTTAAACTAAACTTCAAGAAAAGTTTACTTTCAGGTTTTATATAAAAATTCTAATATTTGAAACATTTCATGTCAATTAAAACTATTTTCTAAAACACTCAGTCCTAGCATTTTTAAAAACATTATTCTTATCCTTTAGATTTGATTTAGGAAACCAGGACCTCTTCAATCTTAAGTCCCAGCATAGAACAAATAAATTCTTCTGTCCCTTTGGGAGAAATCTAAGGTTTAAGCTGGAAGACCTAAGTTGAAAAGGCAGAAGGGTAGAAAAGCTGAAGAAAGAAAAGATAAAGCCAAATTAGAGAGAAGAAAATGGGAAAGGAAAAGTTGAGTGTATTTCAGCACAGCACCCTATATCCTATTCAGTGGATACAGGATTCACTACGTTGAATTTTCTAAATACTTTTAATTGAGAATAAGTTGTGATAAATTTTTTAATTTTCCCTTTCTGAAAATAAACATTTTGATTTTTATGAATTGCTAAAAACTCAATAGTATTTTATCTTACAGCTGATAAAAGGGTGTTTGAGAAAAAATTACTGGAAGGCATGAAATCTTTCAAAGGTGAGTGAGAAAAAGGATAAGGACAGTAAAATCTGAGATTATCATAATTGTTTTTTCTAATTATATAGAAAATCAGAAAATGGTGCATTTATTCAACAAATATCCAAGTGTCCACTATGTGCTGGGTATTTGAGAATAATCTGGACTATATAGTGTAGCATACATTGAAAAAAATGTAATTACCCATAATCCCAAGTAATATCTTTTTTATTATAGTATTCTCTGTTCTTTATTCTGTGTATACATGTGTTGTTAATTAAACTCTTATTGTATATTATATGTATCCTGCACTTAATCCTAAATTTTTAGTATAAGAATTTCATCATGCCATTTAAAAATTCTTTTTATACATAATTTTTAATGACTATATCATTAGGTTGTATTATAATTTAATCATTCTTTTTTTGTTGAACATTTAGGTAGTCTCCACTATTTTACTATTAAACATCTGTGATCTTTGTACATTAATCTTGACCCAACTTTATAGTCATTTTCTTTAGATAGATTCTTCCAGCTGGAAGTATTAGGTGAAAGGATCGTAACATGTTTAAGGCTTTCTTTTATACAAGTGAATAACAGTACCCATTTGTTTTATACAAGTGAATAACAGTACCCATTATGCCCAGGCCACAATAGATTATTTTCACATTTTTTTATCTCTGCTAATTTGATAGATGAAAAATGAAATCCAATTATTGTTTTGATATTTTTGTTACCAATGAAATTGAAAATGTTTTTACATCATTATGTCTTTCAATACTTTAATTACTTGTCTGATTCTTTATCCTATTGGAGTTTGAGCATTTTCCTATTAATTTGAATGATTTCTTTATAAATTAAAGATATTAGCACATTGTCACATCTATAGCAAATATTTTCCCAGTTGGTTGTCTGCATTTTTATTTTATTATGTTGTATTTTTAACAACAGTTTTATTGAAATATGATTCACATACCATAGAATTCATCTATTTAACATGTAGAATTCAATGATTTTTAGTATATTAACAGTTATATAACTATCACCATATTCAATTAAAACATTTTCATCACCCCAAAAAGAGACACTGTACCCATTAGCAGTCACTCCCCATTCCCAACAACTGTCGCAGGCCTGGCATCCATCAATCTACTTTCTGACCATTATGTTGTATTTTGACATACAGTCATTTTTCATTTTTATGTCTTTATATCAGTCATTTCTTCTGTGATTTCTTCTTGTTTTTGTATTCAGAAAGTGCCTTACTATCTAGATAGCATATAAAAAATATATATATATACTCTATCCTTGTTTTCCTAAGATTAGATTTTTTACGTTTAATTACTCATCTGAAATATATTCATTGACTCTTTGTAAATCCTCATATTTTTATAGTGACTTGATCAAAACTACACCAATAGTTTTCAGTTATTCTACCTCATTAACTAGAGTTTTTCTTTATGTATAATTACATCAAAAAGGTAATTTATTGTTATTATATCAAGTTTCAAATCTTATTTTTCTGACCAGAATACCATGAGTTACTTGTCACCTTTGCCTAATTTCCTAGAGTTGCCAAACTTTCTTTACTTTTTTCTCCCCAGTATAAACTTCTCCCAGAAGTTTAGTTACGGGATCATGTCTCTTCCTGACTCCCACATAACTTGCTATAAATAGCTTCTTTGTGTTTTCATTGTTAGATAGGGGTTGATGGCCTCCATTTTTCATTTTGTGACATCCTTATCTACTTTTCTTGTTTTTATTAAGGGGGAAAGGTTCGTGTCAGTGACCTAAGAAATGCTCTACAAAAAACTGGTTTTAGACTTGAAGCAAATGAAATTCAGGACCTACAGACTCACCTGCCAATTTCTGGTGAGCATTTAAGACACCTTCTTCCTCTAGACAATGACTAGTCTACTCTGAAAGCTGTGAGAAAACACACGTTGGAGAGAGAAAAATTGGGGGCACAGATAAGAATTTAGAGGCTAGTGCTGAGGTCCAGATGATAGAGCCTTATAAGGTCTAGATGATAAGGGTCTTATTTAGGGAACCACACTGGTAACATAAGGGGAAGATTGATTTGATGTGGTATAGAAGGGAGGGAAACATTAAAAGTGTGAAACAGAGGTTTATAACTTATATGATTGCCACAAAACAAAACCAAAAAAAGTGGCGGGGGGAGCAGAGAACAGAAGATGGAGCAGAATGAAGAGAAAAATAATGTTTAGGACATAATCAAATTGAGATAATTACAGGACATTTAGATACTAGGTATCAGATAATTCAAATGTGTTCTCTAATTATTAATGTTATTAATTTTAGGTAAGTTGTCTTCAAACCATAAGAATCACCAGCAGGGTTAAAACAGTAACTCACAGTGTCCCTAAGAGCACAGGAATACCAAAATAATAAAAAGAAGTAATAAAGGAATATTTGAGAGATAGGGAATGGAATTAAAGAGTAGGATAAGAAAGGAAGATGAGAGAAAGAGATGAGGGAAGGGTCAGGGAAAAGAAAAAGGGTAGGAAAAGATATATACTTATGGAAAAAGACTGACCATATTTTATTTTAAAAACAGTATAACTGAGATGGTATCAGTTGAAAAAACCCAGACTGAGGTAAAGGAGGGGAGTAGTCTCTTCTTTCTTCACCAGGACCCCCCAACTGAGCTTGGCAGCTAAAATTAGAATACAGATCACCAAGAATCTTAACTGGTTTCAAGCTTCTTTATAATAGCATGGAACCCCAAGGACTAAAAAGAAAACCTTTTACTAGGGCAGGTCTTCATTATTCAAGAATCAAGGTCCTGAGTTTTAAATACATTTCTTTATTTCATTGATTCATTCAACAAATATTTATTATATGCCAGAATTATTTTGGTATTGCTTTATTTACTTGGCAGATGTTTATACTATCACGTATTTACTAGAAACTGAGAATGTTTAGGGTATAGAAGGAACAGAGCTGCCCTGAGAGGCATTTAGAGTCTAGAGGGAAATGCAAAAATGCATGAGAGCTAATGAAGTTTGAGGTTGAAGATCTCCTGGGCTAAGTGATAAATATATACTGAAATTAGATTAGGCAACAAAAAGCAAATTGAATCTTGTCTATTATTGTGTGTACCTTCTAACCTAAGTGGTTCTCAAATTTTTTGGTCTCAGAACTTCTTCATGCTCTTAAAATTTATTGAGGATGCTAAAGAGCTTTTCTGTTTTTGTGGATTATATCTATTAATATTAATTGTATTAGAAATTAAAACATTTTAATATTTATTAATTTATCTTAAAATAATAAATCCATTACAAGTTAAATGAAAAACTTTTGCAAAATAACTATATTTTCCAAAATAAAACAAAAAAATTTAGTGAGAAGAGGGACATTGTTTTACATATTTATAAATCACCTTTATGTCTGACTGGTTTCTTATATCTACTTCTGCATTAAATCTCTTGGGATATGTTGTTTTGGTTGGAGTATAAAGACAATCTGACCTCACAAATTACAAATGTATGTAATTGGCAAAGGAAGGAGTATTTTAATAGCCTTTTCAGATAATTATGGATATTCTTCTTTGATATTACCCCAAAACCCAGCAAGTGGTAGTTTTTTAAAGTTTAGTTGTAATACAGGATCAGAAACCATATCAATGAACTTTTTATACGTGGCTACATTAAAATCCATTCATCTATCTTACACTTTCATCTTTTACCCATGCATGATTTTGTAACATTGTGCTTTGGTCATTTGGAAAATATTGGTTCACTGAGTTATTTAGATCTTCCAAATATTAGCATGTCATTATTCAATATCAAAAAAAAAATCGCATTTGTTAATATCACCACCAATCTCATCAAAAATGTCGTTAAGTATTGGGAAGCTATCAAGTCATGGTACAGACATAAGGTTTCCAAAAGTCAAAGTTTTATTTGAAAACTTGAACTATACCATCTACTGTCAGTTGTTTCTTAAAATGACAGGCTCACTTTGTTCACTTTCAAGATGTTTCCCAAACACCAACTCTGAATAACTAACTATATTTTGTCCATCAGTCATTTTCTCAAGTGAAAAAGTTATTCCATGAAAAAAAAACAGTTAGTTTGCTTGCAATTCAATCACACAAGTTCTTTTCCTCAAGAAATCATTGTATTTATACAATGCAGCTCAAGTGCTTTATGCAAACTTCTCATTTCACTATACAGGATATTTAAAAGATATGTTCTCAAGGGTTAAGATTTAATAAAATAAATAAGTTTCGCTGCTTTATCAAGGATATTCTTAAGTGAAACATATTATTTTACTACAAGCATGTGTAGTGAAGAACACATGACTGCTAGTACAGACTGTTGCAACTGCCTCGACTCATGAAAAGATACCAGCAATTTTACCAATCCACCATTTTTGCACCATTGGTGTAAATGTCAACGCAATGAAAAAGGCAAAAGGGTGTTATATTGGATGACTCCAGAGATCCATGGACCACACTTTGAAAACTGCTGCTCTAACCTGTTTTAGCCTCCCACTCGTGCAAGAGAACTATGTCAGAAAACAGGAGAATTAGACTATAGGGTGGAGCTGACTTCAAACAAAAAACTCACTCCCCGTAATACTCTAAAGATTTTCAACACCTAACAGCTTATAAAATAAATAAGTTACATTAATTGAATGGATATATACTTAAAGCTTAAATCTTCTTTCCTCTGTTACATGTTCTTGTGGATTGAAAATTCTAAAATAAAGCATGAAAAAATTATTGGAACTCCATACACCATATCTTTATTTATGAATTTTATATGTTTTCAAGTCTCATTATCTTCATCTGAGTCTAAATTCTGAATTTTCTTACAGAAGATGAAAAGGTTTCCCTGGATATGTTAATGGATGTAGCAAACAATTTCACAGGTGAGTGAGAATTTATACAATACATTATAAAATTGAGATCTTGCTACTGTAAAGAGAATTACCTTTTTAAAGCATCATTAGTAGGTTCACTCTGCTCTTTTACCTATTTATTGATAATTTTGTCTTATTGACAATAGTTTGGATTATTAGAGATGTAGAAAAAGTGTGAGCACTCTCAAAAAGAAGTATTAACTTATCCAATATTTTGGCCACTAATGTGTTCCTTTTCTAATGTGTAAAATATCAAAATCTAGGTGAACTCAGTGAATCTCAATGTGAAGTTTTTGCATCAGGAAATATGATCACCATGAACAGTCAGTCCCATCATTCAAGTCGTGAAGTAGTAACAGAGATATCACTTGCCTGTAGAATTATGTAGAGTCTATATACCATCAAAAGTCATTGGGCAGTTATACTGCTCCCATGTTACTCGGTGCTATGTTGACACATACACAGAAATGTTATCTTCTTATTTAAATTAAAGAACCCTTTTAGGTACTGAATTTCACAGTAACTCTATGTAAGTGAAGTCAGCTCATGTATTTAAACTTCATCCTATGGTTAGGAATAATCCTGTGTTGGATTATGTTTTTCATAATTTAAAATAATTAGATCTCTTAATATTGTCACCTGAAACAATTCCCATCTTTTTTCAAAGGAGAAAAGATTGAAGCCAGTGACTTTAAAAATGTGCTGGGAAAAATGGGAATTAAGCTCACTGAAAAAGAACAGTTGATGCTGTCAAAAACTCTGCCTGTCTCTAGTGAGTATTTAACATATCATCATGGTACTCAGGGAGATGAAGTGTTGACTTCTGGGTGAGAACTGTCTAGTGCCTTGAGAAACCTCATAAGAAAAATGCAGTTCAAGCATAACATGTTCTTGTTACTTGTATTTTAATTTGGAAGTAAAAACAAGCATAACTGTTCTTGTTACTTGTATTTTAATTTGTGAAGTGAGAAACTTCTCTTTTCCATTCAGCCAATGGGCCCCTGCTAAATAGTTTAACAGCTACACAGCTAAATTCTTCTCTAGTACCCTGAATGTGCCCTACATCCTTAGTCCCTACCCCAGTAGCTCTCCCATCTCCCCCACAATCCATCAACTAAAACATAAACACCTGAGAACAAGGTCAATACCCATTCTGATTGATCAGTGGCCCTCGGTCAGTGGCCCAGCCAGTCAGTCCCTCAAAAGTTCCACCTCCTGGGTACCTGCATAGGCTTGCCCACAAAGACACTAGAGGCCAGCCAATGCTTCACCTATGCCTCCTGACTGGCCCCAGGCACCCCTACATAGACATCCTAACCCTTATACCTTCTGTCCCCAATTGTTCCCAGGCAAGAGTAAGCCTGCACATCACCAAGTAGGCTAGTGCCCCTGGGCAGCAAATTCTCAATGCCCATCTTAATTCTCTCCACATTACCTAAGGCTGTTGCCACTCACTATGTCTAGTGTTCCCCTAGATTGCTCTAAAGGAGCCAATTATGAGAATTGCAGAACTTATGATATTGGCTCTGAGAGAGAAGGATAAAGATGCAGAATGAAATAGATGGACTATAATGAAGACTTCTGTAGACACATTCCAGGTACTGAGAGTTCTGTCAACACTACATATACTCCTGCCACAGGATGGAAGCCTCTGGGGCAGACAACACCTATGAGGATGGGTTAGGCCGGAAGATGTCCCTTGTTCTCTGTCTCTGTTGAATTTTACCTCCATTTATAGAGTTTGTTTAAAGAACAAAATTTTTTTCTTATTTAAATATTGTTTTATATCACTGCTTGGGTTAACTATTTTTAATATCATCCCTTTATAGGATCTACTATTAGGGGCTAAATGCATAGGAATACCTCATGGGCCTAGAGCATAGGCAAGGAAAAGAGAGAAAGGCAGAGAGGTCAAAGTGCAGTCAAAGAAGAGGATGCAAAGAAAGAAGCACTTATGTGTGTTCGTAGCCTGCATTAACTACTGCCATGTGTTCCAGCTAGGGGATAGATTGACCACATTGAGGGCAGTCATCTTCTGTTATTACATGAAGATGAAAAAGAATGAAGTTCTAGGTGACTCATATAAAATGTCATAAAATTACAGAGCTCCTTATCCTTTTATTTTGACTTGAATTTTACCACATTTACAGGAGATGGAAAAGTTTATAAGAAAAGATTACTGGATGGTGTGAAGACTTTCAAAGGTAAGAATCATAAGAACAACAGCTAAAATTTGTTGTAATTTGCATTTGCTTTTCAAAATTTGATTACTGATACTGAATTTATGCCTCAAGACCTACCATTCTTCTTTGGGTAGGATTACATTTGAGGAAGTTATTGTCAATAATATGTAGCAAATTAGAAATTCTGATTTCACTTATGTTGGTTATCTTTATCTCAATTCATCAGATGTGTCTAATTCTTCTTTTTCATCCATAATTACTTCAATTAAAAGTTATAACAATGATGAGGGAGAGCTTTGTCTTCTCAACTCCAACACTATCTGGGTTCACTTAATGGCCAGTGTTTCACTCTCCACTTGGGGTTAATGTATGCTCCAAGCTAGCATCTTCCACTTATTTGATTTACTTGTATTTATTATTTTCATCCTCTTCTTTCCTAAGGGAAAAAAGTCAGCATCAATAGCCTGGACACCCTTATGAAGAACACGGGAATTCAGCTTGAGAAAGAGGACTATGAGGATTTACTGAACCATCTGCCAATTGATGGTAAGTATTTCAGAGTCCACTGTACCCAGGGGAATCTTATGAGATCTATATGAGAGCTTATGAGAGCTTCTGAAAGAAAAGCTATTTTTCAATTTCTTTGAAAAACTTATGAAATATTTCAAACATGCATAAAAACAGAACAATATAACAAACACGTGTATCCACTGGCTAGAGTTAATAGATGTTACCATTTTGCCGTATTGCTTCATACATTTTCCTTCTTTCCTTCCTTCCTACCCATGTATACTTTTTTTAACAAGAAAAAGTTTCATTAATGACTCAGTAAGACTAATTTAGCCAGGTAAAAATATCAAAGATGCGAAGATAGGATAATTCATTAGGAAGAAATTACTAAGAGATGAGCCCCAGGCTAAGATTTCCTCATTAGAATTCTTTTGATTCAGTCACAGAACCTGTGACTAATTAAAAACCTGATGAAAAATAAGCTTCTGTCAGAGAGCCAAGCAGCACATCTTACAATAGAGCCAGCACATGCCAACCCAAAAGGAACAAGTCGTTTTTCTCCCCTAATTCAAGGTTCCTATTCTCAACTAGTGATTGGTGGATGTAGCTTTAAATTATCATTTTGATCTTTTTCTTTCCTCTGTTTCTTGCTTATCTTGAGTTAAAAGTTACTAAAGAAAATCATGAAAAACAGCTGAATTATACCCTTTATATTGCAACTTAAATTTTTCATATCATTTTTCTAAGTCTAAGATTTGGTTGCTGTGCCTGAATTGTCTTTTCTTACAGAGTATGAAATGGTTGATTTGAATGTGGCAATGGATGAAGCAAAAGCTTTTACAGGTAAGTAAGAAGTTGTGATTAAAAGAGAATTCATTATTTATGAAGACCTAAATGCTTTATAGAAGAAAAAAAAGGATGTTTTAAACAGTAGTTTTCTCATCGGGCTATTATTAATATGCTAAGTTGACTCTCTACAAATTTAATGGTTAAATGTTTGTTTTTCAATCTTACTGTTTGATTTGGTATCTTTCATATACAGCTATATTATATGTTTTTACCAATAATGCTTTTCACTTCATCATTGTTTAAACAACCAAACTATAGATCAACACTGTACAATCTCAAGATGAAGCTTTTATAAGGTAATCAAGAAATATGGTTATTGTGCCAAAAGACCTCATACTTCAAAAAATATAATGACATTTTACTTGTATCTGAAATTATATAACCTTTTATTTAGCTTGAATTAAAAGTATAAATTCTATATCTTACTTAACACACGCTATGTCCTTTGAATCTACATAGTTTAACAAGTTTCATAGTCAATTTGTTCTTCTAATTTAAGGATGATGTCACATAGGTCATCTTTCACATAATTTGAAATCATTAGTCCATTTCTAAAATTCTTGTAAGTTAACAATTCCTATCTTTCCAAAGGAGAGATGGTCGATGTCAGTAATCTGGAGAATGTTCTGGGGAAAATGGGGTTAGTACTCACTGATGACGAGAAGGAGGAGCTGCTGAAAACTCTCCCAATTCACGGTGAGGATTTAGCACATCCTTTGAAGCTTGGAGTTATGGGCTTGTGTGTGAAAACTGCTGAAAGTATATATCTGTATGTCCAATAAAACCTGTTTAGAAAACAATTCCCACACAAGAAGAAATCCTCCTTTTGTTGCTTACATTTTAATACTGAAAATTGGCAACATCTTTCACGAGTCTTCCACCTTTGATTATACTGTCACCCTGTGAGCATTGCCTCATCTAATTCATGACCAAGGAGAGGAGGGAAACCAGGGGAGTAAGAGAAGGAAAGAAAAAGAAAAAAACAGGGAAATGAAAACTTCAAAATTCAACCTATAGGTACATTTATATAAGTGAAAGTTTTGGGGTTTTTTTTCCCCTCAGTGAAAGCTTTCTTTATCTTTGGGTTTATTCTTATTTGAGGGCAAAATAGAATCAACTTCTAAACAAATCTGAAGGATGTGTTTTTCCCCTGGTATTATGAATGTTGTTTTGTCTTTGTGCTTTATTAATCTTCCCATCATTTAACCTATATTCTTAATTGTATCATATTACAGATGATGGAAAAGTTTATAAGAATAGATTGCTAAAAGGTGTGAAGGCCCTCAAAGGTGAGTGAGAAGCATGATGAAAGAGCATGTAAAAACAAAATTCTTGTGTTTAACATTTCTTTTAAATGTTCCAACGTTGCTTCTTGCCAATTTATCGATCCATTATTATGACTCAGTATTTACCATTCTTCTTTGGGTGCACTGGTCTTTTGGGATATAAATTAAAGACTCATATTACTGTAGGAAATTTCTAACATGGTTTTCTGGCTAGAACTGTACAGATTGGTGGTTGTTTCAACCACGACTCATTAAATTTACCTATTTCTCTCTATTGAGCTCTCCTAGAAAACTGAAGCAGAGTCCCCTGGATAGCTATTAAGTAAAATATCCTATTTCCACTTTTCATACTAATTTTGAATAAACATTTTTGGTTTTTTTAGAGTCAAAAGGAAAGTTTATTAAAAAAGGGGTAACACTCCACAGACAGAGTGTGGTCTCCTCTCAGAGGCAGAGAGAGGAAAAGTGAGAGTGACAGTGAAAATAGAGAGGACAGCGCGAGAGACAGCGTAAAGGCACTGAGAGAGACCTAAACAATTATGTTTTTAATTTTTAATTAGAAAAATATTTTTTAAAATACAAAATACTACAAGAAAATTATCTAATTCTACCACTTTAAAAAAAGATATAAAGAAATAAACATCATGGGGATGTAATGTACAGTATGGTGACTATATTTCATAATACCATATTATATATTTGAAGTTGCTAAAAGAATAGACCTTAAAAGTTCTCATCACAAGAAAAAAAATTGTAACTATATATGGTGATAGATATTAGCTAGACTTATTGTGGTTATCATTTTGCAATATCTACAAATATGGAATGATGTTGTACCACTGAAACTAGTATACTGTTATATGTCAATCATATCTCAATAAAACTAAAAATAAAACTCCTCCCACCACCCACTGATCTAATCCCTCCCCATAAAGGTAAATACTGTTTACTATTTACCTTTATCTCAATAGTTTTCTCAATTTTTCCTACTTTCAACAGATTTATCTTAATCTAGGGAGATAAATATAGTAACAGTTTCTTTGTGCCCTGTGTTTTACCCTCCAATTGGGAATTTATGATGCAGGACCATGATTAGCATTTTAACGTCAATACTCATGTTCTAATTTTCATAGCAATGATATAAACCATGCCCTTCTTTCCTAAGGACCAAGAGTCAAAATCAAAGAAGTGGAATCTCTTATGGAAAACATGGGAATTAGACTCAAGGATGAAGAACTTGAGGAACTAATGACCCAAGTGTCAGCCGATGGTGAGTATTATAGACATCATTATTATACCCTATAGAGAAAACTTGAGCCCTTTTATTACAACTGCTGAAAGTAGCCTTTTTAGTATCATAATGAAGTGTAAATAGAAAACCTTAACTCTGACTTATGACGAAATGATGTCTCCAAAAAATGCTTTTTAAAAGATGTGTTGGGTATGCCACTTGCAGGACTCAGCCATGGCTGGGAATGCCACACACTTAAGGAGCTGGAAGAAGAATGAATTTATTTTTTATTTCATTTGTAATGGAACATTTAAGAGAAAAATTAAGAAAATTATAAGTCCGTTGATGAAAACAGAATGGTTGCAAGACAAAGATTTAATACTCCAATGGTAGAAAAAGCCCTCGTACATTGATTTAAAAAAAAAGAGAGAGAGTAGAAAAATATACAAATAGATAATTTATAAAAAAGGAAATGTAAATGTTCAATAACACTGAAAGATGTGTTGATAATGTTAATCCCCAATAATAATGAAAGTACAAAAGAAAACAAGATATAGAACAATTGTCCTTCCTCGGACAGGCAAAAATTAACAAGATTGAGAACATTTAGTTCTAGTGACAGTATGGGGAAAGGGACTTCCTGATACCTTTTGGATGAGAGTTGCCTTTGCTATATATCCACTTGGAAAAGTATTTTATCAGTACCTGGGGGGGAAAAAAGCCTTCCCTTTTCCCTGGTGAATTCAGTCTATGTGCTTCATCTGTATTCAGTATTTCTTTGTGCTGAGACTTGGTTCCTGTTATGCCACTAACTTGCTGACAAATAATTTAATCCTACTGAATTTTAGTGTCTTCATATGTAAAATGGGGAGTTGAACTAAATGGTTCTTTATGGTCATTTCTTGCTCTGAAATTAATATAGATAATACATATAAAGTACTTAATGCAGTGTCTGGAATACTCAGTTAAATGTTAGCCATGATGATGGTAGTAGTGGTGAAATGATGGGGAAGATGGAGGTGATGTTGAAGAAGAACTAAAAGGAAGAAGAAAAGAAAATTATATTATCTATAAATTAATTTTAAGTCCTAATAGAATACATAAATATTGTTTTCAAATTATGACCTTAATATAAATAAATATGGTTAAATGCAACTTAGAACATTATATAAGAAATAGCCCTGGGCTCACTGTATTCCTCCTCCACTATTACTGTCCTGATTCTTTTTTTTTTTTTACTGTCCTTATTCTTGGCAATTTCATTGTCTTCCATATAGATCAGGGGCTTTTGACTTTACTGTGCCATAGACCCCTTTGACAGTCTGATGAATGGACCATTTTAAATGCATAAAATAAAATATATAAGATGACAAAGAAACTAATTATATTAAAATATAATTTATCAAAACATTAAAGATATATATTATTAGTTCTTATTAACATATTTAACAAATTCTAGCAGCAGGTCTAATAATTATTATAATTTTAAAGTAGTGATGAGCATAACCAACTTTTCAGTATATTTGCAACAACTACCATGTCAGTGATTAAATGTCAGTGATTTATATTAGTAACAAGGTCACAGGTTCTGCTACTACTACTATAGTTTTTGCCTATATTAATAATTGAAGAGTATGCTAACTTTGAGTGGTTAGTGAAAATAAAGGTATATTTTTTTCCCATTCAAGCTCAAGTACTCCCTGAATTCTAACAATACAGGGTCCATGGAACCAAAGTTAAGAACTCCTGATATAGGTCACCACACCTGTTCCTTGACTTCTTGAACTTCAGCCATCTTTTCCTCCCTTTCCCTTAACTACCACTCATATGGTGATGACCTAGACCCTGTCCTCACCTAATACTTCATCACTCCCCAAAATCTCTATTTCATATACCCACACTGTGACCTATATCCTTCTAATTCATTAACCATGCAGACATCTGAGTAGTAACTGAGTAGTAACCATGCAGTAACTGAGCTAGCTTATGGGAGTAGTAACCATGCAGTAACTGAGCTAGCTTATGGGAGCAGTAACCATGCAGTAACTGAGCTAGCTCAGTAGTAACTAAGTAGTAACTGAGTAGTAACCATGCAGTAACTGAGCTAGCTTATGGGAGAAATTGAGGAAGCCCACTCAAAATTTGTACACTTTGTAACCAGAGCACTAGCCAAAGCAATTGATACTGTGTGAGGAAGCTTGGACGGCTCAGGTGAATAGTGGCTAGAAGCTATTTAAAAATGCACACACACATGCCCAGAAAAGAGTTGAAAAGCAGACTTGCAGCTCTGAAGGAATATATGTAGATGGTAGTAGAGGTCTAAGCCAGTGGGCCTGGTTCCCCCTTCTGCATCACAGACACTTATTTTTTAATTTTATTAAAATAGAGCTGAAATGGCCCCTGCTGTAGACAACCCAGCATTTTTTCCCCCTGCTAAAGTTTATAATTCTAATTCTCTTACTTAGGAAAAATTATGTGTAAACCAACACACCTTCCTTCCACATTCCTGTGACATTATCCATTTACCACCTGAATATGCTGACTTGGTGATATTGAACACGTGCTGCAGCAGAACAATGTAGAACTCCAACTCCCGCTCTTCTCCAGCCACATTAGAGACCTTCATGCTTTAACTACCATTCTTCACTATTTGACAACTCCTCCCCCCGCCCCCCATGTCCTTATTTCCTTCCTTAATTAGATGCAATGTTTCAATACCATTTAACTTTACAAACTCTCAGAACTCCTATACAATCTTGCTTGACAAAAACCAAGCCATCTCCTCACTCCATGGTTGCTCCCGAACGGCTTAACATTGCTGAAGAAAATCTCAAAACTATGCTAATAGAACTCACTTCCACATAATGGCCAAGAACTTCCAGTCAGCCATTAACACGGCCAAAGAAGTTCCTATGACATTTTCTAAGTAAATTCACTTTCTCACTCTCAGAGACAATTTCATGGCTTTTCTTTTCAAATTTCCAGCACCTTCTCACCTCAACTACCAGCTGATGACCTCACCTCAGATTTCACAGAGAAAACAGATGGAGTTAGACAATATTGACCTAATTTTCCTACCTCCATTTCTATAAACCTACCTATATCGATATCCCTATGCTCTGCCTTTCATCTTGTTATAAAAGAAAGGAATCTCTGTTCTCACTGTGAGTCAGCCCTTCCACTTGTTCCCTGGATCTTATTCCCACTTGCTTTCTCAAAGACTCAATTCCTGCAGTTTTTCCCTTTCTCTCCTACATTATCAATTTCTCCTTCTCTACTGCTCTATATATTCCATTGACATGCAGACATGCTTTTCTATCCCCTTTGTCCCCTGCCAGCTACCACTCCATCTCTAAGCTCCTCTTCACTACAGAACCTCTCAAAAAGTTGTCATTATTCATCAAATCCACTTCCTCACCACCCATTCACTCTTCAGTGCTTGCTTCCCTGCCACAGAACCAGTTCTCAGTCATCAATGACCTATCTCTTGCCAAGGTTCATTGTGAATTTTCCGTTCTTTTACTTGATATCTTAGCAGCATTTGATATAATGACTACCTCCCTCTTTATTGAAACAATTTTTCCTCCCAACTTTTGAAGCCCTATACCCACCTGATTTTCTTCTTTCCTTACTAGATAGCTTCTCAGTTTCCTTTTCTGACTTTTCCTTCCCTGCAAAATCTCTAAATAATGAAGTGCCCAGAGCTAGATCCTTGGCTGTCTCTTTCATTTACACCCTCTTCCTAGAAGATTGCATTCAGTTTCATTGGGTCAGATATCTTCTTTAAGCTGATAAAAGCAAATTTATATCTCCAGCTCAACTTCCCATATATCAAAACTAGCTATTTGATATCTCCATCTGGAAGTCCAAAAGATATCACAAATTAATGGAGTTATTGGTTAATATCCCTAAAACCTCTCAAGCCCTTCCCATCTCAGTAATCGCATCCCGTCTGCCTTGTTGACTGCCAGGAGAAGAGGGGGAAGAGACTAGATTTTATCCTTGATTTCCCCTTTTCCTTCATATCCCTTATTCAGTCTAGGCTCTATTTAAAAAACATATCCAGAATCCATTTAATTATCATCTCCAGTGCTGCAACCATAGCCCAAGCCACCATCATCTCTTTCCTGGGCCATTGAAACAGTCTCCTATCAAGTCCCCATTCCTCCAATTTTCCCAGCCTACACATATCAGCCAGAGTGATCTTTTGAAGGCTCAAATCATTTCAAATTAACCTCCTTCTTCAAGGCCTCCAATAACATTCCATTGCAACCAGAATAAAACCCAAACTTTATCATCATAGCCCACAAGGTCCTGCATGATTTGGCCCCTGTCACGCTGGCCTTCTGTCTGTCTGTCAATCATGTCAAAGTCATTCCCATTAGAGCTATTGCACCTACTATTTTTCTATTTGGAGTGTTCTTCCCTAATTCTTTACACGGCCATTCTCTTCTCATCATTTAAGCCTCAACCTAAATAGACCCTCCTCAGAGGCTGCCCCTGAACGCCCTGTCTAATGCAATACCACCCACTATTACTCTTTATTATATTGCCTTATTTCATTTAACAGTACCTCAAATGGCCCTATTGTTTATTTGTTTATATGTTTATTTTCTGTTTCCCTCTACGAGATTGTACACTCCTTGATAGAAAGAATTTCGCCAGCTTGCTTACTTTCGTATGCCCAAAGCCTAACAAAGTGCCTGGCTCATAGAAGGTACTCCATAAATATCTGTCAATTAACTGACTGAATAAAAATACTCAGGGTTAGGCTCATTTGTCCTGTCTCTCTCTACATTTACCTGTAACCAATCACTTCTTAACTTAATCTTACTCTGGTGGTCTCTAAAACAAAGAAAAAGGATACAAGAATGGTTTATTATAGATTGAAAGCTTTTTTGTTTCTAAGATAATACTGTTATCTCTGAGGATAAGTCTATACAATTCTAAAGAAAATTAGAAAAAAGATTACTGAATTCTTATCATCTTCATAATTTCCAAACTCTATGCAAGGTAAATTTGCTGAGTCTCAGTAACATCACCTTTTCTGAGTCTGAAGTTCATTTCCCTTGCCTCTTGTCTTACAGGTGCTAGGACAGTTGGTCTAAATGATTTGATGGATGCTGTAAGTTACATTAAGGGTAAGTTTGCAAGCTATATAAAAAGATATAATAAATAGCATTTTAATACTTTGTAGTTGGTAGAGAAAAATATTTTCTCTTCATAAATATTTAATTCTTTCATATAATATATGTTTCATTTTTGTGGATGCTGCTGAACTTGTATAAACAATAATTTGTGTTTATATATCAATGCCTATAATCTCCCCAAATGAGTTCTTCAACATATTAATAAATATCAAGAAGCACAAAACTATTTCTTGCCCTCACTAACCTCACTCCAAGAAATTTATCCTCTGGTAGTAATTTAATTCAATAAAAGATTAAAAAATCTGCCCAAGAACCTTCAGACAAATTTGAAACAGCCTAAATATCTAACAGTATGGGAACTGCCACATAACCCATGGTATGTCAGCCTAATGGGATATCCTGTATTGAAATGCTAACTATAAAGATTATGTGGCAACTTGGAAACATTTTTATAAAGTAATGACATTAGGCTGGAAAAGCAAAATACAGAATTGTATGTGTATTAGATTTCCACATTGTAAAAGAACAGTCTTTTTTTATTTTAATTCTTTTTGGGGAAACACAGCATACTTGAAACTATGAGATTCAGAACTCAGGAGAGTGTCTAAGTGAAGACAGACTTAGAATCCAAAGGGACTAGAACACATCCAGAAAATGTAGAGAAAAGAGGGGAAACATGTTTACTTATCTGCAAGCTAGAGGAGGTTCTTATGAGAGATAGAGACTGGAGAGATACCCTGAATTGTTGGGATACTGGGGACACAGCAGGACAATCACCCCAATAAGAAGTGTGAAAGTATGAAGTATAGTCTTATTGTCAAAGATCAGAAATGGAATATGAAAAACTAAACATAGGTTTAGGGTAGGGTGGTGGAATTCTATTTTTCCCATTTTATATTAATCTTATTACATTATCTTTACAATGAATAAGGAAAAATTACTTCTATGTTGAGTTGAATAAAATTCTTGAAATGCATAGTGACCAGAGAAGCAAACTACAGGCAAATATTTTTTTAAGTAAAAAAAAAAAAATTAAAAACTAAACTATAGGAATAAAATGAATTTTCAACTGGGTAAGAGGAAGAAAAAAAAATAAAACTAAATCCCTATACGTAGCTTAATTTGCTATGAATTTTGCAATAACCCACCAGTCAATTCATAACTGATAGTATATTTTTCTTCTTTGTAGCCACCTCAGGTGTCCTGACCCACAATTAAAGACAGAGGATTTTTTTTCTGGCCCTCCTGTTAATTCTGGGTTTATAAAGGGTATATGTAAGCACAAACAGTGTTTTTCATCCTTGGTAGATAGTTCTAAAATGTTTCTGCAATTTTTTCTCACCTTTTCTAAGGAGAAGTGATTGATATCCAGGACTTAGACAACTTTCTAGCAAGTGAGGGGATCGAGCTCACAGAAGAAGAGATGAAGGAGCTGATGCCTCATTTGACATTTAATGGTAAGGTTTTTGAAAATTCTGTTGCTTTCTTAGAAATGTGTTATCTTGTATAAAAGATCCTCAGACTGATTCTTATCTTTGTATCACCTAGAAAAATGTTTCTCAAACTTGAATATGCATATGAATCACCTGGGCATCTTGTCAAAATGCAGATTGCGATTCAGGTCTGGAGGGTAGCCTGAGAGATTCTGCATTTCTAACAAGCTCCCAGATAATGTCAGTGCTACTGGTCCATGGGCCATTTTTGCCTATCAAGGACCTAAAAGATGAAAAAAATGATACATTAAGATTGTGCCTGGCCTTCCATTTCTTAAGTCACAAGTACAACTAATATTTTAATTTATGCTTGAGGGCATGATTCCAGCCCAAATATAAGATCCATGTTTTAGCATGTATCAGTACTTCACCTTAATGGCAAAATAATATTTTAATGGCCAAATGATATTCTATTGTATGTATATATTACATTTTTTTTATCCATTCATCAGTTGATGGTCATTTGGATTGTTCCCACCTTTTGGCTGTTATGAATAATGCTGCTACAAACATTTGTGTGCAATTTTTTGTGTGGACATTGTTTTCATTTCTCTTGGGTATATACCTAGGAGTGAAATTGCTGGGTCATAGGGTCACTCTACATTTAACCATTTAAAGAACTGCCAGATTGTTTTCCAAAGTAGGTGCACCACCTCGCATCCCCACTATTAACATATAAAGGTTCTGATTTCTCTACATTCTTATCAACACTTTTTACTATCTGACTTTTTGATTCAGGTCATCCCTGTGGGTGTGAATCAACGCTACGTTTTTGAGATTTACCCATGTTTCTATAAATCAAATTCTGGTTGCTGCATAATATCCCTTCAATACAATTACCATAAATTACCTATCCACCGCCTTAGTGGTGGACACCAAAGTTGCCAACATTTCATTTTCTTGTTCTACTCTATTTCTACTAACTATATAGTTTTATCTTTCACATTTAGGTCTTTAATCCATCTGTACACCATCTCTGCATATGGTGAGATAAGGATTCTACTTGTTTTTTCTCATATAGCAAACAATTTTCAAAACCCAACTTATTTGTGATACCACTATGAATGGAAGAAACCCAAGCTCTCTCTACTATCTAGAGACTCTTGGGTAGTTTAGAGGGAACATACATTTCTCCTATTCACTAATGGTTTAGATTTTGTATTTTGAATTCTCAATTTCTGCTTTGCATTTCTTCTACTATGCTGCTCTCATTTTATATTCTGTTACTCCACTGACATTGCCTAACTCCATCATCTCCCAACTCAAGGCTTAGTGCTTAAAACTGAATAACATGTCCTTATTCTTATGGATTATTCTGCCACCATTCCTACTTTAGGAGAATTTTCATTTTTGTTTCTATTCCTCAGGTTTCAGCCTCCCATTTTGTTTTTGAGAAGGAAAGATTAGCAATAAATATGTTCAGAATTTTGGAGCAAAGGAGGGAGAAAGAGATGTGCACTGTTAGTCTCAAAACAAAAGTGTGTAATATTTTATAGAACTAAAAAATTACTTCCTTATCAGAATTCTTTTTTTCACTTTTTATTATGGAAATTTTCCAACAGAGAACCCTTACCCAGTTTTAACAATTATGAACATTTTAAGGCTATGTTTTGAAGAGGATATGGGTATATATATTGGTAAGGAGAGCATTGCAGGCGAAGTCAACTCTTTTTCTTTTTTTCCTCTCAAAATGTGGGATAGTTTGGCTTTCTAAACATCAGGAGATAAACTCTCAGGAGAAAAGTTCTGGATATAATGGCTCGGTTTCCTGGGTTGGTTTGGTTTGGCCAAATAAAGCCAATAATGTCAAGAAAGGTAAATAGCAGGCTCTCTCTTTGGGGAGCCTTGATGGTGGGAAGCAACGAGCCTTATCAGAATTCTTGAGAGTGCCACCCCAGGTCCCTTCCTGCCTCTTCTCCCATTTAATGGCATCATGGAAGAAGCATTCTGTCTCACTTATCTCACAGCTGCTCTTCTTCTAGCTTTGTCTATAGTTCTGTGTCTTGCAAGTGCTGTTCTGACCTAGATACAGTATTTAAGTCTCTGGGTTTCTCATGTGTTTACATTAGCTTCTCAGATATCAATCATTTTCTTCGTATTTTTCTGGTCTTGGTCCCCCTCCGCATCCCCATCAGTGTCTTCCAGTATGCAGACTGATCCCCCTTTTTTCTCTTCCTTAGATCACATTTATAATATCTCCCAGCAGATTTAGTCATTAAAGGAAGGGATCCTATGTACTAGGCTCTGTGCCAAGTGCTAAAGACACAAAAACAAAAACAGGTCACAGCCCTTGTCCACAAAGAGCTTATGGTCCAACTGAGGAGATATAACCAAAATAATTTTGATATAATGTGATAAATGTATGCAAAAGGTGCTGAGGGGGCATTTCTCCAAGACTGAGGTTTCCTGGAGAAAGCCCTAAGCTGGACAAGTATGGGAATATCATTCCAGGCAAAGAAATGTACTCCTCAGGAGTGACAAGCACACCACCTCAAATGGTTGGTTCCAAAGAAATACTCCTTAAAACAAAAAACAGAGCAAGTCCTTCTCTCCCTATTCCAACTCTGAGCATCTGTCTACATAGTCTCTTCATAACTTTCTTTTAATGTCATTGGTCTGAGTTTGAAAAAGACACTGCCATATTTGAGCCCTAGTTCTTTTTGTAATATCCCTTTCCTACATGTCATCCTTGGAGTGGAATACCTTGAAAGAAATGGAGATATTTATCTCACTGAAAGATTTACCCTTTCTTCTGTCATATTCACCTAAAACAAAATGAATCCAGTTCCAAAGCAAACCAGTATCCCTAGTTTTCTAAATCATAGAAGTTCCAGACAGCCATATTATTTTAATAATTCACAACTTTTATCAGTTATTATGAGTTTTTATGTTACTTCCTCTGTATCTGATTCAAAATGTTTTACAGGAAATGGGAAGGTTAAAGTGAATTCAATAATGGAAAGCCTGAAGAAGTTTGAACGTGAGTGGAAATTTTTGATAAAATATAAAATTGATAACTGAATGCTATGCATTTGTTTTTATATGTGTTTTCTTGGTTATAAAAGCAATAATGTTCATTATATAAATTTTCTATATTCAAAAAATGTAAAGAATTAAAACGGAAATTTTTAATAATTCTTAATTCTATCACCCAATGGTAATCTATAATTATATCAACCCAAATATTTTTCCTTATGCATAGACAATTTTTGTGCATTTAGTTTTGAAGTTCTATTTTCAATGGCAGACTTTTCCACAGCAGCTTCACCATTTTACATTCCTACTAGCAAACTAGGATCTATGCAGGGAGAAGATTCAAGAAATAGAGAAGAAGAAAAGAATGAGAGGGGTAGAGGGGAAGAGAAATAAAAGGTGATAGGTTTTTCTTAATTCTACAAATTATGTGTTTTATATTTGTATTAATCTCTCCCCTACCATAAAGAACATATATCTATTTTATATGTACTGCTTTCTGTGTGATATATTATACTACATAGCCTTTATAGCCTAAAGGTCACCAAAACTTCTCTATGTTTCCATAACCTGCCATTGACTTTTCTCGATATTAAAATAGTACATTATTGGCTTTATCTGACCAAACTAAACCAAACCTAGGGAACTGAGCCATTATAGCCAGAATTTTTCTCCTGAGAGTTAATCTCATGTTTAGAAAACCAAACTATCACACATTTTGAAAGGAAAAAAGAAAAAAAGTTGAATCGGTACTATTAAGGTATTTGGTGGTTGTTCTGGCCACGGAGTGCAGTGGAGTGAGGAGAGGAGATTTTATGGTTAATGTTATATATTGTACCCATACATTCACAGGAGAATTTACTAGAAATAAATATCTATTAACCATTAAAAGGTATATAATTAGTCAACAGTTTTAACCAAAGTACTAATGAATATTAAATGAGTAGATCATCCTCTTCTTGAGTCAACAGGTTTTCAAAGTTACTTCACTGTTTTACATCCTAAAAGATGGTAAATGAATAGTCTTAACTTCAATGCTGACTCTATGTAATAAGTCACATAATAAATTACAGTACAACTATATAATCTATATAATGCTTTTTTTAGTTTGATACCTTAAAGGCACCAAAAGAAGCAATATGAGTTAAGATGTGTATCACATACAACTGTCAGTTTCCTACTCATCTGAGGAAAAATTAAGATAAAATTATATCCTTATTTTCTATTTTTATAACTTCAGAAATTTATATAATTTTGACTCTCAATCTTGTCTTTAAGCAAAAGGAATGGTGCCTCTACATAAGTTGATGAATACTGCAAATAATACTAAAGGTGAGTGTAAAACGTGATGTGAACACATTGTAATGATGGGTATAATACTTTGACTTACATTTTTTAATCCCATAGTTATTTTCCATTTTGTCAGTTACTACCCTCTATCTACTTGCTGACAGGCAATTGAACACCATTCTCCCTTCTCTTGTTTTTCTGAATTCTTTCTGCCTTTATAGTACACACTAATCTACATCACATATGATTATTAGGTATTTATAATGCTTTCTAATGGCTTCATTTGTAATGAATTCTTTTATCTCTAATTACATTGTAACCTACTTGGTGCAATTTATAGTGCAATTACACAAAGCAGTTGTTCCTAACTTTGCCACTAGAGAAATTAATTCAACTCATTTGGGCTTTAGTCTCCTATCAATAAAATGAAAGGAGTGAATTAGATTGAGGATCTATTAGTTTTCTTTCAGCTTTAAAATTCTAGGACTAACTTTTGTGGTTGAAATGACATTATCAAGAAAGTGAAAAGAAAACCCACAGAATAGGAGAAAATATTTGTAAATGATATATCTGATGAGTCTAGTATCCAAAATACATGAAGAACACTTATAATTCAATAAAAAAGACAAATAACCCAACTTTAAAAATGCCCAAAGGATCTAAAAAGACATTTCTCAAAAGAAGATATAAAAATGACTAATAAGCACATGAAAAGATGTTCAACATCATTAGTCATTAGAGAAATGCAAATCAAAACCACGAGATAACCACTTTATACCCATTAGGGTGACTATATAGTAAAAAAGACAATAAAAAGTGTTGATAAGGATGTGGAGAAACTGGAGTCTGCATATATTGCTGGTGTAATGTAAAATGGTAAAGCTACTGTGGAAAACAGTTTAGAAGTCCCAAAATGTGAAACATAGTTACCATTTGACCCAGCAATTCCACTCCTAGGGATATACTCAAGAGATATGAAAACATATGTCTATATAATAATGTTCATAGCATGATTCATAATAGTCAAAGAGTTAAGACAGTCCAAATGTCCATTAATTGATGATTGGATAAACAAACTATGGCATATCCATATGATGGAATATTATTCAGCCATAAAAAGGAATGAAGTACTGATACATCACCCCACAACATAGATGAACCTTGAAAATATTACACCAAGTGAAAGAAGCCAGATGCAAAAGGCCAAATATAATTCTATTTATATTAAATGTCCAGAATAGGCAAATCAATCCATAGAGACAGAAGATAGATTAGTGGTTGCCAAGAGGTAACTGATATGGGAGGGAAGAATGGGAATGGCTCCTAATGGGTACAGGGTTTCTACTGTTCCGGAATTAGATAGTGATGATGGTTGTTCAACTTTGTGAATATACTAAAAACCACTGAATTGTACATTTTGTAAAGGGTGACTTTTATGGCATGTAAATTATATGTTAATGTTTTAAATTATAGGCTCACCCAAATATATATCTGCTTAAAAAAAAAAAAACAAGGACTCAGAATCTGTGCCTGTTTACTTGTCAGGCTCTTTAAGTGGGAAAAATAAATAACAGGCTTCCCCCAAATATAAGCCCTAACCCCAAATCACCTTCCATCTATCCAGTGTACCAAGCTGTGGAACCTAGCTTATGTCCTGAGACTGTCAGCCATACAGATAAAGATCACACCAATCCACCAATTCAAAACTACCTAGGACATGCCCATAAGTAAATTAAATGAAATCAGCCCTTCATCCCATTTGGTTCTGGATAGATAACTACTGATATATCTAAACTATAATACATGCCTACTCCCCAGGATATTTTTCTTCCTTATGTATACCACCACCCTATTAATTTTGATAATTTCTGTCATCACTATTCACTCACATTATGGAAACCTAAATTTGGATGAAACTGTCTCACTTCACTGTCAGCTACTTTAGGGTAGGCATGCTGTCTTATAAGTCTTTTTATTCTCTGTATCTACCAGTTAGTAGGTGTCTGCTGAAGGTAATGAGTGGATACATGTGTCTATTCATTTAACAGTAAGTTAGCACATACCATGTGCCAAGCATTATTCTATGTGCTTGGGACAAAAATCCCTACCCTCACAGAGCTTACTTTCTAGTAAAGAGATATATACAATAAACAATAATAATAGTATGACAGAGATTAGGGAGAAAATAAAACAAGTAAAATGGGTACAGAGAATCCTGGAAGTGGGAGAAGGTAATCAAGAAAGGCCTCGTTGATAAAGGACATAGAACCAAAAAGCTAAGGAGATAAGGGAGCAAGCCATGCAGAAATATGAGGCAAGAGTATTCCATGCAGAGGGAAGAACAAGTGAAAATTCCCTCATACAAGAGCATGCTTGCAGTATTTGAGAAGGAAAAAGGCCACTGTGGCTGGAATAGAGTGAGCTAGGACAAGGTAGGAGGAGACAAAGTCCTAGAGGTAGGGGACAGGACTATCACATTCAGCCACAGAGACTATGCAGTGCACAATTCCAGGATTGTGCAGTGAGTATCCCTTATTGAGGGAAGGAGATGGTGCAGGTGTGGAGAGCAGCAGATCATATAAGCCTTGAAGGCTATTATAAAAGTTGAATTTTTACCGAGTGACATAGGAAACTACTAGAGGATTTGAGCAGAGAGATGTATGATCTGACTAAAGTGTTTTTGTGGGTTTTTTAACTCTTTTTGACTTAAGTTTTTAAAGGATTATCCTGATTCTTGTGTATAGAATAGACTCAGCAGGGGTGGATAAAGCAAGAGCAGAAGCAGGGAGACCAGTGAGGAGAACTTTGCAGTATTCCTGAGCAAAATATAGAAGTAGAGGTGGTGAGAGTAGTTGGGTTACATATTTATTTTGAAGATGGAATCAACAGTATTTCTTGATAGATATAGTCCCTGATGTATCTCAGGGCCTAGAACATAATAGGCACTAAAGAATACTTATGGAATGAATGAATTAGATTAGATGTAGAATACAAGAGAAGAGGATTGGATCTTATTCAAAGGGTTTGACCTGAACAGAGGAGGTACACAGGCCTGGAAAGATGGAATTGCCATTTCCTGAGGTGAATGGTTGAATGAATAGGTGACTGGATACATTCTATTATATTTATTGAATTAGTTAAGAAACTAATTGAAATCCATACAGATTCAAAATTATGGAAAGAGGAAATATTAAAAATCAGAGTAGTGGCTTACAGAACGTGGGTTAAACAATTTAATATTATAACTTGCTATTACGTTGACACTAGGAAAATAATCTGAGATTTTGGATTGACTCTCAAGAATAAATCAATGAAGATGAGCAGGTGGTTGTGACACATTTATTTATATTGTTCTTTTATTACCTATGTTCTGATTCTGTAATTCACACCCACACATACCTCAAGGGTGCTGAATGAACCACGTTGAAAACACAATTGTTCTAAAGTTAGAAGGGGTTTATGGGTCATTTTCACCCTAGGCCTGAGTCTGAGAAGTGAATGAGGTCACAGTTGTATGATGAAACAAACCCTTTATGGGATTCTTGATCCAGTTGAAGCACAGAGTGGTAAGTAGCATGACCTAAAAGTAGGTAAATATCCAGATTTTATGGGAATCTACACTGAGTCCTTTTTTTTTTTAAGTCTATTATCTATGAGAGATTGAAGATAGTTTTTTAAAGTAATGATAATATTGAGCCATGAGGATGACTTCACAGCACCTTTCAAGTGCCTAAATTGTTGAACTTCTCTGGAATTCCCAGCTCTGTGGTAGGTTTCCAGATTTTGAGCACACGTAATTGAGTTGTTTAGAAGTAACTGGTTTCTATACTCTGAGATGAAGGCCTGGGAAAACTCATTGAACTCTAACCAAACAGAGGCTTTTTCTTCATGGTTTAACAGTATATGATTGTTTATATGTTCCTAAGTCAGCAATCCAATTTTCTTGTCAGCAAACCACCTAATCACTCTACATTTTGAAAAGATAATTGAAGAGAAAACCCAACAATAAAAGGGGGAAGCCCTACCAACCCAGCTTCTGGTCCATAGGCCCTAATTCTCAAACTCTGAAGAAGTGGAAAGGCTAAGGAAGCCACAGTGGTTGAGTACATTCAGGGCGGTCTAGGGTGGCAAAACAGCATTGTATCCCCACCCCGACTCCTACTTTTAAGAAAGACCTGTGGGTTCATAATTACTGACAAGGCAGGGGGTAGACCTCCCAGAAGTAAACCCTGAGAAAACCTACTTACTACCAGGCAGGTGTCCAAGATAGAGACAATTAGGTAAATATTTTGAAAATGCTATGACATTTTATTCTTTCTGAATTATGATATGAAATGTTCTACTGATTTCAAAAAATAATTTTTGTCTTTAAATAACTTTTTCCACACATTTCTAGATGTTTTATCTGTGTCACGTGGTACCATTTATCTTTATATAGAATCAGAATGCACTATTTGAAGGGGAAACAAAGGCAAGAAATTTTGCTTGGATATCTTGGAATAGAAAAAGGGGTCCTTCCATATCACCTTCCAACTTTGCACAAACCTCTAACTTGAATTTACACATAATACCATTTCCTGAGGCTCTGGACTTCAAACTCCAGGTCTAGAGCTGGGAAAGTTGTAAAAGAATATAGAGAAATTCATCTGTGATTTGATCCTTAATTGTACCTTCTGAATTCCAGACAGAGTTATTGGCAACATGGCAGTTTCTGACGTTAAGTCAAAACTTAAGCTGAATCCTCTAACAAAAGTACCCAGCTCCCACGACAAGAGGTAAGTAAAGAATGTATTAAAGTGATAAATATATTATGATAAAGAATTATTAAAGGGAGGAATATATTAAATACTCATAAAGGCTATGATGAAACAAGTTAGAATGCTCTTAAAATACCTATTCTGTGATAAATTAACTTATAAAACAAATATCTGAATTGAAGATAAAGATTTTTGTGAAAAAGATATATATATCCTTTTTGATTGGACAAAGAGTTCTCATTTCTGTTCTCCCAAATAAGAGGCTGTTTTTGTGTGAGAGGACAGAATACCCTAGAGGGCTTAAGAAGTTGTCAGTTATATATTAAGATATTTTGAGTATCAATCTAAAGAAGAATAAATTTAGAGGATCATAAAGAAGATCTAAACCCCTAAGCAAGTCAGTATAGAGAAAAGGTCTCTAGCTCAAATATGGCCAGTAAAATAAAATCTGGTAAATTAGCCATGACTAAACTTGGTCTAAAATTGGGAAGGGAAGTTTGCCTGTGACACTAACAATAGCTTTTTCTTAATCTAATAACAACAAAGTCCAATAAACAGTAGCCACTAATGACTGCAAGTGAAAGCCTGATGTATATGTAATCAGATCATAAGAAAAGCCTCTCTCCATTTTCTTTACCACTTTGAGAGTATTTCTCGTAGTGTCCTTGACTGCGCCACTGCTGTAGTAATATATTACTCACACTTTTAGAGGCATGTGGGTAAGACAACCTTATAGCTGCCAAATCTTTTTATCTCATTACCTTGCATTACAAGCTGTCTTTTTGAAATAGTGACTTCCCTGTCACGGAAAGCAGTCAAGCAGACTAGATAATGCCACATGTAGAGTGAATTCCTACATGAGATGAGAGGCTAGACTGGGTTCATTCCAAATCTAAGGTTCTTTGAACTTTGGAAACATTATAAAATAAAAACTCTATTTCTCATGTTTGATTCAAGATAACATTTCAAATTCTGCCAAGAGAAATCTTTTTTTAACATAGCTAAAAAAACTTTACACTGCCCGGCCTTCTGTTTTCCTCTTGCTTCTTGAGAACTTCATATGTCTCCATCTACTATATCTTTTATATAATGCAAAAGAAATTTATATTTATAAATACAACAAATATAAAATAACCTATCAGAATAAAGACAAACTTGAGTTTACAGAAGTTCAAATAGATAATAAAAAGGAAACACCAGAAGAAGAAATCAGTGTTAGTAAAAGCTGAGAAAATAAGACTTAGATGAAATTCCATGTCGAAAAGTTGAGAATGGTCATTAAGAGGCCCTATCACATCTTTTTCCCCCAAGTTTCTCTTTGGAAATAAGTTGAATCTACTAGATAGTATGTAGAAGATACTAAATATTTTAAATATATTTTTTAAATTTAACTACCATGTTTAGTATTTCTTCTAGTTTCACTTTTTTCAAACTGCTTCTTATAAAAACAAAAACTTGTCCATATTTTTAAAACTTTTAGTTCTAGTAGTATCAAAGCTAATGTATTTTAAATAAAATTAATTTATAAAATGATGATTATTATAACTTTACTTTTAAATTACCATCTTATAAGCAAGCCCAGTTTTGCATAATACATTTTTATGTTCCTAAACTAACAAATTACTATAAATCTGTATAAAATTTTCCCAAAGTATTACTATTTTCCTCTTCTTCCAGATTTTATTTTTCTGAAGAAATAAAAGGTCACCCAGGATTCCAAACTTTCCTGAAGCATTCTATAGATAATGTTATATAGATAATATAGATAGATAAATATATAGAGGTCTATATATAGAGACAGATTGATCTACGTCTCTCATATGCTGGTAAAAATACAATTTGGCAGTTAAAGTCATAAAATAATCATGAGCACGAAAGTTTTACTATAAGGATATTTACCCTAAGATTACTTAAATTAGTAAAAATTTGAAACAACTTATATTTCTAATGATAGAAATAGTGTAAAGCTTACATTCTTGAGCTTTGGAGTCAGATAAACCTGAGTTTGAATTCCAGGACTTATTATCTGTGTGACTTGGGACAAATTATTTAATCTCTCTGAACCTCAGTTTCCTTCTTTATAAAATGGAGGAAATCAGAATTTTTACAGGGTCAGAGTGATGGACAAGTATAGGGCAGAGATGGACCTCAGTGACCAACATTTTCTTGCTGTCCATCCTGTAGCTACTGGCAGTGACAGGAACAAGCCCCTTAGGTGGTATGACTCTGGGTGTACTGTGATACAGTCATTCCAGTCAGCAAAAACTAATGAAAAGAACTAATATTTACTGGTTTCAAATGTATTAAATCTTTTCATGTCTTTTCTCAGGGATAAAGATTTACTAGCATCTCTCCCATACCAATTACAGCACAAAGAAAAGAAGTTGAATGCTTCACTAATGCAAGGTAAAGAGAATTATCCTCAAAATGAGAGCATAAACAAAAGCCCCTTAATAGAACTGATCTTTTTTTTCTAAGAGAGATTAGGGATTTTATCTATAGTACTCTGTTATTTGAGAGCAAAAAAATTTTTTAATTCAGTGTCTTAATTTGTGGGAGGAAAAGGGGATTACTTTCAAATAGATTCTTCCTAGAATTTAAACAGTCCTGGTCAAATATTTTTATTCAAAGAAGAACCTGTGAGTGGAAAAGAACAAATGCAAGGTCAAATACAAACCAAGCAATGGAGCAGTATAAACACAACTAAGTCCCAGGATTTCTCATAGAAAAATAAATTATAATGGTAAAATGAGCTACACTAGCTACAGTTCATTAATCCAAACAATAAATATTTATTTAAAGCCAACAGTGTACTAGGCATGGAAAAGACCACAAGTCAGACAGGGCCCCTCCCCTGATAGGAAGTCTTACAAGGAAGAAAGAGGGTTAAATTATGAATTCCTTGATTGTAACATTTAAATTACAATATGATACAAGTTATGATAGGGAAGTAAAAGAAAGTCTACTAACTTAATCTTGTGAGGATAGGAGGGGAGTCCCAGCAAAGGCTGAATAATGAGGGGTAAATCAGTCAAAGACCTCAGAGGGGAGTATTCCTGGTAGAAAGAGTGGTATCTGTAAAGGCCTAGAGAAAAGGGAAAGCATGACACACTAGGAAAACTGAAAAAAAGTCAAGCATGGCTGTTTCTAGGAAGGCTAATGCTTTGCCCCTCCAAGTTTGGAAGCAACTGAGAAATTGACCCAAGAGACAGAAAGGAATCAAAGAATCACCTTTATTGTTGGGAAGGCTGATTTGGAAAACACAAAAGATTGTCAAGATCAGAATTGTGTTTTTTATTGCCTTAACAACAGTTTATGGCTTTATAAAACTTAAAGTTTTTTAATGTGCTTTAATATATATTGGTGCCTGGTTTAAGGGTACCCAGGATTTGTTTTATTTAGGTATTGTAAGACATACAGACACAGAAATGACTTCCATGGAAGAAATTGTTTGTACTCACTAGAAACAGGAGGCACAGCAAACCATGAAGGGCCACACACAGGAAAGCATCAAAGTCAGTCAAGAGGCAAAGGGTCGGGGAAAGTGGGCAGGAATGAACAGGCAAAGCAAAATAAACAGGTTTAGAATTGGCTAGTTCAAATAATTTCAGTAGCTCTAGGGTGTAGGGTTGTCCCTAGTTGTCTGGCACCTGACCCTGCAGTGATTAGGACAGAGGAATCGTGGCCCAGAGTGTAGGAGCCTGAGAAAGTAGGTGGTTGGGGGTACGGGCTCTGGATTGCTTGGTTTTCCCATGAAAAGCACACTCACGGGCAAATCTTTTACTATCTCTAGGAAATGGCTAGCTCTGGGATGGGTAGTCCCTCCAGGATCAGCAAGGTTTCAGATGTCAAAGCATTAAATACAGAAACTAGAAAATGTGGTTATTATAATGCTTAATCCTCACAACTTTCCTATAAGGTTAATTTATACATTCTACAAATATTAATTGAATACCTCCAAATCCCCAGCACCGGCTCCCATCCTCACTTTCAATTTATAACCTTGCTTCCTACTTCTCTATAATCAGGAATTCTGATTTTGCCATCAGAACTGCTATAGGCTCCCACCTCAATATCCACCTCCTACCAGCATCTGTACTCACAAACTCTGCCTGCCTCCCTGTTCCACAAAAGAACTTTATACTGTTATCTAAAGCCAGTCCTTCCACTGTGGATTAGAACCCATCTTCTCTCGCATATTCAAAGAAATAACCCACGAAAGTATCCCACCAGTCTCCAACACCAATTTCTTTTCATTCTCTGTTATATCATTTCTATTATTATACAAACTTGCTGTTATTTCCCTTTAAAAAAAATATCATGACCTTATCTTCCCCTCCAGCCACTACACAATTTCTTTGCTCTTCTTTGTAAGAAGATTCTTCAAAAGAGATGTCACTCCTTCTCAGTCTCTTTTCCTAGTTTCTCCCCTTTTCCTGATTCCTCTTAATGCTAGAGTACCCCAGAGCCTAGTCCTTGATCTTCTCTACTTTATCCCACTCACACATGTAGTGGTCTTATCTTGTCTTAGGCTTTAAATACCATCTATATGCAAACAATTCCCAAAAGTATATGTCCAGTCTGGGCCTGTTTCCCCAACTCCAGACTTACATCTAACTGGCTATTCAACATCTCCAATTATATGTCTAGTGGACACCTTAAACTCAACGTGTCAAAAACTGAACTCCCAATAACTTCCACTTACTCTTTTTTATTGTGGTAAAATATATGTTACATAAAACTTAAAATTATAATCATTTTTAAATATACATACAGGTCAGTGGCATTCAATTTATTCATATTGTTCTATAACCATCACCACCATCCACCTCTAGAACTTTTACATCTTCCCAAACTGAACCTCCATACCCATTAAACAATAACTCCCCACGCTTCCCTCTGCCACTTACTCCTAAAACTTGCTCTACCCATAGCCTTCCCCATCTCAAATGATATTTCATTCTCTACTTGTTCTAGAAAAAACTTTGGCATCATTCTTGACTCTTCTCTCTTAACCTACCTCCAAATCCATCAGGAAATCTCATTGACTCTACATTTAAAATATATCTAGAAGTCAGTCAGTTCTTACCACCTCCACTGCTACAACCCTGGTCTGAGGCACTATTATTGCTCACCCACAATAGACTCCTACCTGGTATTAATCTCCCTACTTCTACCCAAACCCTTACAAAAGTCTGTTTTTCTAGCAGTAGCCACACTGATGTTAAAACATAAGTCAGGTGCAAAAAAGGGAGGAGCTGAACTAAGTAACTTTGAAAAGGGCATTTTGACTAGAAACTGTAAAACTGAACAGAAAAGGAATTGTAGATAAGTAATGTACTCTACTTAGTACAGTTGTTTCTCATAGAGGTATAGATTAACAATTCTGAAACTGTTGTACATGTATCCTAGGATTAAATAAATAAGTAAATGGATGGTGGGAGCCAGGTTTCTCACTGTGGGAGTGGGAAGTTATAGATAAACAAGGGGAGAAGGCTAAAGTAAACCAGTGGTACTGGATTAGGGTCTGAGACATCAGTGTGAACTCATGTTTATCTTAATGTGAATACAGATGGATAGATCAAGAAATAATTAGAGATATGCGTGTATACATGGGTAGTATACATGCATTTATTTCCTATTTCTGTCCGCTAAGAAGACTTAGATGCATTGATACCCCTGTAGAAACAAACACCCAGATCTTGACTTCCAGTGTCAGTTTCCTATACAATAACCAGAGTTCCTTGGATAAATGGCTGATTCTAGGGCTTGGGCAGGGAATACACAAGATGAACCTGGGATATCTTGTAATGACGGAAAGTAAGGAAGTACTCAAAAAACAAAAGGACAGGAACCTGTCAAAAGGATAAAGAAGCCATCTGGAAAGAGCTCACAACCACCAAAACTAGAACAATTTGAGCAAGAAAAATAAGTAGTAAAAAGTATTGGATTGTAACTCAAAGTATAAAATAAATATCTCTAAGTCCATACTGATAAAATAAATGAAAGATTGGGTATAAAAAAATGATGAGACAAATCTCTTATAAAAGATTTCCAAATAATGTATGTAGATGTTACCTCCTCCAGGAAGTGGAGCTAATTCCCCTGCCCCCAAGCCCTCTGTCCCTTAAGTAGAATAAGGAAAAGGAGGGAAGTAACTTCGCAGTGTAGAAACCTGACAAACACTGCTTTGGCCAGGTAATCATGGTTAATGTCATCAGTGACAAGTCATGTTGATAGTATGTAGCCTTGATATAAACGGTGAGAATGGCACTTCGCTTCTGTGCTCTTCCTCCCCCAAATCTATAATCTCAGGCTAACCATGAGAAAAACATCGGGAAAAAAAAACAAATTGAGGGACTTCTACGAAATACCTGAATAATATTCCTCAAAACTGCCAAAGTCATCAAAAACGAGGAAAGTCTGAACCACTGTTACAGAGAAGTTAAAAAGACATGACAACTAAATGTACTATGGTATCCTGGATAGGATTCTGGAACTGAAAAAGAGCATTAGGAAAAATCTAGTGAAATCTGAATAGTGTCTGCAGTTTAGTTAATAGTACTATATCACCACTGGCTTCTTAGATATAACAGACGAACCGTAGGAATGTAAGATGTTAACAGGGAAAACTGGGGGAGGGATCTACAAGAATTCTCTGTGTTTCTTTGCAACTATATTTAAAATCAATCTGACATAAAACTTAAATTTTAAAACATAACCATGCCTATTCACACATTACCTCTCTAACTTCTCCTACTCCCCTTACTCACTCTACTCCAGCCACACTCACAGCCTTGCTATTCCTGGAACCTACCAGGTCCATTCCTCTTAAGGCCTTTGCTCTAGCTCTTCTCTCTCTTCTCCCAGATATCCACTCCCTCACTTTATTCAAGTCTTGGCTTAAATCTTATTTAATACTAGGAAACTATCCCTCAATCCCTGAAACTCTCAATCCCCTGACCCTACATTACTCTTTCATTTTTCCATAGCACTTACCACCTTCTAACATGTTATCTAATTTACCTATTTATTACATTCATATAAGGGCAGAAATCTTTGGGGGTTTTAGTGCACTAATTTATCCTAGGTACCTAGAGCAGCACCTGGCACATAGAAGACATGCAATAAATATTTGTTGATTAAGTTGTATTAATGCATGAATGCCTACTAACATGCTAGAAGTACTGGGAAAAAAATAGAAACAAGTCAGAGATGGTTCCAGGCCTAGAAAGGCCTGCCTTTTATCAAGGGGGAAAGATGTTAACCTTGACACAATTAAAAGGCACATACCATTATCTCTATAGGATTAATCACTGTTGTACACAGAGATGCTATCACTTGAATGTAATAAGAAATGTTTTATTCTGGTGCTATTTGGGATACACATTGTTCTCGGTCTATTTCTTCATTTGCTAATTTTTGAAAATATATGTTAATTTTTGTCCCAGTTAATGCCTTGAGAATTTCTTTGAGAAAACTTTGAGTCTGTACAAAACATAAGACCCTGCAGTTTTATAGGTCTGAAGGTGGGCTGCCTGGTCCCTCTTCTCCAGGCCTTAAGGCTAAAATGAAGGTGTTGGCCAGCCTGGCCTCTTATCTGGAGCCTCTGGACGCGAATCTGCTTCCGAGCTTGTTCAGGTGTTTGAAATTCAGTTCCTGTGGTTGTAGGGCTGAGGTCTCCATTTCCTTGCTGGTCGTCAGCCAGGAACCTCTCTCAGTCACGTAAGGCTGTCTGTCCTCCACATCTCATTGCCCTCTCCATCAACAGTGGGTCAAGTCCTTCTCATGCTTTGACTCTGTCTCACTTCTCCTGCCACATCTCTCTTGCTTGTAAATGCATAAGGGACCCTGTGATTAGATTGCGCCCTCTCAGATAATCCACAATAATCTATTTTAATTGCATCTGCAAAATCCCTTTTGTCGTGTAAAGTAATATGTTCACAGGTTCCAGCAATTAAAGTGTAGACATCTTGCAAAGGTCATTTCACCTACATATTTGGGTTTCCACCAATTTATTCCAGTTCAAATCTCATGGAAGGACATTGTCCTTAAGAAATGTCTATTAAGTACTCATATTTTTCTCAATACTTTTTCATAACATGATCTCCAGTCAATTGTATTGTCGGTCCTGGTTCCAGTAGAATATGTATTTATTCTTAAATAACTGTCCTGACTAACTTAATCCCATTTCTCCAGCCTTCCAACATGCCTACGACTTCTTTAGCAAGGATAAAACTGGCTCTATTGATTTACATGGAATGATGTGCACTTTAGCCAGGCTGGGAATGAATCTTACCAAACATGATGTCTATAATGAATTAAAATGTGCGGATATTGATCGTGAGTACTTTGACTTATCATTATTTTTCTCATAAAATCTTTTTATGAATATATACTTTTTTCTCAGGAACTATATAAACATGAGAAATAAACCTCACTTATTTGCCAAAAGTACATATTTATGTTTCTGTTTAAGGATACCAGTGAGGTATGGGTACAAGTTATGAAATCATTTTAATGCTACAAAATAGACTGCGAAAAATCCTGTGTGGAAACTAAAAGTGACTGCCACATTTCAATATCAAATTCAGATTACCTGTCATGATGTACATAACAAAATGACATGTCACCAAGGAAATCTAAACCCTTTGTTTCTATGCGAATCAAATTAGTACAAACCTTCCTTCCATCATTAGACCCCACCTATACTGAATTTTAAATGCCACAATATTTTAGTTGATATTTTTAAAGCATATAGATGTTTTCTTTGAATATACTGACAGAGATTAGTAACCCAAGCTGGTATGTTGTATAAAATATATGTTCAACATATTATCTCCTCTCACCTCTCCCCACCCAACTGCCAGTGCCCCGTGTGAGTCAATGTTACCAGTTAATTAAGTCATCGCTTGTTTCCATTAACCCTGCCTTATTTTCCTATTCTTTCATTGAAACACACACACGACTCTAATAGCACTCACTATCCTTGAATAATAGAGGAAATGGGGTATAACTTGACTATGTTACAATAATAGAAATATTAGTGGTATGGAGTGAGAAGGCAGGGTTGGATTCCTTATAAAACTGGCAGATCTCTAGGAAAGAAGTGAGTGGATATGACTACAGTGACTGGGAGCCTCATTTTTGATGTTTTTACCCCAGCATTGCTTCTGCAGGCTCTGGGTGACTGGTGTAATGATGCTAAGACCACTTCAGGAAGCCCAGTGCTTACCTGAGAGTATCTCCAGACCTAATATGCTCTGATTTTAAGTATCAAATGATCCACAGTGTTTTAATTTTTATATTTAACATATAATCTGATATTTTAAATATATCTTATATCCTTGTTCTGAGCCTTAGATTTCTGTTGCAGGAGATGGGAAGGTGAATTTCTCAGACTTTATAAAGGTGCTGACAGATAAGAACCGCTTCCTGAAGACTGTGGGTAAGTAGAGACATTAATGAATAGATGGCAGTTGTATTCATTACATAGTAAATATTATTCATTTAGGCCTCCAATCAGGAAACAAATCAAGATTGTGTACTCTGGACTATGATCAACTTTTGTACTGCTTTTCCAAAACAATATTTGCTAAGCAAATTGATACAGTTTTAGAATTTTAATTTAAATGCATCGGGTCCTGCAGGAGAAGCCTCTGCCCTCTGTGTAAGGACTAGAGAGTGTGCTGGAGGTTAGAGAGCATGTTCTTACATAAGGTTATAATTATTGTGAAGGTAAACTTGAAATATTTTTATTAGTCCTATAATGGTTTGTTTATGAGTTTAATATGCTGGCTTGGAAAATCTAATGCTATTCATATGTTATCTAGGATAAATGCATTTCAAATTCCAGATACTGTATATAGTCGTTTTGCTTTGCTTTGTTTTGTTTTGTTTTGTTTTAGGTTTTTAAATATGAGGACTTCTTTACTTTGAAGTCAGGTTTTTTAAGGTCTAATTTCATACAGTAAAATGTTCACTTTTTAGGTATAGAGTCTGATAAGTTTTGACAGACATTTAGCCACCACCACACATGAAATATAGAACATTTCTATCAACCAAAAAGTTTGTGCCTCTTTACAATGAATTTCCTCCCCACTTCTCAAGATCTGGCATCCACTGATCAGTTTCCTGTCTCTTAAGTTTCACCCATTCATAGGCTATGAACTATCATTAGGATAAAGAGAAGTTACTGCTTTGAGTAACACTGTAGTAACAAGGGTTTGCCTGCAAACCAGAGATATGTTTAACAACAACTCCTTTAACTGGAAGAACAGGACAGTAGTCTTTAACATATAATTCATGTTTATGTTAAAAGTATTACTATATTTACTTAGAAGTCATTGAACTAAAACTGTTTTTTAAATTCCATGATTATTTTGTCTGTTCAGTAATAAAAATGACCTTTCTACCTTTCTACAATAGAACAAATTTTGAATATTTTTCTATACTTCTCTAGTTCTTGACTTGGTATTATAAATATAATAAAAAATACTGTCAGTTTAGTACTTTTTTTGATAGATGGTTTTTTCAGAAGGCATTTTGAATCTTTTCTGTCTTTCATAGTTCCAGAAAAGAAGACATGTTTAGATTTAGCTGGCAACCCAGGGATCCTGTTGTTTGAAATCCTATCAAAGCTTGTAGAGACTTCAGCCTTACCCAAAAAGGCTATAATGGAAATAGTAAGGTAAGTGACAGAGAAAGGAGCAAAAATTGTAAGGATATTAACAAGGCAGTAACCTCTCACTAACATCCTATTTCACAGAGTCTGTTCCAAAACAAAGAAGAAGGTACATGGGCAAATGCTCAAGTGCCACACACGAGACTTTCTTCCTCATCTCCACAGTACTGTCTCGCTCTGAAATTGCATGGCTGACCTCAGGCCATCTTGGGGCCCCACTGAAGGCCTAAGATAGCTAAGAAAGTTCAGCCTCTTCTACCCTAGGCTAAAGAATCCTGGAGGGATAAGACTTTTCCAAGGATGATTTTTGGTGGGCTTGGATATCTAGTTTGAAACAAGACACTCCCATTCATGCAGGAACTACCATACTAGCTAACTAATATGTAGATAACTAAATAAGTATGCAGAAATGAAATAATACAAAGTATATTACATAATTAATTGTCAAATGAGTGGCAGAGACCATTTATTAGTGTCCTGAGAAAGTGGGTCCTGGACTGGACAGTGGTAGAATTTGGTAGGTATTCCTATAGTTGATTATACCATTTCTCGAGCATTTACTAATTGCAAAGGTCTGAGTAAGCACTTGACACACATTAGCTTTTCCCTGGATCAACATCTTCCTACTTGCTCTTTTCGATTTCCCATCCTCTGCCTTGCCCGCCACACAGTCCACTCAACACTCTCTCTGTCTAGCTGACTCATCGACTCCTATAGCACCAATGATGCTTTTAAAACATTGTCAGATCATGTTATTCCTCTGTTCAAAACCTTCAAAACCCTTCCATTTCCCTCAGAGTACAAGCCAGGTCTTTACATGAGTTATTGGCCCTCTATGTGATTTGCACTTACCTTTGACCTCTTTGACTGCATCTCCTGTTACTCTGCTCAAGCCGGGCTGACCTCCTTGCTGTTTCTCCAGTATACCATAATGTTCCCCGCTCAAGGCCCTTGCATTTGCTGTTCCCTCTATCTGGAACATTATTTTCCCAGATTTCACCATGACTCACTATCTCACCACCATCAGATCTTTGTTCAAATGTCATCTTCTCAGTACGGCCTTCTTTGACCACCCTAATTTAAAACTGCAACCCTCCTACCACCACCTATCTCCCCTTGTCTGCTTTATTTTTCTTCATACTAGTTATCACCTTCCAATACACTATATAATTCATTTATTTTGTCTGTTATGTTTTCTCATGCTAGAATATAAGCTCCATTAGAGCAGGGATTATTTTTTGTCTGTTTTATTCAGTTATATTCTCAATGTCTAGCGGCACTCAGCAAATACTTGTTGAATTATTTTATTTAATCTATACTTCAACTCTGTGTTCCAATATCCATTTACAGGCAAGGAGAATAAGGCATAGAGAAGATCAGGCTGTATATTCAGCCCGGATCCCCCACTAATGGAGTTTCCATCTATTGGACATTCCCATAGGTACCGCAAACCCAAAATACCAAAACAAAATTCACATCCTTCCCCCCACCCCCACTTCAACTAGTTCTTCCACTGGGATCGAAATCTCAGCAAATGGTTCTACCATCTCACTGTGTTTATCCAGTTACCTGAGCCAAAGGCCTACTATCATCCACAGCTACTCCCACATCTAACCAATCATGAAATCCTGTCTGTTTTACGTCCTAAACATGCCTCAAATCCATGCACTTGTCTCTGTCCCCACAAAAGCTGCCCTAGTATAGGTCACTGCCTCCTTACAATTGAATTACTTCAGTATCCCCCTACCTTGTCTCTCTACCTCCATTCTTGCCATCTCTACCCATTTTCCCCATTGCATCCAGAATAATATAACATTCAGTTAGAAAATATTTATCGAATGCTTACAATACCAAGTACAAATCTAGTCATATCAGTTACCTGCTAAAATCCCTATAAGAACCTCTCGTGTCCCTCTGAAAAAGTTCCAAGTTAACATGATATTTTCAAGGTCTTCATGACATATCTTTGCTTAACTCTCAAGTCTCACTTTGTAACGTCCCGTATCACATCACATACTAAATTTGGTTAAGGTCCTCAACTACTCCATGGTCCCTAACCTCCAAGTATGTGCCTGGAACATTCTCTCCCCTCTTGTATCAGTTTCCTAGAACTGCCATAAAAAAAATTACCACAAGGTTGGTGGCTTAAAACAACAAAAAATATTCTCTCATAGTTCTGGAGGTCAGAAGTCTTAAATCAAGGTATCAGTAGAGCCATACTCCCTCCTACATCTCTAAGGGAGACTCCTTCCTGCGTCTTTCAGCTTCTGGTAGCTCTTGGCATTCCTTGGCTTGTGGCAGCAAAACTCATATCTCTGCCTCCATTTTCACATGGCCTTCTTTCCTGTGTGTCTCAAATCTCCCTCTCCTTTCTCTTGTAAAGATACTAGTCACGGATTTAGGGCCCACTCTAAATCCAGTATGCTCTCATTTCAAGAGCCTTCATTTAATTACATCTGCAAAGGCCCTATTTCCAAATAAGGCCACATTTAGAAGCATGGCGTTAGAACTTGGACATATCTTTTTGGGAAACACAATTCAACCTACTATTCCTATCTATGCTTAGTCAACTCCTTCTTATCCTTTAGCAACCAGTTAGGAGTCGCTCCCTCTGAGAGGCCTTCCCCAACCCCCAAGTCTGGGTCAGGTTCCCCTCCTAATTGCTTCTCTTTCCTTATAGCATATTGCATTGTTGAAATTACATGTTTAATTGGCAGTCTTTTCCATTGAATTGTGAGCTCTGAAAGGACAGGGACCATGTCAAGCTTATTCATCATTTTCCCCACATATCACAGAAATCATGGAACATAGTAGGTTCTTAGTAATTATGAAATTTAACTGACTTTCCCAAGGTCATACAGCTATTAAGTATCTGATTCAGTAGCCTAACCAGAAAGTGCTTGAGAAAAAGATTTAAAAAACAGACTGCATTTGATATTACAGAACAATGAGCAGGTATTTGGCTAGAGCATGAGGTTTGTGAAGAAAAACAGTAGATGATGAAGGTGGAAGTGCACACTAGATCTAGATTACAGAAAATCTACTCTAAGTTTTCCTCTAAGCAGTGAGGAGCCATTCAAAGTACTGGAGGAGGGGAGCAGTGGGGGAGAAAAAACTTTGATAAAGGTGTGAAGGAAGTTTAACCTTTAAGTGGTAGGTAGAAAAGTCTATTATAAAGACAGGCTGATGGCCAAGGAACATGTGAGGATATGAGAGAAATAGCTCTGGCAAGAGGAGAAAGAGATTGGAAAGTAGAGGAAGTGAAAGAAGCCCACAAAACCCAAGATTTGAGGTTTTAAAGTAGAAAAAGGTGGGTCAAGATAAATGGGAGCACCCCTGGCCCGCACCCAGCCTGCACCCCATTAAAGATCAGGGAAACTTCCCCGCAAAAAACATAAATAGCAGAATTTGAGTCTGAATGACTAGGAACTAATAAGTAGGAAGATTATAGTAGAGTGGACAGGAGGATAAGGGGAAGATTTTTAGACAAGCAATATTTCAAATGAGAGTGGAAGCTAAGTGGAAGTGTCCCACGATAAGCTTGAAATGTATACATAAAACATAAAAGAAAAATTGGGGTATAGATATAGACTTAGAAACTGTTAATATAGAGGAAATAACCTAAGCCATGAATCTGAATAAAATGAAGAAAGAGCAGAGAGGGAAGGAAGGAGGGAGCGAGAGGGAGGACTGATCATGGAACCATAAGGAATTCCCATATTTATGGAATGGGAGGAAATAGAGGAGTTGGCAAAGGAAACATAGTAGTTGAGAACCAGAATAGTGTGCAGTCAAGTAGCCAGGGCCACAGAGAAATTTTCAAAAAAAAAAAAAAGACTTTCCACAAGTATTAAATGCTAAAGCGAGGCCAGGTACAATGAAGACTGAATGGATAGAATATTAGATTTAGTAGTTAAGAAATCATAAGTGACCTCCGATTACAAAAGGATGATGAGAAGAAAGCCAAATTTTAGAGGGTTAAAAAATAGCAGTCAAGTGAAACATATTAGAATAATGCACATTTTTACCTTTTCTCTTTTCTGAAATTACACCAAAAATAATAGTAAAAGTATTTTTGTTGGAATAAACCCACAAAAACAAGGAGAACAGCTGACAAGACATAGCAACTTAGTTTTGGAAGCTGAGAAGGAAATGGATGACTGCTTACTGGCTAGTGAGAGCAGAAGCTGAAACTTGAACCTGCGGTGGAGAAGGTCAAGAAGCCACTTCCCACTGCATAACTCTGGCAGGCTCAGGAATCGAGACACCAGGATCCTCCGAAGGTGGGGCGTGCAGTGGGAGCCCCAAACAGAAAGACTGCTTCAAAGTAGCATGAGAAGCAGGTCGACCCTTAGATTCCTCTCCCTAACCCCCACAACCAAGTGACTGCCCTGGCAATTAACTCTCTGAAGAGACTGTACCTCTTCAGGTACAACCTGTACCTGATACCCCTGAGTCCAGACAATCTTTTGGTTTGGACTCAGGGGTATCAGATGTAACTGGAGATGAGGGTATCATAATAATAATGAGATTACATGAAAGTCCACTTACTAAATGGTGAGACCCCCACTAGCCACCTTCCCCTTCCCTAGGCCCCAGTGTGTTGACAGCTAGACCTGAATCACTCAGGTAAAATATCAGAGGGTCCCTCTCCAGGGAAATTGACAGATACTCACAGGTAAAAGGTCCCTTGATGAAACAAACTTCCAACCAATTGTCAATGAAGTTGCCACTCAATAAGACCCGCCACACCAAAGAGCTTCCACTTAGCTTTAAAGAGTGCTTACTCTCTTAAACATGAATAGACATCCAAAAATCAAGACATATTTAAAGAAAATCTGTGTCTACAGCCATGCTACCCTGAACACACCCGATCCCGTCTAATCTCGGAAGCTAAGCAGGGTCAGGCCTGGTTAGTACTTGGATAGGAGACCACCTAGGAAGACCAGGTGCTATAAAACAAATAAAAATTAAAAAAAAATTAAAACAGATGGGAGGGAGGTGGGGAAGGAGAGAAGGAGGGAGGAAAGGAAACCATTAGTTATAAATATAACCTGGTATATAATCATCAAACAAACAGTAGAGTTTCGAGGAAGGGGAGACTGCAGAGCAGCAGCTCTCAAACCTGAGCATGCATCAGGATCACCTAGAGTGGTTATTAAACCACATTGCTGGGCCCCAGGGTTTCTGATTCAGTAGGTTTATGTGAGGCCCAAGATTTTGTACTTCTAACAAGTTCTTTCCTTGTGCTACTGGCTTGAGGACCACACCCAAAGCCTTAGAATATACAGAGAACATGTTTAGGGTAAAGAAAGATGAGCCTTGAAGGACCTGGTAGGAATTAAATTACACTCAGAGAAACAAGCATTACATTATTTTCAGAGGTGAGTGAGAACATTATGGATGGTTAGGTTCAAGGCTAGGGAAGGACATGTCTGATTATAAGCCAGACTCCAATCAGAACAGTATCAGCACAGCTCCTACCTAATCAGGGCTTCAGCCCCAACATTTAGAATGAGTTCTTTCCCTCTTCCTGAGAGGAAAAGAAAGGTTGCCTGTCACCATCCCAGAGAGAAGTGAAGCCTCTTGTTGCTGGAATAGAAAGAATCCTGCATGCGTAATAATGAGAAGCAAGGTCCTGCATCTGGTTCTCTGGGACAGTAAGAAGCTCCATTCCTCTGCCCAGCACACTGAGAAGTAAGGTCTTCCACATCGGTACTGAAGCCCCAACTACACCAGAGTGGTGAGAAACAAGTCCTTCCACCTTAGTGAGCAACCAGATCCCCACCACAGCTGCAAAGAAAAGTGCACCATTCCTGCAGCAGCGATGAATCTGGTCTGTCATTGATATTTAAGGGGCGCATGTTTTTAAATCAGATGTTTATACCTTTGGGAATGTTTGTACTGTGAATTAGAGTCCCTTATCATATATAGCATGCTATGCTTATTCTTTTTTTGTTTTCATTGTATTATTCTTAAATTTTATTAATGCCTTCAGTTTGTGCATCCTTAAAGAATCTATAACCTAAAATGCATAGTAATATATCTCCTAGATCTATTCATACATGTATGTGCACTCACACACATGCACACACAAAGATAGCAAAGAATTGCAATCAACAGTGATTTACTGTGGATAGTATTTTCTTCTTTATAATTTTCTCGATTTTCCAAATTCTTTGCAGTGAGAATTTTTTAATTAAAAAAAAAAAAAAGTTGCATTTTAAAACCCAGCAAAAAGTAATATAATAGTAGCCATGATTAATGTTCATATTCAAGCTGGTACCACTCAAGGGTTTGTCAATAATCATAAATAATAGGTATTTTCCTAAACAAGACTGGAAGGTCTTGGAGACAAAGAAGGAAGCCAAAACCCAGGCACCAGATATATAAAAAGGTCAAATGGCCTGTGGCAACTATCAGTAGGTGTTCTATAAATGTCACAGAAGCAGGCATTCAATAAGTAATAGTGAATAAATATACAAATTAAATTTAAAATATTCGGCATATATAACTTGCAACTTTTTTTCCTATTTGTCTAACACTCGGGCACTTTTTCAGTAGAACTATAGCACTTTTTATCCAATTCTGGATTACTTGTTGTTGTTGTTTTTAGCTATTTCCGAAGAAAATTCCAGGACACCAACCCAGGAATATTGTGGAGTCCCTATGCTATGGATTATGGAAAAAGGAGATTTAGGTCAGACATGTGCACACCTCTGACCTCAAGCACCACCGCCTTTGCTAACGCCGCCCGGAGTGCAATAATGAAAGAAAAGGATATATTTAAATTTCTTGAAGCATTCAAGAGTAAGTCATTTGTCCTTTCCCCACAGTTGTAAAGGATTTATTTGTATATTACTCATCAGAAATAAATACTGGAGGCCAAGTGCTGTAAAAGCAGGACCACAGCCTATGCCAAGTAACTAGTCTCTGTCACTCAGATATCATTTGAAAGCAAATGTATATGTTACCTGAATCCTTAGACACCTAGATGAAGCTAAGAGTCTGGAGGGTGGGGGGTGGGCAGAGGAGAGTGAAGAAGGAGGGTTATGGTACTGAGAAGAATAGACAAAGAGCAAAATAGGCACCACTATAGGTCTTTTCTGTGAATTTCTTCTTATATTATTTGCAATGCCATTTTTATCTTTTTAGGATGCAATCCTCCTTCAGATAACCCATATTCAAAAATACCTATCTTTCCATTGTTTCCTAATGTGGATGGGGTGGTGATGGGAAAGCCATTCAAAGACATACAGAAATTAGAAATGCTAAGGAGAAAGGAGCCTCTGAATTTCTTTGAGGACTATTTTTTCCAAAAAAGAGATTGGAAAACACAGGTGAGATTTAGATTATGTCGCATCACTTAATTTAAATACTTACGTTTTTAAGTTCTAACTTAGAACTAATAATATGCTTTTTAATGACAAATATTTTCATTCATTATATTTCAAACCAGACATATTCCTAAATTAAAGCCCAGGTATAAATATTTCATTTAATTTCAACAAATAGTTAATCTTACTGAAAAATCCAATCCCAAATACAATCCTAAACTTGGAGTTGGGAGTAGGGAATATAGGAATTAAAAAAAAACAACCTGATCCTTCCTCTGAGTGCTCTCTCATCAAGTCAGGGACCAGAAGCTGTATTTTGGTTTCCTTCAACTGGCTCTAGGTTGTAGTCAGGCCAGTTGCCCTGGGATGAGAGGACCAGGTCCACAGTCCAGTGGAGCAATGTTGTGATGGAGGGGCCATCCTGCCCTTGGACTAGAACCCCATTTATAGTCCCAGATGCACCTTCTGACCCTGCTTCTAGGTCTGTTGCCTCTAATCTATTTTCCCCTCTCCCAAGGTACACTTTATCATCATGAGTTTTAAGGTCTCAGGCAAATATGCCCTAGTTTCTGGATATTTCTCAGGAAGCTCTGGCCTTACCCCAGGTTTGTCACAGTCCTCCCAGCCTGAGAAACAAGATCGAGATTTGACTGGAGACCAGCCCATTCTGTGGGGAATGTCTGGGTTCCAGAGGTCCATGTGTTATTCACATTACTAGGAAATCCCTAAATGTCCCTCTAGGGTTTAAGAGTCCCAGATGCTGAAGAAGAGAGAAAAAATGGGGAATTGCTAACCAATGGGCATAAAGTCTCAATTATGCAAGGTGAATAAGTTCTAGAGATCTATTATACAACATTGTGTATATAGTTAACAATGCTGTACTGTACACTAAAAAAGTTAAGAGTGTAGATATCCTATTAAGAGTTCTTACCACAATAAAATTAAAAAAAAAAAAATTAAAAGGGTAGTTATCACAATCATAAATGACTACAAGTTAAGACTTTGTCTTTATCTCTCCAGATAAAGTCAAACCCACACGCAAATATCACTGACAAAATGGAAATAGAGGATATTTATTCCTTTTTAAATTTATTTCCCAACATTGAACCCTCCACCTGGGATGCTTATCTGTTTATTGTCAATCTCTCCAACTAAAATATAAAGATTTTGATATTTAGATATATGTTCTTTAAGGGAGACACACCTAAAATATGGCACAGAAAGCTTAAAGGTAAAGAGACAGAAAAAGATATATCAGGCAAATACAAATCACAATAAGCTGGCATCAATATATTAGTATAGGAAAAGGAAAACAACTAAAAATAAAGATGCTATTTAAAGATTTTTAAAAATCATCAGGAAGATATAACTATTCTGAACCTGTGTGCAACTAGCAAATTAACAGATAAGATTATAATTAACAAATTAACAAAATTATAAGAATTAACTTGAGACTTTTTAAGATATTATGCATGCCTTAATATTTCTCATTTTTACACAATGTAAGGATAATTGCTAAATGAATAGGCAAATCCAGAATCACAGTGGGAGATTTTTATCATGCATCTCCAAAAACTAATAAAGCAGACCAAAAAAAAAAAAAAAGGAAATCAACTCCTCTTACAAAAAATTTAACTGTTAAGAAAGAGAAATGTGGAATTATAGCTTAATGTAGAATCAGAATCTAGAAAAAATTGTTTCAGGATGGGCAACTTGAGCACACTTGTAGCCAGGAGGAAGGACCCTTAGAGCTGTGGTTCTCAATTTTGGCTGCATAATAGGATCACCACAGGAGTGCTTTTAAAAACAACCTCACACCCAGGCCACAGCCCTATCCAATTAAATCAGGTCTCTGAGAATGGGGCCCAGGCCTCAGTATTTTTTAAAGTGCCAACATGCCAAAGCTGGAAACCACTGCTTAAGGAAAAGAGAAACTGAATAGGAAAAGAGCAGTACTGACTACATAATTTGCAGGGCCCAGTGCAAAATGAAAATGTAGGCCCCTTGCCCAGAAATAATTAGGTACATAAAGACAGCAACAGCAGAACATTAAGCCAAATTCAGGGCCCTTCTAAGTTCAAGGTCCTGTGTAATTGCATTGGTCACACGCCCATGAAGTTGGCCCTGGAAAGAGGAAAATTGAAGGCATAAAGTCCAAGAGGCAAATAAATAAAGACACAGGGAGATACTTTGGCTTTGAAAATTAAGAAAAACTCACATATAAGAGGAAAGGAGCTAAAAATCCGTTAAAGGATGGAGAAATCCTAAAGTAAAAAGAAGAGTTAAAGGAATTCATATTACATAACCTTCAAATGACAAGATCATTAGCTGAAGGGGTTGGAAGGTCTGGTTTTCCAGCAGTCACTATGATGACTGTAAGAGAGTTCACAGTGAATGAAGAAAAGTAATGTCATTATGTACGGTGTCCAATGGGTACTAGACTTATTAACGGGGCTTAACTTTATAAGGCATATAAATGTCTACTCACTATATTGTACACCTGAAACTAATATAACATTGTATATCAAGTGTAATTGAAAATATTTTTTAAATGTTTTTTAAAAAGTAATGTCAAATGATACTGAGGACCTGGATGAAATTAGGTAATAAACATTTTCAAAAAAAGCAATCAGCATATTTACACAATTTCCATCAGCATTGTTCAGCAGCCCAGAAACAGGGAAAACAGATGGCTGGTTCCCATGAGAAGTCTGGAAGTAATATAGGTTGAAGTCTGGAAGTAATATAGGTTGTACTCTGGGGGGCACACTCATTTTCAGTGCTTTGTGATGGCTTTGGAAGCTTGGGTGAGGAGGGATTTGGCTCCTCTCTACTACCCATCTCCATTCCACACATAAACCATCCTCCGGTCTATACTTCTAAGTAAGCTTCATCATTATGAAAGAGAATTGGCTAAATGCCCATTTACACATGAGACAATACCACGTGCCCCCAAACAACTGACAAGTAGATTAGCAATAACCTTATAAATAATATACAAATGCTTTCACAATATGATATACTTCTGTTTATAGTCTTTGTTGTACAATTCAAACTAAAATGTATCACTCATCTTCTTTCTTAAATGTGCATAAAGGCAGCAAATATAAAGCCTATTGACTCTGCCTCATGCTATCCACCTGAAATCCTCGCCATTGACCAAATACTCAAGAAAAAGCAAAACTGGACAGTGACTGAAGCAGCTACTATCAAACCGCACGTGAGTACTCACTGTTGAAGGCCTTCCCAGAAAGCACTGAAAAAAATATTTCCGACTTCAGTGGTACAACCATAACCCCAAAGGTTTTTTTCCCTGCTCTCTGTCTTTAAAATAAGACAAAATCATTTCTCATTTTTACCCATCATAGTGACGTTTCTTGCTCTATAATCAAATAGACTCAAATGTTAACTGTAATAATTCATCCTGCTAATCACCTACGGAGAGCCATACCCAGCATTATTTCTGAGACATTCATTTGTTTCATGCTGGAAATAGCAACTAGTTAAGGTACTAAACCAACAGTCACAGTGAGCGGTGCACTCTTGCAATCATGATGAGTGAAAGCATCTTTATTATAGCAGCCAAAAAATTAATAATAATAATGGTTTAAGTGAGCTTCCTAGGTGCCAGGCACTGTGCTCTACAAGTGCTCTACAGGTACTAATTCATTTATCATTGGACTTATCACAACAATTACTGGAAGTAGGCACTGTTATCATTCCTTATCATTTTACAGATATGCATAGAGAGGTTAAGTGACTTGCCTGAAGGCACACGGCTAGGAAGTAAGAGAGCCAGAATTATAAACATGGGCAGTATGCCTCCAGAATCCACACTTTTAACTAAAATTCTATGCTGCCTATCTACTTTTGTGTCCTGACTTCTTAGCAACTTTTGTACTTAACAGAGACAGATTGGAGTGTATTTATTTTAAGTCACCTCTCTTCTGCATTTGACACTAATGATCAAGCTCTCCTTGTCATTTGCTACCTCCTTGGCCTTTACAATACTGCATCTTCAATTCTCCTTGTAGCTCTGTGTTCTTTCCTCTCTCTTTCCTGAATGTTCATTCCTTAAGTCTTGATATTTTCTAGTTTTGTAGTCTCATCCTACTGCTCTTCTCATATATACTCATCCACTCATTTGTTCAGTAAATATTTATCCAGTGTTAACAAAAGTTCTGGGGTTAGGAGATACCACAGAGAAAAAAATACAATTCCTACCCTCAGTGAGTTTAGAGTAAGGGTGGAAAACATGGAGAAGGAAATGAGCAGTAGTTATAAGTAGAGCTACAGGTGGTCAGTGCTGCATGACACAAGAATGCTAAGGAATGGGCTCCTGTCCTCTGTTTCAAGGCATGTCTTCACACTGGATTAAATGGAGACTACTTATATCCTGAGGCCTCCAGCCTAGAGCACCAGCTGTCCCCAGGGGCTAAGAAGCTGTATCTCAGTTGATACCGCCATGTACCCAGTCACTGAAACTAGAAGGCCAGAGGCCATCCTTAACTTATACATTTTCCTCACTCCTTACATCCACCAATCACCAAATCTGGCTACTCTCATTCTCCTGAAGACTCTTCATATCTGTCCTCTTCACTCCATTCTATCACTACTGCCTTAACTGAGGCCTTTTTTGGGTCTAGCCTGGACAACAACTGCCAACCTTGTATCCCTACCTTGTAGCTGCTCCCATCCACCCATTCTACACAAAGCTGCTAATGATCTAACATGAAGACCTAATTATGTCATTGTCCAGCTTAAGAATGCTTCCTTCTCAATGATGATAGGATTTTTCAACTGTATTTTCTGCTCCATGCAACGGAGGGATTTATCTCTCTTCCATCATTAACAGTGGCTCACTTACACCATGATTTCCACTGAGGAAAAGGCTCTCCCCAGCCTCACTGAGACCAAGTCTAAGGGCCTGATTACAGCAGACAATGCTTTGTCTCCCTTGCTTTCATCATTTCTTCCCATTTTTAACTTGACACTTTAGCAATACCAAAGTGCTGTACACCCCCACCCCACCACCACCAACTCCAGGATATTTATTGCCTTCGAGCCTGTGCTTATGCTGTACCCTCACCCTGGAATACCTTCCTATCACCACTCATTCCCTCAATTTTACCAAATCCTTGAGGACCTATTCAGCTCGGCATCTTCTCTTTGCCTTCCTTAGGCTGGACTAAGAGCATCTTTGGCATTCATATTATATCCAGAGCCTATCTCCATCCCACATTTCCTCTTTGTTTTAGTCCATTGTGTTTTTATAATCTCGTTATTTCAAAGTAATATATTTTCATTGTTAATCAACTCCTAATTCACGTGTCCTCAAGAGGCACTACCCAATGTATAAGCTTGGTTACTTTCAAGTAGCCTGGGAACATAACTCTTGGGGTGTCTAGAATTGTAGTCCACAAATCGAAGACATTTTAAGGTAATTACTGTAAACTTCTGCTCTCTCACTGCAGGTGAAGAGAGCTACAGATACCTATAACTTAGGAATTGCCCTTGAGCACCGGAAAGAAATGCTAAACCTCTGGCGGAAGATCCGAGGGGATCTGATTGGAATAGACACTAAAAATGAGTCCTTTTATGACACCTTTTCTACTTATACATGGTCCTGGAATGTTTGCCAAGAATTACTTTCTCCGAAGGACTTAAGGTTATATGATGCCTATGTGAATAGAAATTCCTTTCACAATCCTTCATTCTCTTCCTCTTCAGATATCAGTGAGTGTGACATAGAGACAAGAAGAAAAAGACAACGAAATGGTTTCAAAGGATTTCAACAATGAAATTTCTGCATTTTCTAAAAAGCTCATTGCAAACTGCTTTTTCACAGATATCGAAATTATGGTTTCTTCCTTTTGTCTAGTACATTCTTAGCAACTAGAAATGTTGAGATCTTTTGAATTCTGACCAGTAAAAAAGTTTAAGTCATAATGCGGTTTCCTCATTCTTACCAGTAGAGGCCATTCTGTTATTTCCCTAGCAACCAGCTGTACTCTGCTGCCCCCACCTGGCTCAAAACTGCCTGGGCAGAAAGAAACGCTGAAAGCAGGCACTTATCAGACACAGGGCTGCCCTTTTGAGCTCCTACGGGCGCTCCCAGCAATAAGCATCAGAGTTGATGTGACTGTGAGTGGCATTAGATTTTTTATTACTTGTGAAAGCGGCCAAAGGCAGCGGATGACAATAACCTTCAGTTTCAAGGAATAATACCATCCCCCAGGGAATCTTGATTAAATTTGGGTGTTCCTAAGGCTCCTTAGCCACACATCTTCAGACTATTCTCTTGGAATACTCTTAAAAATAGCTGATCTCATCCATTACACTTGTTGTTGTTGTTCTTTAATACATTTAATAAAGAATCACATGTATTATAAGTTTGGGGGTTGTAATTGTTTTATTGTAGAAAAATATACATAAAACTTACTATGTTGTGTTTAAGTACATATCACCCACTACATTTTTTTCTTTTTAAAAAAAGGAAATGACATCTCCCATATTGATGGGGAGAGTGGCTTATTATGTAAAATTATAACATTCCAAGAAAAAAGTAATGAAGATAGTGAAGGTTCCCAAAACTGTTTAAGGAAACAGTCTTGAAGTAATTTTGTGTTACATTGACTATTCTAAACCCTCTGAATATATTTGCCACTCCAAATATTATGATTTTGGGGAAAAGAACTAACTTTATACATAAGTGACCATATTTTCTGACCAAAAAACAAGATTTATGGTTTAACGAGATTTTTTTTGTTGGGTGGGAGTGGGGGGGATGGCTGCTAGTGTAACAGGCAATCTAAGAGATATAATTTAGATGCCAAAATATTAGAATTCCTGAAGTATTTCCTTGGATCAATGGGGTAATAAAATGGAATATTTTTAAGTAGATCTGTCCTGGAAATCTAGGAGAGTAATAAAAATGTACAGTAATAAATTCTAATAAATTATCACACGATTAGTAACAGCATAAATTGGCATCTGTCTGATGGAATACCATATAGAAAAGGTATTCAGCCATTATTCACCAATTATTTATTGAGTTGCATACTGTGTGCTGAACCCTGTTCTAGGATCTAGATATACAACTGTGAACAAACAAATAAAATGCCCTGACCTCACAGAGCTTAGTAATGGAGCTAATTATAACCATTGACTCAGCACTTCCACTTCTAGAAATTATTCCTAAAAAAATAATCATGAATGTACAAAATGATTTAGTTATAAGGATGTTTATCATGCTGAATTTTTAAGAGACTTAAAATAGCCTAAATGTCCAATAAATCAAGATACAGCTATACAAAATAGAGTCATTAAAATGACGTGAAATATTTCAAACAAAAGAATGATATTCACAAGCTATTAAATTTTAAAGCAGGCTACAACTGCCAAGAGTTATGAGAGAACTTTATGGATTAGTTCTAAAACTTTAAGTATGATCATGGCTACACAAATACAGATTTTTATGAAAACTCATCAAACTGTATACTTAAAGTGGATGAACTGTGTGTAAATTATACCTCATGAAGCTGTAAAAGGGAGGGCACAAAGCAGTTTGTTCGGAAAATAACTTAAAAGTTATTTCTAGAAATAAATTAGAAAAAGCACTGGAAGGATATAAACCAAAGTTTAATGGGTTAAATTAAGGATAGGATGGGGTATTTTCTTTTGTCTTACCTATATCTTCTAAATGTTCTACAAGAAACACTTATTTTTCAATGAGAAAAAAAAAACAGAAAAGCTGTTTTAAAATTACAGTTGTTAAACCAGCTTATTCAATTGTCTAGGGCTGCTACAAATGCTGTCCAGATTCTGTGAAACCTTAAGGATAGCAAATTAGGACACCAGGGTGCCTTCCTTACTTAGCCCTTCAGTTCCAGAGCACAAGCTTACAGGGACCAGAATTTCCACTGATTGGAACTGAAAGAAAAGCAATTAACTACCCCTGTCCCAGGTTGACACCTAAGGCAATAATCCAGACTGAGAGTTCTTAACCTTTTACTTCCTTTGAACCCATGCCACCCAGTGAGCTAGAAGAGTTCTCACTACTCACCAGCAGAGGGACCCTTAGCTCCTCTGAAACGCAGTGCCCGCTGAAGTCCGCCGTAAAATCTGATACCACAGAGGACCCACAGTCATGTCTTCCAAATTTCTTTCGAAAAATTATTTTAGGTGCTTTAAAAGATGAAGAAAAGTGAGTTGTACAGATCAACCACGGTAACTATGTCAAAGTTACGTTTAGGATACTTTAGCACAGTTCATAAATAAGGTCCAAGTCGTTTGACATTTTAAATGACTCTTTTGAAACTCTGTAAGTAACTTCAAGTGAAGACAGAGTGTGCTCTTTACAAGAAAATAGCAGTGGGACTATTGGGAGCACTAACAGCTCTCGGTGTGGAAGGAAAAAAAGCCTGTAGATGAGAGAATGAGATGCTAAGAATAAATATAAATCAACCATCATATCTGCAAGCAGCTGGCCTTGAGAAAAGTTAAAATCCTCATATTTATTATTTGGAAAGGTGGTTTTGTTCAAATATTTCAAAAGATGATAACGATGGCGAAAGTATTTTGTCATCAAATGAAGTGCAAGTTCTTCGCTATCTTTTTGATTCACTCGTGTATTTTTCTTTGTGATTAGAGAATGTTTGGGGGTTGCTCGCATTTTTAGGAAGAGTATAGAATCTCTCATTACTCCCCTTAGTTTCGCATACAGAAAAAATTTGCAGTAGAGTAAATTAACCCTGGTTGTTAGTCTGCTAAGTCTAGTATTGCACTATTCAAATAACTAATTAACCCTTTTCTTCTCTTTTTCCAAATAGTAGTCACCCTTCTCCTGGAAGTCTTCTCAACCAACCTTACTTTATGTTAAAAGTATACTTTCTTCTAGATTCTTGTAAGAATCATTGTGTAATAATTATTGAAATTATAAATGTAAGACTGAAATGTATTAATATAACAAACTGTGTGCATTACAATTTTGACTGTGCAAAGCTCAGGTATGAATAATTCAAAAAAGTAAATGGTTATAAACTTTTTTAAAACTTAGCCTTTGTTATCCCATTTGATCTGATGGGTAAACTATGTCCTCGTAATGCATTTCATATCTTCACCCAAGAAAAAGTGCGGAGGTACATAGATATATAGACATACACATACATGTATATCTATATATATCATAAAATGTATATTTCATAGCTTTCCCCACTATGAAAAGCTGACTAAAGAAACTGGAAAATTGCCCTATTTCTTCACCCTGCGTGCTATCTTCCTTAATTCTTCTAGCCATCGGCTCTACAGTGGAACTAGGTATCCTTAATTTTTAAAGAGACTCAAGTTTTCCCGTTTTTACAAAAGGAAACAGCATTGAAAGAAGGCTCAAATGAAAGGTCTCCCACTTTCTCGCCGGCATGCATGCCCACCAGTGCCTACTCAAGGAGAAGCAACTCCGGGGCGAGAACCCTTCTCAGCTCAGGGCCCGCCCCACGCGACGGCGCCCCACACTGACACTGGTATCCTGGGCCGCCCCGCCTCCGTCTTTTCCCGCCCAGACCCTGCGCCTTCCGGAGGGGGCGTGGCCCCGCAGGAAGTTCTCGCGTTACGGAAAGGTAGATATTTCCGGCTCCGGTATCATGGCCGGCTCCTACCCTGAAGGCGTGCCCACTGTGGCCGGCGGGAAGAGGCAGCAGTTCGGGACCCGGTTCCTGAGCGATCCGGCGCGCATCTTCCACCACAATGCCTGGTAACCGCCCTTCCCCTTGAGCGGCCTGCGGCTCGCCCTCTGTCCTGTCGCCCCGCAGCGCTCCGAGAAGCCCCTGACCGCTGACTACTCGAGGCGCTCGGTTCCCACGGGAGAGGTGCTCCTAGGCCAGCGACTCACCCTGCCCACAGTTGGAACGTGAGGCCCCTAAGCGTCCCGTTTGATTTTCCCAGGGACAATGTGGAGTGGTCGGAAGAGCAAGCCGCGGCAGCGGAGAGGAAAGTCAGGGAGAACAGTACCCAGCGGGTGTGCCAGGAGAAGCAAGGTGCGCCCGGGGTGCGGGGGCCGAGCGGCTCTCAATGGTACCCACAGCCAGTGTACTACCGGACGCGCTCTCCCGGAGGCCAGAGAACCGAGGCCGCCAAGAGCCTGTGTAACTGGACTGATACCGAACTCGGGGGTAGAACGGGAGGCGGAGGGAATGTGCAAGGATGGAAAAGGGCTACACCGTAAAATTTTGGTAGAGTATAGAGGGTGTTTTTGTTTGGATTGGTAATATTCTAGTTTTCAGTTATGTTAACTAGACCCACATTAATATTGCTGTCCTGTGGGAACCGCCACACGATTGGCTTAGAGGATGAACTTTCTACATGATAGCACTTTTGCCTGAGGAACTGTTGCCATTGACGCTAATCCAAGTGTTCAGATTCTAAATGTTGTTAGGGGAGGGGGCTAGGGATTGGTGAATTATGTGTCTTTTCCTTGTTTAATGGCTGCAAGGATTTAGGGCTTCTCCCAAGGAAAGATAGATGAAGTAGAATGAAGATAAGTTTGGCCAAATAAAAAGAGGCCGCTTCTGGAGAGGTGGATGGTTTCACTGTAAAATATCTTTGGTTACCAAAACTAGAACTGGTTGAGCCTGTGTCCTGAGAGACTATTGAAGGTAGGACTAGAAATTAGAAAATAATACTGAAAGAGTTCTGTACAACAATTAGATTTCAATTACAAAATATTACCTTTCGGAGTTTGGCAGATACTAAATCAAAGCAAGTTAAAGTTGAAAGGGATTTTGAAAATCATGTAGTCCAATATCCTCTTTTTACAGTTAAAGAAACTTGGACCACAGGACATTAAATGCCTTGCCCAGAGGTAAGCAGTTAGTAGCAGTGGTACAAACAACTAAACTCCAATTTCTTAGTTTTTTATTTTTTTGCTACACTAGTCAAGGTCCTGTATTATCAAAGAGCAGAAACCTAAAATCTAGGACTACCTTGATCACTTTAAACAAGAGATTTCTTTTAAATGGTCCATACTTCTCTAGTATCTCCTGTCCTCTGTCATGAAAACTCTTAACATTAGAATTTTCTAATAGTTAAGAGTCATCCAAAGATTTGGGAGAAAAATTGATAGGTCCAGAAATTGGACTCCATGGAAGAACGAGATATAGAGGGAATTCAAGTACGATAGGTGGTAAGACTAAGGGATCTTCAGCTCTCAGGCTATGGCTCTACTTGATGCTTTTAGTATAAAATGGCATTCAGCAAAGCAGGATGATAATTGACATTAGATACAAATAAAATATTGAGAGATGTTTCTTAAGTTTTGTTTAAATATTTTCAGTTGATTATGATATCAATGCCCACAAATATTGGAACGACTTCTACAAAATCCACGAAAATGGATTTTTCAAGGACAGACATTGGCTTTTTACCGAATTCCCAGAGCTGGCACCTAGCCAAAACCAAAATGACATGAAGGATTTGCTCTCAGAAAACAAAGGAATTGAAGTGCCTGAATGTAGAAGAGAGCACAGACCTGGTTTAATAATAGAAGAACAGCACCAGTGTTATTCAAACAGCCTTGGACATAAAACACAGGCCCTTCCTGTGGAAGAGAATGTAACTCAGAAACTCAGTCACTTGGAAATCTGTGCTGATGAGTTTCCTGGATCCTCAGCTACCTATCGAATACTCGAGGTAACCTTTTCTTGTCCTGGTACTGGGGTTAGTGAAGTTGTTATATTGTGCACATGGTCAGCATAGAGAGGCTGACCACAAAGCAATTTCTCTCTGATAAAGCTGACTAGACTTAACTCTCATGTTGGCCTGGAATCCTCTCCATTTGTGAACCAATGAAATGCCTTAAATGTAGACCAAGATATCTAGCAGTGTGGCAAATAAAGATAGATCACCTGAGGTGCTGGGAACATATTGCATCCAGTATGTAGGTCATGCTATACCTGTCATCTGGAAAAGAGTCCCAGGTCACAAGACAACTTCTGATACTTCTCTTACTTCTAATATAATTGTAAAATAGAGAGTTCATTGGGATGGTGCCTGCTACTCAGATGTGGGAGAATTCTTGTCTTTCAATTTTGGATGGTGTTGTAGAGGCAAAGCTAGAGAGAGATGTCTAGGTGCATACTGTAATGTAAATTCACAAGTGGTGACTACACACTCCACTGGGAGTTGATTCATCTTGGGATTGAGTCCTATGGTATGACTTTATACTAATCCCTTACCCGCTTCCCCAGGCAGAACATGACTTTTGCCTTTCTCTCTCTACCTCATAGTTTTTATGAGAACTAATTGAGATAATGTTTGTGAAGTGGCTTAAGAATGGTGTCTGGCACATAGTAAGCCCTTAGCAAATGGTCACTTTTTATTATTACCATACCCAGCACTGTATTTAGGGCAATGTAACCATGGCTGCCTTTCATGAATTTTTCAGCCCAGTCTGTTAGAAACATTTTTCCATAATATAGTGGATTTCAGTAAGAAAGTATTTCATCTACAGGATCATTTGCTAGAATTCAAAAATTAAAAGCAACCCATGCCCTTTTTTCCAGACCAGCTCCCTTCTGTTAATGAAAGCTCATGCTTTTGTCTTTTATGGCTACCTCTTTAAGGGTTTTTGAGGTCAGGGTCAGGAAATGTCATGGGTATTGTTTAGCTCTGGTCACTACCATCTTCCCTAGGATAATTAGGCAAGATTATATATTTTTGATTATCTAGCTTCAAGGAATTCTTTGGAAAGTTCTATGATTAATAGTTCATTTCTGTCTGCAGGTTGGTTGTGGCGTGGGAAACACAGTCTTTCCAATTTTGCAAACTAACAAGTAAGTTTGTTGTAAAGTTTATAGGACAGCAAAGAAGAGAAAAATGGGAGGTTTATCAAAAGTCTAACTTGATCAATGTAACAGTAGTTATTGGAGATTTAGATTTCTGCATTATCCGTTTATGGATTGTTTTGATTTGATTTGTAAGTTAACTTTGTTATCAGGGAAATTAGTGAGATTTAAAACTTGTTACATTGTTAATATATGGTGCTTTTGCTATTTTAACTCTGCTACACAGGAAAGAGAATAGGCATAATCCAGTTTGTAATGGAATTCTTCTGCTCTTTTTTCTGCCTATTTCAGTGACCCAAGACTCTTTGTTTACTGCTGTGATTTTTCTTCCACAGCTATAGAACTGGTCCAGGTAAGTGCAGTGGCTTCTTTCAGTGATTTTCACCGATTGAAGGGTAAAGGTCTCCTAAAAATCAAAGTCTCTAGCTATTTTCTTATTGTAATATAGCCTGAAAGCAAAAAATTTACTGAAACAGCCTGGAGTAGAGGAAAGGGCCAGACATGAATACGGATTTCACACCAGGTTAAATTGGCATAAAGTCAGGGGCATAGCAGAAGGATAAGAGTGTCCAGGATAAAACTGTGTGTGTTATCATTTATGAATGTGTGTGTGAACATTCATAAATGGAGAGACCTCTCCAAACTTATTTTTTAAGGATTGAAATGAGGTGATTATTTCACTCAGGGTTCTTTGAGTTGTAAGTCACAGAAACATCTAGACAAACTCAATCAATAAAGTTTCTATCACAATACCTCCCTGAAGTTCGTGGTGTCTTTCTCTCTCATTGCCCAGTGTTCATTTGCCTTTTCTATTTGTTTTCTCTTTGCAGACTAGTTTTGTGTAGTAGGTTTTTCCTGGTTTTGAACATGGCGTAGACATGCTTGCCCCTCCTGGTCCCTTACAAGTCCACCTTGTTTGGTTTTCAGAACTGCGCCAGAATGACTGTGTCCCTACTGCAGAATCCTCAGAAAGAATCTGGTTGACTCAGCCCAGCTGATAATCTATGTGTTCTTTTTGAATTAGCTGTGGCCAATGAGGAACAAAGTCACATTTTTGGAGAAAAGAGATGTGGAAAACAAAGTTACCCTAAAATGTTTCTGTTATAATAAGTTAATTTTCCACATTTAGAGAAATAGATTTTCCTGGAGAATTCTGTGATCTGTATAATATGCCATAGTTAGATTGGGAGTTGTTTTAAATCCTGCTTTTTTGATATGTTTTGTCTTTCTTTATGAGGTTTTTCTTTTCCCTCTTGGTCACTTCCTGATTATTTTCCAGTCCTCACGTCCAAGTCTCTACATCAGAATAAAGAATGAAAGCAGGACATGGTTCCATAGTGTAGTGGTTAGCACGTCTGCTTTACATGCAGAAGGTCCTGGGTTCGCACCCCAGTGGAGCCATGGTCCGTGGTCTATGGCCATGCCACCCTGAACAAGCCTGATGTCTGATCTCAGAAGCTAAGCAGGGTTGGGCCTGGTTAGTACTTGGATGGGAGACCACGTAGGAAGACCAGGTGCTATAGGCATAAATAATAATAATAATAATGAAGTTTTTTTAAAAAGAATGAAAGAGAAATTGGGAACATTTCATTTTAAAAGCTCCAGTTAGATTCCTTAGGCTCTTCACTAGAGTTCATAATTCTTAGCTTTTGAGTAAGGATGCGATTAAGGATGCATGCCTTAGTGAAGTAACTGCAGTTAACACGTAAAGCAAAGTTAGTTTTCCTTGAAGCCCTGTGAACATTTTCTAATGTGTGCGTGTCTCCTAACCGCCTGCAGACAAATTCAGCATATGATCCTTCTCGGTGTTACGCTTTTGTTCATGATTTGTGTGATGAAGATAAGAGCTACCCAGTTCCCAGTAATAGTCTCGATGTCATCATCCTCATATATGTTCTTTCCGCAATTGTTCCAGACAAGTAAGTTTGAGGTCCTTTAACCTGGATATTAGGGTTGGGCCCTAAATGGAAAGGATATTCTGATAGACAGGAGGAAGCCACTCCATCCAAGGTGATATAAGCATCTCAACTATTTTCCTAAATTCGTCTTGAAGTCTGTTTATGGATTCTTCTGTTTCAGCCTCTAAACCTCTTCCCATTAACTGCAGTGGTCAGTCTTTTTCATCTTTATGGTTTAGTATCCCCCCAAAGAATGAGAGAGCAGTCTTTAATGGACGTGTGGAGAAATTCCCTATTGATAATCTCATAGCATGCTATTTTAGAACTGTGGGTGCCACCACTCTTAGGTAACATCTCATTATTGGCCTTTTTAAATGCTTTAAATAAGCTAGGTTTATTAACAGCACAAAATTTACAGTGAAGCTTAACATAGGTGTTCTCTCATCCTTAAGTTCTGTGAAAAACTAAGGTACAGTAGAATTCCATAAAATCAAGTTTAGGTAAAAGGAAATTCCATTGCTATAGCCTAAAAATAATATTAAAGCCTCATAGCCTTCAACAACCTGTCATCCTGGTAAAATACCGTCTCAAGGAAGCAGTGTTGGTTGGAGACCCAGGAGAGTGATCTAGCCCGTGTTTCCTCTAGAATAGCATTGAGTCATCTGACCCGACAGGGATATTGTGAGGGTACAATAAAGGCAGATGGAGGGCAGACCAAAGGGCCCAGCATGCTTCTCGGCATTAATAACTGCAGAAGTTCGAATGCTTCAGACTTTTTAAAACTGACATAGACTGAAACAAAACATTAAAATTAATTGATTACTTGATATTTAAATAGACTTTCAAGTGGAGTTTTTTTGTAAGTTTGTAGCATTTACACCTCTGAATTTAGTAAAGCTGAAACCGGCACTAAATCTCAATATGGAAAGTGTGGAAAGAAATGTGAAGTGCTCTGCCCATAATTACTCATTTGCATACTGTCACCATGTAAATTATGTGTTCTTGAGGCTCAGTCTTTATTTAACAAATAGAAAGATCAAGTCTCTGCACTCAAACAGCTTGGGCCTAGTGAGGCAGGCAGATGAGTCAGTCAGCTAGCAGTCCCACACCTGGTGAGACGTGGAAGCACAGGGCAGGGATGGCTTCCCCGTGAGGTGATCCCAGGAGGAATAGGAAGTGAGCCAGGCAGAGGGTATGTCACTTCCCCCACAGTGGAGCCCTAAGGCGGAAGGAAGCAGGTTATCCTCGGGCCTCTTCATACCAAAGGCAGTGGATTGAAGCCACAGTTGTGAGCAGGCAGCAGAAGGGACACAAGATTGGTTGTGTGCTCTCAATCTAACCGAAGCAAGGGCAGAGGATCTAAGATTTCAGGATTAGCAAGTCCGTGGGCTTTTCAGAATATGTGACAAGGAAAAGGAACCCTGTCCTTAAAGAAACCTGATCTTCATTCCCTGTTTCCCCACAGGATGCAGAAGGCTATCAACAGGCTGAGCAGGCTTCTGAGGCCTGGAGGGATGATGCTTCTGCGAGATTATGGCCGCTATGACATGGCTCAGCTTCGGTTTAAAAATGGTATTTTGCTCCTGTAATCAAAACAATAGTTTTGCCATCAGAACAGAATAGAGACTCTAGAATTATAGCTCCATAGATAAACCCACTTGATACATGACAAGAGTGGTCTGTTTTTGAAGACTTGTATAATCCAGTGTTAGGGGGGTCTTTTTAACTAAGACAGCTACTTTTAGAAGAGCTATTTTTACAAAAAGACATTTGATTACATAAGTAATTTTAAAAGTGGTATGGCAAAAGATGCCATTAAAAAGTTAAAGGACAAATATTTTTGGTACATAGAACAGATAAAGACTTAATATCTATGCTCTTCAAGGGGCTGTTGGCAAATTGATAAGAAAAAGATCAGTAACCCACCCAAAAAACAGGGAAGGGATATTTTAGAGTTGCTTCACAGAAGAACATAGCCAAATGACCAAAAACAAAACTTCAAGGAAATAAAAATAACAATGAGATCCAGTTCTTAAACCTATTGCTGGCCAATTCAAAGAAAGTGATATGTTCCTCCATTACTGGTAGAAACATGAATCATTATGACCTTATTTAAAGCACCTTGTATTATCTGTTGAACCCAACAGTCCTGGAAATTCTTCAAGAACCAATCTATAATATATGCATAAGCAAAATCTTGAAAACAAAGTGAATGCCTCTGGATAGGGGACTGTCGTGCCTGCCATGTGAGGCAGACCCCATACCGCTGGCTCAGGAGTGGAGGGTGTTGCCATTGCATTACCAAGGGAGGAAAACTGTACCTGAGAATTTTAAACTTGATCCCACATATAATGACAGCTGGGGAGAAATACACAAGGAAGCAAAAGAGCAAGTAGATTTTATTGACATTCAAAAGGTGAAGGATTTCACACCAGGTTAAATTGGCATAAATTCGGGGGCATAGCAGAAGGATAAGAGTGTCCAGGATAAAACTGTGTGTGTGATCATTTATGAATGTGTGTGTAAACATTCATAAATGGAGATACCTTAAGTTTCCTTTCCTTAAACTCAACTATACTGCTTGCTTTCTATTTTTCTTTTTCCTTTTTTTTTTTAACAGTATTTATTTAATCAGGGAAGCGGGGAAAACACCATCTGTTTCAGCGTCACACAGAACTCTAAAACAGACCTGAGAATCTAGCACTGTGGTTTGAATATTCCCCTTGGGCTGCTCTTTTCAAAGCACCATTCTTTTGTAGGAGAGAAATTGAAGATTCCTGCCAAGTACCAAATATGACCAAGAAAATTCCATTCTCTGCCCAAGAAGTTAATCTGTGATGTACATTTGATTGACAGTAAAGTTCAAAGAAGTGCTTCATAGTTTTTCTAATTTTTACCACATCACTCTGCAGGTCAGTGTCTGTCTGAAAATTTCTATGTGAGAGGTGATGGCACCAGAGTTTACTTCTTCACACAAGGTACGAAAATACTCATCTTTGCTTATTATGCTAACACTCCCAGAGTACCATATTAAATGCTCATTGGTGTACTTTCAAAACTAAAATCATCTGGCCCTCCTTCCTTTTGCAGCCTTTTCCTGCCCTTCCCCATCCCTCACAGCCGACCTGAACCGTTCACTATTCTCCAGATAGGCTCAGCTTGTTCGCACTTCTGTTCTCCTCCTTGCTCTTCTTTATGCTTTTCCTCTCTGTCACTTTGTCCACAACGGGAAACCAGCCTGTTTTGCAAGAGTCCAGCTGTTTCACCTGCTAAGCTGGATTATGTCTTAGGTGCATCCGAGTTAAGGTGAACTTAGCATTCACTGCTCAACTCTGCTCCTTGCCCGGCTGCGAGTTTCCTCCTCCACCATTGCCTTAAGAACACTCCATTCCTGGGCCCTTTGTCAGATCATAGACTTTTTTGAGCCTTTGGTTAAAGTGATAGAACCTCTCCCCTTTAAAAAAATAAAAAAAAGGCTTTAATATACATATATGTAGATTTTTTACATGTAATGTTAAGGCGTCCAACAGAGCCCTTGTGAAAATTTCTCCCCATTAGCTGACTCCTAGGGAAGCCCTTCCTCTGGATTCTAGACTGCCCTTCCCAGATGGTTTGGCTTCTGCTACCTAAATGTGAACTTGCTATTACCAGGCCATTACTGCATTTATAACTAAACAGCCCCACTGAAGTCATTTAAAAAGTACAAATAGTGACAGCGATCTCAAGGAGCTCCATTTAACATGGGAAGTGGTAAACACTTTTTTCTTCAGGGGAAAATATATAAACATCTCTTTTCTAAACTAGATGAACTGGACACACTTTTCACTACTGCTGGACTGGAAAAGGTTCAGAACCTGGTGGATCGCCGATTGCAAGTCAACCGAGGGAAACAGCTGACAATGTACCGAGTTTGGATTCAGTGCAAATATCGCAAACCTCTTCTGTCCAACACTGGCTCCTGACATGGTGGGAGCTCACTGGGACATTTTAAAAAGAACACCCACAAATGGCATCTTGTTGAGGTTGGATAGCTCAAGGATTCAAACAAACTTGAGCCTTGAACCTAGGAAAAATTACTTTTTATCAAGATTATAACAATTATGCTTCATATTTATGAAACCCTTTACTATATACTTTTTCTCAAGTTTTTTCTTACTTTGAGATCTCAGAGACTTGCCATTTTGTTAGTTAACTGAAACATTCATGAGAATTAGGAATTTAAAAGACAACAGAAATTTATTTCCATGCGAAAGTATTATATATGATAAAGTATCATTTGACTATAAGTTTTATTGAATTATTTGAGAGTTCAAATACCTGGTTCCATGATATTTTAAGTACTTTTCCCCCTCTAACCTGTGTCTAAAAATTAAAAGGATCTTCACTTTTAGGATTATATTTTTTTATTGTGCCCTTACGTGTTTGACACAAAAGGAATTAGGAGAACCTTATTTTAGCCACATCACTGAAGTGGCTAAATGTGATCATCATCAGTGTTACTTTTTTGTTCTGCTTGTTTTCATTTACCACTTTTACATGGTTCTTTCTTGGTGGTCCATAAGTTATATGATATATTCTTAATTTTACCAAATAAAAAATTTCAATTCTTCATTCCTACATTTTGGATTTTCAACTTAAACTTAGATAGTTTCATAATTGTTTTATTATTTTACTTACATATGTGAAAATGTGAAAACACAAGCAATTTTTAAAATAATTCCAAACTTAAAGGTATAGTACCAGGAGTATTACGAAAATAGGTTTTTTAAATTGAATCATTTTTAAGAGTAAGTTGCAAGGTGATGACTCAACACTCCTACATACTTTAATGTTTAATTCCTGTTTTAGGACATTCTCCTATATCAAGTCCATCAGAAGTAGAAATTTACATGGAAACACTGCCATCTACAGATAACCAAGTTTTCCTAGTAATCCCAATATATCCTTTATTCGTACTCCCTCTACCCACCCCGCCCCCCCCAAGAATCCATTTTGCTGCGTTTAGTAGTCATGTCTCAGCCTCCTTTAGTCTGGAACAATCTTTTAGGCTTGTTTTCATGACCTTGTATTTGAAGATTACAGACTATTTTTCAGACTGTTCCTCAAATTGTGTTTGTTGATGTTTCCTCATGATTTGGTTCAAGTTCTACCTTTTTGGCAGGAATATCAGAAGTGACGCTGTGCTGCTTCTATTGCTTCCTATTGGAATATAAGCTTTTGAATTAAGCCAGTATTGGGGATATTAACCTTGATCATATGATTGAGGTGGTGTCTGCTGCAATTCTCCACTGAAAAGTTACTAGTATTTTGTAGATTAGTGCTTTAAGACTGTATAAATATCTCATTCCTCATCAAACTTTACCCCTTGGTTTTAGCATCTAATTGCTGTTTCTTGACTGAATTAATACTGTTATGGTGGTCACATAGTATTTTCTAGTTCCATCACTCTTATTTATTGGTTGGCATTCCCTTTTCCAACAATCCCAACTCCCATGATCCTTACATTGGGCCAATCCCCTCATATATAACCATTCTCCTCTTGCCACCACCCGCATATGGATGCCCTCCTCACCCCTCTTGGTCTGACACCACACTGCAAGTCACTGTTGTCACCACTCCCTCAGGCAGACACCTTTCTCACCCTGCCCTGGGTCCAGTACCCCCAATGAGGCCATCACCACCTTGCTATAATAATATCTACCTTGCTTGGCTTCAGCTAATGAGTTTTAAAAGGTGGGAGGAAAGGAGCTCCCATCTTTTCCATTTGTACTAAATTTATTTAAAAGAAGAAAAAAATCACTGGAAAGGTATTTCATTTATCTTTTGAAACGGACAGATAGATTAACTCAAATGATCCACTAAAGACCTTCCTTTGGCATCTCTGAAGCATTTCAAAGCATCTTCCTAGCCTCTGACTTGAGCCTTGGACTCACATAAAAAAGATGAGCCTTTTCCTGCCCCCTGCTCCTTTTTCTTCTCTGCCATCTGCTAAGCTCTAATAGAGAAGTGTTTCTGAAACTGATCTTCCTAAGTAGTGTTAATTTGGCTAAAGAGATCAATGTTGTTTGAAAAATGAGGGACAGTTTAATTTGAGACAGGTGCACTGGAGCTGTTGGAGTGGAGCTGTGTTCTTGAAGCGGTGTCTGGGCTCAAGGTATAACACGGTTCCCCCAGAGAGCATGGGTCCTTAGAAAAGGGATTCATCTCCGATATTGTGTACTTCTCGAGCCTGGCCTCTGCTAATGCTGTCAAACCTATGCTTTGCAATGGGTCCACTACCTCCCTTCACGTAAGTTTATACTCTTGGGCTCCAATTGGAAATTTAGGGCTTTGGAACCTTAATAGGAAAAGGAAAATCTAATGAACTAAGACATCCTACTTCCTTTTAATTGATTCCTCTCTTTGCTTAAAGACATTACTTTAGTAGTAGTGGGAGTTCTATCTGTGGCCTAAAAGAGGAGCTGAAGACAAACAGCTTCTTTCACTCTGTTCACAAAGGCCTGTTCTCTGGTTTGTGGCTGCAGCTGCTATTTTCAGAGTGTGGCTGCATCGATGCATTACAGATTGTATTTTCTTAATTTGGTCTGCAGGTTCTGATGTGAGAGGTGGAAGAAGTGCTGATGGTGAATTTCACAGGTAAAAACACTGAATTGATACATCACTTTATTTCAATGAATTTCTAGGTTCAAGATTGGACATTGTCTCTTGACTGTTGTCGGTGGACTGCACTGTATGACCAAGTTACAGGACTAATAGCTGTCATCAGATTCCTTGCTTCAGAGGAAGACCCTGAGACACAATAGCCAGAAGCTTTGTCCAAAAGCTCAAGCTTGGCATCTTCACCCGGACGTGAACCCCAAATTGCATTGATTCCCTGCTACCCTTCCTTTGAGTTTGGGTTTCTCCATTAGAACTTAAAAATCCTTAGAAGGAGCCATACTTTGAACATTAATCAGCAATAGAGAAATACCTCCAAGGGGATGAGCAGGACTCAAGAAAGCCCTGATGTACCCTGCTCTCGAGGAGGGTAAGCACCCCACACCCTCCTCGGCTTTGCTTCCCTTTATTCAATATTTATTAGGTGATCGAGGCTGGCAGTGGAGTTCACTAAACGATGAGTTCTTGGGGGAACATTGTATTCTCAATAGCACAGTAGCACAGCACCTGGTCCGTGGTTGAGGCACAGTGAATGAGGACTGAATGACTAAATAGCTTCTTCCTACCATGCCTAGCATTCCCCCACCTCTTGAGACACCCACTGACACAGTTTGTAACCTCAAGACCACAGTGTACAGGACTACGGTAGCAAGTATCAGCGCTCAAGCTGGCTTGAATAAAAAAACAATGTAGAAGGAGACGGAGTCTCATGGACCCCCAGGGCAGAAATGTAGAGGCCTCTGAAGAGTCCTGGGAGGTGTCTACTCACCACCGCTGCCTCTGGCTCTCGACCTCTGCTCCTCAGTCCGCTTGGGAGAGGTGACCATAACCCACCCCCAGAGGCTTGCTGTCTCAGTCATAAGTGTGCTGTGTGTGCTGCACGTGCACATTTAGCTGTGATGTGAGCAATTCCTAGAATGGGTTTATAGGCCAGGCGGAGTCTCCAAAAGGCATCCACAGATGTTGGTATCTTGCGATACCCCCTTCCCAAATACCAACATTGAAGTACCTTCATTATTTACTTATCTTTTAAATTTACTTACATTCTTAAATTTATTTTTAAAGGAACCTATATCACTGCTACAAAAGTAAAATAGTATCACTTGTCACGAACGGAAAGTATTTTTAAAAATAAATACAATGAAAAAAGAATAAATTCTTGCTGGATCCCTTTGGTGTCCAAAGGCTCTGAGCTGTTGGCCTGGAAACAGGAATAAACAGAGCCGAGTCACAACCCTCTTGGAGGTCACGTTTGGATGGGGAGATCTCAACAACAAACACATAAAACATGCAGCAGGTGGGCATGTGCCAGGAAGAACTGAGCAAGGTAGGGATCCTAGAGAGGTAGCAGAGAAAAGGAAAGGACCTTCTGGGATGGGCTGGACAGGGAAGGTCTCTTAAAGGAGGTGACATCCTTCATGGGACGTCTCGGGGGAAGAGCCTTCTAGGCAGAAGAAACAATCACTGCAGAGGCCTAAGGATCATGGTAGACTCCCACACTCCACACCGCAGTGTGGGGAACATTGTCATAACTTATGCGGCCATTAGTCACTCTTGTAATACACATACCTGCCTTTAGCGTATTTTAATGAGTACTAATCAGTGCACTGTGTATCAAAAAGGCATAAGAATGATCACCTGTTTCCTACTGAAACAGGCCCAGCCAAGATCTGGATTCTTCTCAGTTCACCTAGGGACTATGAAAAGTATGAAGCCAGCCAAACTCACAAGAGTCTGGTGTATAAAACCAGGATTATTGGCCTGTGATCTGAGACATAACTGACAAGCCAAGGGGATTTCTCTAGGAAAGGAAGCTGCTTGAGAAACTGAAGATCAGAAGTTGATTGTTAAGAATACACCAAAGCCCAGGAGTCGAATGGCACCAAGAGAGGTTTCTGTCAAAGCCATGGCTGTCCCAAGGTCCCCCACCCACACCAACGAAACAACTGCTGAGCAGATCTGTAGTAACACTAACAGGCGTTTGTTTAGACCTTAATAATCTTCAAAGTTTTTTATATATTTAATTCTCACAGCACCTCTGCAAAGTATAATTATCTCCATTTTATTGACAAGGAATTCTGAAGTTCAGGGAGGGTAGGTGGTTTACCAAGGTCAGACACTAGTGTTAATCATAAGGTAATTAGTTTAAGATTAAGGAGGGGTGATTTGATAGAAATGATATTTGACATAATATAGGAGTTTAAATATTCTTGGCTCCAACCAACTCTGCCTGTCCAGAAAATGTTACACCTGCTCGGAGGTTACCCATGCTGCCTGCCTTGTTGGAAAGGGAGGAGGAGAGAAGGCGCTGGCTCCTGCCCACCCCCACCTCACCCCTAAACCTCCCACGGAAAAAGAAAACCCTGCAACTATCAGAAGTGTAATACAACTATCAAAAGTCCATGAAATCGGCTACATAAATTGTGCTGGTTTTGCAACATAGTACAAATTGCAACATTTTGTCAAAATAGATTTTAATTTGGCACCTGTACCCTGTAGCAGGGACCCGCCTGTGATACTCAGCTGGGGTGAAGGGAGAACCTGGATTCTGCCACCTTATCTTCCCGAGGGTCTCCACCAGGCCCAGGACCGGCATCACAGGCTGTGCCCTGTTCATTTGCACAGTGCCAGGAGATCACAGGGGCCCACGCTAGGTTTGATGCTCTGCCGTTGCTATCTTGAAATTCTTCATTTGTTAAGAAGGAGCCCCACAATTGTGTAGCCAGTCCTGCTGCTGCTTCTTTCTTGCCCCTTCCTCCTTTCTCCTTCCTTAGGAAAGAGTGTCCTCTTGACTTATTTTTCCCTTCCCACCTCCTCAGCTGCCCCTTGACTGTCTTGGGTTGGGCCTTCTCACCTAGGACAGGACCCTCAGCCCACCTTGGGCTTGTCCTGCCTTTCAAAGCCCCTCTCCGCTCTCCCATCAGGCAAGTTTTTCAGACACCCCAAGCCTAGACCTCTCAGAACTTGCTGCTCCTACCAGGCCCTGTATGTACCCCATTTTCTCATGACTGGTACTTTCTCCTCATGCAAGTCTCCGGCCCCGCTCCCGGAGTTCTTCCCAGCTGACACCCTTGATCAGTGTCTCCGCTCTCCCTCAGAATCTTCTCCATGCCCTCAGGCATTCTATATTTTGCAGCTTTATCTTCCTCATGACACACAGCACTGTTGTTTATTATCTACCTCCTGCCCCTAGACCATAAGCCCACTTTGTTTACTCTGTGCACAGATGTATCCTCAGTACTTTTTAATGGTGTCTGGAACATAGTAGGTACTCAATAAATATTTACTGGGTGGTTGAGTACATGGACTGTCACCTAGGAGCTGGGTCCATAGAGAGCATCAGGCATCACAGTGAGGAAAGCCAAGTTCTGTCATCTAACTCAGCAGGAAATAGTGGGGCCAAAGCTGAAAATGTTTCTCAGGAGCCAGGCATACCTGGGAAAGAGTAGAGAGTGAGAGCCAGCAAGGAAGCATGGCCGCCCAGCTCCCTTGGAGAAGGCCCTATCACTATGGTTGAAAGATACAGATACAATTACAGGGAAGTCTGCTGGCTTGGGCCCCATGGTACACAGAGACTGCAAAAGAGTAAATGAGCTGGTCCACTTTGAATCTTTAAATGCCATCAGTACTCAGATAATTCCCAAATCTATGTCAAGAGCTAAGGATTTCACTTAAGCCTTGAACTAGTTTATCTAAATACCTCCTGGACACCTCTCTCTCCTGGAAAGCCCTTGGGCATCTCAAACTCAATCTATTTAAAGCAACACAGATTGGGGTTGAAATTCTGGAGTCACCATTTCATTTGTTTGTTCTCTGTGTCATCTTGGCCCAGTTACTAAATTCCTCTGATTCTTAGTTTCCTTAACTGTAAATTGGATATAAACGATAATAATAATCGGGCAACCCTAGTGGCCTCCATAACTCAATCCTAACTCGTGCAGAGAACAGCATCAAATGCCAACCTCTCTGGGCTACTCTGTATTTATGAGATTTGTTTGTGTAAGACACACTTTGTTTTATGTTGTATATTAAAATTGTAGCAGAAGTCTATGGCCATGCTACCCTGAACAAGCCCGATCCCGTCTGATCTCGGAAGCTAAGCAGTGTTGGGCCTGGTTAGTACTTGAATGGGAGACCACCTAGGAAGACCAGGTGCTGTAGGCATAAAAAATAAAATAAATAAATAAGGGATTGTAAACTGATAAATAAAATAAATAAATAAGGTCCTTGCAATCTGTGAGGTCAACCAAGGGTTGCCTCGCCTAAAGAACAAAAAATAATTTAAAAATTTAAAGAAAAAGATTGTAGCAGAAAGCACTAATCTAAGGTCTCAAAGAGTGATGAAGAGGAGGGTAAGACCTTTGGGCTTTCAGTGAATTTTGCCCTAAGTCAGGGTCAGCGTCTTCACTAGGCACAGGGCTTGGTCTCTATTAGGGTGCACCTGGGCCCCACAATATCTTTAGTGTCCCTTTAAAATGTTTTAAATTTATTTTAAATTCAGAAGAAAAAAATGGATATGATGGTAGTGAATATATGATAATGAAGGCAGCTTAGATTGAGTTTGTTTTTATACCAAGACCTATCTAGATAGATATTTTTTTAATGGAGGAAAGAGCCCATGAAAGCACAAGTGCCCAGGGTCCATGAGAGTCACAATGTGGCCAGGCCCTCAGTGGACATTAGCTTCCCAGACAGAAGGAGAGGCAATGGAGGTAGATGTGAGTGAACCATTCCTTCATTCCGCCTTCCTCATCTGCCCAACTCCCACTGTGTCAGGGAAACGTATGAGAAGGATTGCTTTGTAATCTTTATGATTTCTGTATGCACGCAGGGCTGTCTAACGGTTTGGGAGAAATATCAGTGGGTGAGGAGTTTGGATTGGTGGCATTCAAGACATCAAGGAACAAAATCCAGCCTTTTTACATTTATTCTTATGGAAATGATTTCTATTTATGTTTCTTGCTTTGGTTTGCTTTTCTTGGAGCACAGAAGAGCAGGACTCCTTGGGGAGAATGTCACATAGCAGATAACCCTCTAGCAGGATCTCGGAGGATAAAGATTTTTTCCAGGTAGATGGAATGGGGTGATGGTGTCTGGTCAAAGGAATAGAATTTCACAAAGACCGATTTACAGGAGAAAGTAGCAAATGGACAGGATTACAGTTGTTCTGGAAGGACAGTTCAAGGGGCAGTTCTCCAAGTGTCTTGTGAGAATTAGAATTGTCTTCTAGTCACTTCCTCCCAGACAGATGGTGGAGGTCTCAAATGACATGCTGCGGAGTTGAGACTTTATCCTGTAGGGAGCAGAGGGCCAGTGCGGACACTGAAGGAAGGCCAAGAGAATAATTATAGGGACATTTAAGGTACCTCTGACAGCAATTTGGGCAGAGAGAGAATCACAGGGGACGAAGGGGTATGTGGGTAGGTGAGTGTGATAGAAACCAGAGCAGGGAGGTCAGTAAGAAGGTTCCACTAGTTCCAACACAACAGCATGAACCAGTGCTGTGGAAGTGAGGACAGAAAGGTGAGAGCAGGGTGGGCCCATATTTAACGCACACAATGGATGATAAGGTTGGTGGTGGGTATGAGGTGAGGGGGAGAATGTTGATGCCATAACTAGGGCTTCAATCAAGAGAAGGAGGGTGAGCTTAGAGGGTATGGAGGCAGAGTAATGAGCTACAACCAACCTTTTATTGAAAAAATAAAAGGCAGTTCCCAAGAGGTCACGTGCTGCCAAGAGGCCAAGGCACTGAAGATCGAGCAGAGATGCAGAGAGACAGCTTATGTGGGTCCATCGCCTGCCCTTTCTCCCAAGGCTGCTCCCCTTCCCAGGCCCTGGGACGGAACCAGATTGAGTCCCGGCAGCCATGTTTCCACCCGACACACTGCTCTCTGACCACAGGTGATTGGACAGGAGCGTGCATGTGACTCCATCTTAGCCAATCAGAGCCGTTCCCAGGACTTCGCTGCGAGCACAGCCATGAAGGCCGAGGAGAGGGCGGCCATCCAGACCCAGGGTAAGAGCGTTGTAGGAAGGACGACAGCCAGTCCAAACCAAGCTCCGAGCGGGGAAAGCCCAGCATTCGAGGAGCTAAAGGGAGGCCAGGGTCGGGCAGAATGGCGGGCAAGGGCCTCATAAACCTGGCCGTGTTGGGAGGTTGTCTCTTTACAAGGGGAAGCTGTTGGAGGGTTTTAAGAGGGGGAGTGCCCCGACGCTGGATTACATTTTCAAAGATTAGCACAGCTGAAAAGTGACTGAGGGGTGGGGCAAGGGTAAAGGGCAGTTTGGAGGCGCTCAATGGTGGACCCGACTTCAGTGGTGGAGGTAAGATGTAGGCGGTGGGGTCCACACAGGACCCAGAGTTGGGCGGACTGGAGGGGAAAGCGGGGAATCCGGACAGATGGCGGACAATGTGTGATGCTGTTACTGAGATGGGAAGGAAAGGAAGACATCAAAACCTTCCTGTGGACATGTTAAGTCTAAGGTGTCGATGGCACATTCCAGGGAGATGCTGAGAAGGTAGTGAGTACATCAGTTCGGAGTTAGGGAGACCGTTCGTGCTGTAGGGCCCTGGGTGCTGAAAATGTGAATGGCATCGGAATGCAGCTGGTATTGAAACCAGGGCCTAAAAGAGACCACCTGGGAGCTCAAGAGAAGAGGCCCAGTGTGCAAAGTCTGGAGTCCCCAGCATTCAGAGGACTGGTTGTTAAAGGAGAGAGAGCAAGGAAAGAAGGAGGAAACCAAAGGCGCGGTGACCTCAGAGGCCGAAGGGACACAGCCCTGGGTGAACCCCTGCTGAGGCCAGAGAGGGACCCTTTAGATTTGGTAATGAAGTTACACTGACCTTGGACACTCTGGATGGAGTGATCTGGAAGCTAAACTGGGGTGGGCCTCATCCATGACTGGAATCGGATTTAAAAATAGCTATGAAGGATATTTTGGGGGCAACTGGGGAAATCAAAAAATGGACTTTATGTTAGATAACATTGTATCAGCCTTCAATTTCTTGTGTGTGATAATGGTCTGTGTTACATAAGAAGGGATCCTGGTTCTTAGGAGACACATGCTGTAGTATTTACTGTATGTTTAAGGCTGAAGGAGCAGGATGCTGGAAACTCCAATGGTTCAATAATAACAACAAACTAAACATACATATATACATACATATATGTATCTATTACTCATATAAATTATATTTACATTTGTATAAAGGTATGTTTTCTATCTGACGGAGAAAGAAAGCAAATGTGGAAAAGTGCTAATTGGAAAATCTAGATGGAGGGTATTTTAATAGTTTTTCAATTTTGCTGTAGGCTCAAATTTTTCCTAAAAGAATTGGGAAAAAATAAATTAGCGTGAACAGCAGGTGACGAGGAAATGGAAACAGCATTGTTTTCAAGGAGAGAAATAGTACAGTAAGTAGCTGGAGGGGAATGTGAGATCAAGGGAGGGTTTTATACAAAATTTTAAAAAATGAGAGCGTGTGTGTATGATGTCAGGAATGTTCCTGTGGAAAAGGAGAACTTGGTGATGTCAGGAAGGGGTGAGAGGTGCAGGGCAAAGTCCTTGGGCAGGCAGGCAGGCAATGGCCTTGAGCACATAGACGGCAGGCAGCCTTTGGTCTTGGGGTGGGGGCACAGCCCTGAGATGCCGTGCTGGCCCACAGGGTCACTGGTGGTGGATGTTCCTGTCTGATGACTTTCGTTTTCTTCACGAAGTAGGCTCTGAGGCTCTCAGCTGACAAGGGCCAGGAGGGCAAGCAGATTGGGACGCAGGGCCAAGAAAAAACTGGTGAATTTGTTTGTGTGTGTGTGTGTGTTTAAATGTGAATGAAGATTATTCATCAGCTGAGGAAAGGAGCCATCAGAGGAGAGATTTAAGTCCTTATATGTCTGGCCTCAGTTTCTCTATCTGTAACATGAGGGTGTTGAACTGGGAGCTCTCAAAAGACCCCCAAACTCATGTACACTCAGGGTCCCCTTATGACACCTGATGAGGAGCTTTGACTGAATAGCATGTGTTTGGGTTTAAGAATTAAAGATAGCTAGTAAAACTAGACACTTGCTTAAGAGGTTTCTAATTGAGGGTAAAAGCTAATGTATACAGAGAGACATTTGAAAGGCAGGCTGTTTAAGGCTTCAGGGCACTCCTGGGGGAGTGAGGAGGTGGCCCAGAGGTGGCTGGGGCTCTGAGATGCCTTGACGAGGCGCCTTTTGGGTGAAAGTAGTATGAGGTCCCTTTGAGAGTAAATTCCCTCTCCTGGCTCTCGTGAAGTTGGCATCACACAGCGTGAAATGAAACAGCACATTAATGTGATTAACACTGAGTAAAACTCCATGTGTGAGCAAATATAGCATGAAGTGGGTTCAGGAATTTTAAAATATCTATTATTAAAGATAGCCTGCAGGGCTGCAGTGGCATCTGATGACAAGCCATAGGCTGCTATGGGAACCTAATATCCCAGTAGTCCTTTCCTCAGGCAAAGAGCGTTTTCAGGCTTCTGTACTAATGCTCTTACCAGATCCTCTCAGGGGACTATCACGCTACCCCATTTTATAGATGAAGAAACTAAGGGCGTTGTTAACAGCAGGTTTCTAATATCGTTGAAGGCAGAGACCGTTGGTGTCATTGGCTCCCCAGTGACTGGCAGAGTGACTGGGAAAGGGAAGGAGCGTCTCAGCCTCTGAGGGCTGGCCCAGTGAGCCAGGGGCACTGTGCTGGGCCATGCCTGCTGAACGCCTGGCTCTGTGCTGAATGCTTTATGCAGATGGTCTCACTTAGTCTTGAAAACGATCATTGGCAGTTAGTAATATTAACCCCAAGAGGAAACTGAGGGCAGAAAGGTTAAATAACTTGCCAAAGGTCACACAGCACAATCAAGATTCAAGTTCAGATTTGTCTCAACCAAAAGCTTGTGCTCTTGCCTGCCTGGCTGGATAGTATCTTCCAGGAGAGCATGGTGTGGATTTTGAGAGTTGCTGTATCTGTTTTACTTGAAAGAGGTTAACACAGTGCTGAGTACAAGTAATCGGGTGCTCGACAAATGTCAGTGAATACTGACTGAGGGACTGACAGTTTGAATGGTTGACTGAGTGGAAATGTGAATTCCTGTTTTGTGGGGATCTTTCTCTTCGAATTGAAGATTTCCCCATAGCTTATAAATGCTCAATCTAATTAAGGCAAAAAGGCATCAGAGAATTGCTAGGCCTTTCCTTTATTAACTGTCAAGTGCAATCCATAGGCTGTTTACGTGCCAAGGTCAGAGATCAGTCTTCAGCTGCTCTCCTTTCATTCATCTGGCAAAGCCAGGAACATAAAGTTTGTTGATGCAAAACTGATTGGCAGGCAGGGGTAACAAGGTGGCAGGGACAGGGAATATCAGAAGGAGTCCTAAGCCACTCCGAAGTCAGTCTTGCTTCTTTGCCGTGCTAACGTCCGTGCTCCAGGTTATGGGTCATGGCTCTCTACACTACAGTCTAGATGAGCAGGAAACGTCAGGACTTTGGGCAGTGTTCATGGAGCCCAAGATGGAGAGGGGAAGGAGTCCCTGCTCTTGGCTTTGTCTATTATTTTGGGAAGGAGAGAGTGAGGCACAGATGGTTAGGTAGGGATGGTCTTGAAACTTCATGGATCAAAGGAATTCCTGTGTAATCCTCCATTAGAAGGGTCTGGGAACCAGAAAGAGGAAGGTCATTTTTACATCTGCAGGAGCCAGCCTGACTAAATGATCCCCTGTCTCTGGCGAGCTTCTGCCAGTGCCTCCTCTGTGCCCACCAGCAAAGAGAGGCAGGGAGGCATGTGTGAGCCTACACCTGGCTGTCCTTGCAGAGCATCCTCAGGCTAAAACCCAGGAGGCAGGCAGTACATTCTAAAAGGGGGAGGTAGCCCCAAGAGTTGTTGCGGTTCATGCCACTCAAGGTGGGGAAAGGACTCAAATATTATTCTTTTTTATCAGGACCAAACTTGATTCTGTCTGATCTGAGGTAAAGCCCTGACTGCAGGTCATTTTAAATGCCTTCTGAGTCTCTGTAACTCAGAAATAATGGTTTTTCACAACAAACAGCTATCTGGGTTTAACCCTACACGCTCACACATCACAAAGTAAAATAGTCCATTTCAAAGCAAAATGAATAACAAAATTAAACAAAACAAACCCCCAAACCACCCTCATTTTCTTTCCTTAGGAAATAGTCCAGGTTCAAGGTCTAGTCCGAGCAGGGAATGTTTCCTGTCCTGGTATGTTTCCGGACAAGCAGCGGGGCAAAGTCCCTTTTCATCCTCTCTGTGGTGGGGCCAGGCCCAGGTTGCACAGAGCTCCAGAGAGAAATGTCCCCCAAGGAGCAGGGCAGGAGCCTCCCTGAGTTCAGTCAGTGATGAGCAATGGTTATTGTCAGGCACTAGGATAGGAAGGTGATTAAAGATCCCAGAGACTCACACTCCAACCACTAACCATAATAGAATAGAATATGTGCTATTCACACTAGGATTAAGTGTTGTAGGTGCACGGGGAAAGAAAGGGTGTGGGAAGGGCTTCGGTGGTTTCCTCATGGGGTAGTTGTCAGAAACTCTAGGGGTGGGGTCAGTATTCTGTGTTTGAAGAAGCCCCCAGGTGATTCTGATGCCTGGGAAAGTTTGAGAATCATAAGGAGACTGGCAAACTCCCCCACTGGCTCATTTACATACTGCCTGTGGCCACTTTCCTGCCAGCCAGCAGAGTTGATTGAGTATTTGTGACAGAGATAATATGGCCTGCAAAACTTAAAATATTTACTATCTCTCCCTTTGTAGAAAAAAATTTCTGCCATCTCCCCACCATCCCCCAAAAAGTGGGTATTGGGAAGAGGCTGGTACCCTGCCCCCTTGGATCCCATCTCTGTGGCTGCCAGGTGCTGGGGCTTAGCCCTAGTTCAGGGACTTCCTGAAAACTGTAAACAGAAAATTTTATGCATGATAAATACATACTAGCCAACACGATTAGGAAGGTGGGTTTTTAAAAAGCGAGAGAAGTAAATTCCAAGAAGCACCCTCCCTACTCGCTGCTGACTGCCTGTTCGGGTAAGCACTGTGCTTGATGATTTAGGTGGCCTAACTCCATCCTCTGAGATGAGTATTGTATCTCCATTTTGCAGATGAGGAAGTTGAGGCTGGAAGATGAAGTGACCAGTCCAAGTCCCCAGAGTTCAGCAGAGCTTGGGCTGGATCCTGGATCAGCCTTGTGCCCGAATCAGGCTCTCTGCCCCACACTCGCCACCTCTGTTTGCCCAGTTATAAGACAGAAATTCCCCTGATGGACAATGGGGCACCTCACAGGAATCTGTAAATGTAACACACACACTTCTCATACTATTTCCAGTAGAGGAGATGGGTCAGCAGGGGCTGGAGAACTCAATTCAGGCTCCGTCCTAGCGGTGTCCAATCCTGTGGGGAGCACTGTGAGGGAAAGGGAGAAGATGTAGGGCCCACAAGGGCACAGGACCAGTTCTCACCTGCTCGAGCCATACAGGCTAGGTGAGACCATGCAAACACTGAGTCGGTGCTACATACCAACCCCACAGGCTACAGGTCCTGTCCAGCTCCTGGGTATGAATCAAGGATGCCACAAGGAAGAAGGACTTGGTGGTTCAATGAGTCTTGTGTCCCTGTGAGAGGAGAGAAAGTATCAGGATATTTCCTGTTCTGATACAGGAGTGGAACAGAATCGGCAGATCGACAAGATGCCATGTTTATAATCAGGTTGGGGAACCTGTTACTGTGTGATATCCTTGCAGTGTTGATGCTGGAGACTGGAAGTCAGAGGGAAAGTAATGTCTTGTCCTGCTACCGCTTAAGAAACCTGAGGGCTAAAACGCCACTGTCTGGGTGGCTAAAACAGTGACCAAGACTGCCCCCTCCCCCCACCAAGTTATCTCTTTTGGCTTCCAAATATTTTCTTAGAATAGGAAGATGAAAAAATATTCTTAACAAACAGAATAATGTGGTATGTCAGGCAAAAGTTAAAACCTCTGAAGAAAGCTTGCATTTTGAGGAAAAGACTAATGATAACCCTACTTTTTCTCATCAGACAAATCAGTATCCATGACCTGACAGTTTTATTGTTTTAAACAAGCATCTTGGACTGTCTTCTACATGCCAGACACTACGCTAATCTTGACCTCAGAGCAACTCTGAGGGGCAGGTCATGTGAGCAGTTCCATCTCACTGTTGGGTGGCTGGGCTCAGGATGGTGAATGATACTTGGTTGAGCCTCACCGAGAGTGTGTGGCATTGCTGAGTTTTGAACCCAGGACTTAGGACCGTGTCTTCTATTCCTTTCATGGCATCACACTTACTCTGCAACTAAATCTGCACTCAGGAAAGAGCACAGGGACCCCAGGGAGACACAAGACTTAGTCTGTGGATGGTCTCACCTTGAGCTGGTAAAGTATTGTTAGGGCAATAGTTCTTAGACTGGATTGAACCAACTCCCGTTGATAATGGACACTGGGCTGCTGCATAGACAGGCAATGCAGGCTGTAGAGCGTGGCCGTAATGCTATCCTTCTTTCCCTGTTGCAACCATCGTTTTAGGGACAACTTGCCCTGAAAGGGTAATTTTATCTTGCATCCCCATGATACTGTTTTTTTTTTTTTTTTTTTAATTCAAAAAACTACTGTATTCACTGGCTAAATGCTTAGTGCAACCTTGGGAGAAGGACAGATGTTAGCTCTCATTTTGATAGATGAGGAGATGGAAGTAACTTTCCTAAAATCTTATGCTAATGCATGCTAAAGCAGAGTCTAAAACCTGAGGCCTCACCGAAACACCTGCAAAACCTGAGAACAAAACTTGGAAGATTCCACAATGATCGATGCAATCAGCCACCCACAAAGAATCAGGGTTAGCCAAGAGTGGGTGATCTAAATTTCTAAGAAAATGTAAGCCTACACATTGTTTGTGGTTGCAGAGAAGTGTGACCTGCCCACCCAGCATCTAAAAGAGGGGAGTCTAAAAAGCAGGGCTTTGGTGTAATTTCATGAGAGGGACGAGGCCCTATTTCGAGGCATTGGCAACAGCAGCTTAATATACCTTGACACAGAGCCATTAAAATTATCCCACAATTTCTCCTTGTCACCCAAAGAACCTTCTGGTTGTGGTTTGCCTTCCTGAGTAGCTTTCCTATGAGAAGAGTCTGCTGGTCGAATGTTGTTATGTGGCAGTCATGTTCTCCTTTTAAAATGAATGAATTGGCGTCCTGAGTTTTGTACCATTCTCTCAATGTTTTGATTACATTCTTCCTGAGTTGGATTAACTGGGGCAAGGGGGACCTGAGGAACTGAGAACCAGATTCTGGGTGATGGTGAATCTGATAAGAGTCTTACCTAAGTAACTAACTAACTGCCAGGTAGGGAATCTGTAATGAAGCAAGAAACCAGAACAAGGTGAAAGAGTTAACTGAACCAAACTAGAGGAGCAGGTGGCACCTGGAGAAGGCCTTAAGAACTCAAGTCTGCTCATGGGCAATAGATAAAATGGTAGAAGGGGAAGAGGGACAGAAAAGTAGGAGTTTATTGAGAAGACTATTTACTAGGTCTACCCTTTTGGAAGGCCTAGAAAAGACAATGTAAAACAAGCAAATGGGTAAAAATGTAGACTTCTCTGGGTCACAGCCAGATCTATTTGAATCTGCCAGTGCTGCCTTGGAAATTATGAGATGGATGGGGTTGGAGAAGGAGTGGCAAAATTGAGTACTCCTTGTGCCTGAACTGACATAGCCTAAAACCCAGCAGAGCAGGGGGCTAACTGCTCCGCTGGAACCAGATCATCTTTGGGAGAATTCCCTCTTAGCTGCCTGTGAGCGGTGACTAGAGATCTCATTGTCCTGTTTACTTCCTCCTCCTCATCTGAAAGTTGGGCCTCCCTCAAGGTTGAAAGGATTAAATGTGATAATGAATGTGTTCTTATTCCAGTGCCTACCCCATAAATGCTCAATAAGTGCTTTTTGTTATAATCCCTATCCTTTGGGATTAGGCATTAAACACAGATTCAAGATATTGAAACTAGCTACAGCATGAAATACGTGGTTATATCAAAACCATGGTGAGATTGTGGGCTCCCTGTGTGCTGGGCTCGGCAGCAGGCAGCTTTCTCACTCTATCATGTGGAGCCCAGAAAGCCCAAAAGGCTACTGGAGCTCTGCCTGACAACGACAGCCAGCTGGAAACCTTGTGAGTTCTGGCCCTGGGGCATTTTCACTCACTGTTCTGCCTGGAAGGCTCTTCCCCAAGACAGTGACAGGGTTTGCACCTTCATTTCATTTAGACACCTGCTCAGATGTCATATTATCAGAGAACAGCTATCCCTGACCTAACTCCCTATATAGAGTAGCATCCACACTGCTACTGGGGTCTAGCACTACGTGTCCCCTGCTTTCTATTTCTCCATGGCGCTCATTACCTCTGATATGTAATTATGTGTTTATTGTCCATTTCTCCCATTAGCATACACACGAGAGCCAGGATTTGGTTTGGGGCTGTGCTCTTTTCTAAGTGCCTTCCTCACTTTCTTCTACTCAAAAGCCTAGCGCGCTTGGCTCTTAAAGAGCCTGGAGGTTCTTCACACTCTACCGCAGAAAGACACCTACTTGCTCCACATCGTTATCGCTCATAGATAGGACGTAGTCCACGCAATGTAATACCCGTGGTCATGCCGGCTAGGTATCTGCTGGGGAGTGTTCCAAGTAGAGGTATAGGAAGTACAAAGGCCCTGGGTGAGGGAGCAGGTGGTGGGGCTGGAGTGGAGGAGCTGTCGGTATGATAGTGGAAGAGAGGATAATTCTAAGGATTTTGGTCTAAGTAATGAAAGAATGGAATTGACATTTGTTAAATTAAGTCAGCTGAGGGAGATAGCAGGTTTTGGATGTATTGTTTTGAGATGCTTGCAGGTTGGAAGCACCTGCCAAGAATCCCACACTATGCCAAGTCCTTTACATACATTAGCTCCACTGCACAGATAAGAAAATCGAGGCTCCAGAAGTTATGCGTCCCTAGGTCTTAGAACATGTACCTAGGAAACTAGGATTTGAACCCAGGATGCTTCACCAAGAGTTTGTCACCCTGAGAAGCACTGGTCACTGAAAGAAGAGCTGAAGCTGGAAAAATCGAGAATAATTTGGATAAGGTGAACTCAGACTTCTTTCCCAAATTCTGGAATACCAGGACAAAGAAGGCCCTTATGTAGTTGGGCTGATAAGTTTAGGGCAAATAACAGAAAGCAACACATCACAGGAGTGTTGGGGCTGCAAACCCTTTAACCTCATGGATGTGCAAATCCATTTCCACATCCATTCAGGCTGTCACATGATGCCAGAACAATGGAAGGAAACATGGAAAATCCGTTTGAGGTTATTATCAGGGTAACCCTCCAAATTGTCATGTTTTCTAAGATTTGTTTACTTAGAAATCACTCACAAAAAAATACTACCGATGTAATGGACAAGCCTTTCAGAGCCTTTATACCCAGTATGGTCTGCAGCAGCAGCATCACCTGGGAGATGTGGGAAATGCAGAATCACAAGCCCCACCCCAATTACTGAATCAGAATCTGCGTTTTAGCAAGATGGCCACAGGATACACACACCTGTTACAATTTGAGAAGCCGTGGCCTAAAGCAGAGGTCTTCAATTTTTTTCTGTAAAAGGCCAGATAGTAAATATTTCAGGCTTTGCTGGCCCGTCCCAACTACTCAGTTCTCCCATTAGAGCGTAAAAGCAGCCAGACAACACGTAAAGAAATTAGCGTGGCTGTGTTGTAATGAAACTTTATTTATGGACACCGAAATTAGAATTTTAATTAATTTTCATGTGTCATGAAACACTTTTCTTCTTTTGATTGTCTTTCAACATTTAAATATGTAAAATGCATTCTTAGCTCAGAGACTATATAGAAACACACCTATCTTCTGACTTGCCTTTCCGGGCTGACCATTCCCAAGCCCGTCCCCAGCCAACGATCCCCTTCTTTCTTCTCTGTGGACATGGGGCTCAGTCCCCCTTTCCTTCATGCCCTGGGTCATTGTGTCTGAAGGTTGACTACTGAAAGCTGATATGAAAAGAATGGAAGAACTGAGATTTTAATAATATACTTTGCCAGTTCCCATAAATACAGTTTCTTTGCTGTTGTTTCCTATCTTGAAGTTTTCCTGCTCAGAAAGACCAATATGGAGGATTCAGTAGCTAAGGGGAGGAGGCTTATTACAATTCAGTGGCATTTATTCTCTTTTGCCTCTCGACTGGTCTATTTTACAATTCAGCTGCTGGAAAGCAGGAACACAATGCAGGGAAAAGAGAATTATTAAAAAGAAGTAACATTTGGGGAGGGAGTTGGAAGAGGAAGTTAGAGAAGGGAGGTGTTCTCCAGGAGAACAGGAAGATTGTTCCAACATTAGTGGGCTGTGGGGAAGAATGCATGACTTGATAAATAAAGCAAACTATGTCAAGGAGACTTCCTTAAGAAAAGTTTCTGAAGCAAATTAGGCAGTAGGAGGATATGAAAAACAGATAGGAGAGTGATTGGCAGAGCATCTTCCGAAGGCTGATCTGTTTTTTAATCTGTAGTTCACTTTCATGGCAACCACACACTTTTCCATTATATTAGGAATGGGGAGGAGAGAGGAAATAACATTGACTAAATGCCTACGTATGTCAGGAATAGTTACAAGGCATTTCCCATCATTATTTCGGTTTTAATTAAAGCCACTCATGGAATGAGGAATGCTGGCTAGTTTTTAGATGAGGAAACTGAGAGGTGAAGAGATGGAATTGGAACCTAGTTCTGTCCAACCATAAATACCCTAATGTTCTACACTGTTCCACGCAGCAGAATTTATAGTGGAAATACTACCTTCACGAAATTCCTATTTCTTCATACCACTAGAAACCCTCAGTTCTCGGGGGGTGAGGGAAGAACGTAAACAGACCAGCAACTTTTAGAGAGACATCAAGTCCTTTTTCTCTTCTTAAAAAAATAATACCACTGAAGATTTAGTACATCAGCAGCCTGGTTTCTGAAGTTAAACTCTGTACTACCCTATCAATTTAATGACAAATATATAAATCCTTAGCAGAAATGTGAAGTTGCGGACCATTTATCCAGGAATTAGTCTATCAGGCGGATATATTATCTCATTTAATCCTCCAGCAGTCCTGTGAGGCTTTAACACCATTTTATGGATAAAGAAACTGAGGCTTAGAGAAGTTAAATACCTTGCTTAAGTCTATACAGCTGATAAGAGTCAAGGCCAAGATGAAAACCAAGGATTTTGACTGGGAAGTTTATCCTCTTAGCCTCTACCCTGCAGGTTCCATTTAGAAAAAGTACAGTCATGCTAGTTAAGATTCCTGAGCACTCTCAATCAGTTCAGTATCATATGCCATAATCTTTTTGCTGAAGGTAATGGCTATTATGAAACATTCAGGAATATGCTGGACAATCAGTGCAGTATACATGAATGAGCAAAAAGGGTTAAACTATTCTAGGTTTTCCCAGTGACTTCCATAGAACAACTTTCCCATTAGTTCACTGAAACATTCAACTAACCAACAGAGTGGTGGCTCCAAAACCAATTGAGTGGTGGCTCCAAAACCAATTAGGAAAACACTGACTATCCCAGTCCCTCTCCTGGAGATTGCCATATGCACATTACACTTTTTAAGTTCTAGTACTGAAATAGATTCTACTTCACTTTAACCCACCATTTCCCATGGACCAATGTAATGTCTACTCCCTTTAAAGCATATTAATCTATTGAGACCTGAACATAGCTTGGGAAACACCAGAACTAGTCTGAGGTGTGTCCACCAGCTCCGTGGTTCTCTCTGGGAATATGAGCATGAACTTAGAGGACTTGTCATACACTCCTCTAAAGACACGAAGGACCATTGATGATCAGTGTGTACATTTTCTAGTTGAATCCGTGTTCAAGCCTTCTGTAGCTGATGGCAGTTAGGCCTTTGTGTGGGGCATGTCACCATTTGCAAGTCGATGACAAGTTGAGTCTCACAAAGTTGCCATGTGATCCAACACTTTAAATGAGTTGGTTCACGAACCCAAGGTTAAATCACATTGTAAGAAGAACCATTTGACAAGAGAATTTATTTCCCAGAGAATTCAGTCTGTGGGAAAGGGTGAGCCCTATTGTCTGTTTTCTTCCTTACTGTTGTTTATTTGATATTTTCATTTATATAATGCCTATAAATAGAAGCACCAAACTTTGTGGTAAGCAAATTCATTAAATTCCTATGAGCAATTCCTATTGATGTGTTAAATCTGGGGTGGGTCTGTGAATAGACATATGACAGTGTAAGTTCTTTGAAATGCATGTAAAAATACACTAGGAAAAGAGAAAATCTCATCCTCCCCTGTGATTACTTTAAATTAAAAAAAAGGAATCATAGCCTTTCCGACCTGGAAAGCACTTTGGAAATCCTCTCGTCTAAACCTCTCCTTCATAGGTGGGGTTGAAAAGTTTGAAAGTCTCTTTCCTTAAACTCTTCTCATTTAAGATCTTCCAGAGTCACTTTAAGGAGTTAACTTTCTTGATCATTCACTGTAATGGAAGAGTTTGGCTCATTTACTTTTCTTCTGTGTTGGAATGGAAGGCAAGTCATATCTACACTATCCACCTCTTGGTTCTCCTGTTCTCTTGTGTCCTTCATCTTGCTCTTTTTCCCTACCCTCTGCTCCCAGCTTGCTCTCCCCTTCTTCTTCTTACACTGTTATCTTTGAAAATGTGTGTGTGCGCTTCCCAAGCTGGCTTGGATCTGGAGCAAGGTGACTTTTGGTTTAATGGAGTTTTCCCACAGCTTTTGAGTTTGCCCAAGGGTTTGGAAGGTTGGACACCTAACAAAGGAAACTGCCATCCTTTGCCCTTTCAGCAGGTGTGTTATGTTAATATATGGAAGAATTAAAAAGTAAGAAGGAAGGGAAAAAGGCAGAAATTCCACTTTAAGTACTTGTCTACCTCCTGGAAAAGTTCAAGGCTGTTGTTCAGTGTCTGAATTTTTCCCATGTGATTCGCTCGTAGTCCTTAAGTCATCTTTAGACATTTGATAGAGGAAGCATCAGAGGAAAATAAGTTGGGTATTTGTAATGAAGTCAGTGCCCCGGCCTATAGTCGGTGGAGAATGTGCTTTTTCTTTGGTGCTGGGTGATCAGAGTGGGAGCCTTTTCCTACGCAGGAAGCCCTCCTTGCTGCAGGGGCTACTGCGTGTTAAGAGCTCACTCTTTCATATTTCATTCTTAGGTAGCCATTCTCTGAGGTGCAGGCCCATATTTTCCATCCTTGCACTTTGCCTCAGACTCTCCTAAGTACCCAGGAGGGCCGTGTTTTTAATCAGAGGTTGAAATGGAACCTCCCCCTGGGTGCCCGGAGAGTCCCTTTGGGGCAGCGCCCCCCGCCCATCTTCTGGAGGGTAACATCCTGGTGGGGGTGGGGGCTCACTCAGCTTTGATCCCAGGGCACCTTTTGTCCCTGGAGACGGCCAGGCAACCAGGTATGTGGAGGGAAAGTGCTGTCCGCTTTCCAGGGCAGCAAGTGTGGGCTTTGAAAGCGGGACGATAGCTTTGGAGAGTGGCGGGGCGTGGGAGTCGGCGAACACCGGTGGGCACAGCGAACTCATTAACTGGGCATCTCCGGGGAAGTTCGGGCGCGGTACGCCAGCTCACGGGCTTTTTTCCTCTAAAATCCATCCTGGGCAGAACCACCCCACTTCTCACCCAAACTCATGCAGACGAGGGTTTAGGCGGGTGCGGGGTTCGGCGAGGCGGATCCAGAGAGCGCCCGACCCCGGCGGCGAAGCCCCTCCAGCGCCGGTCCGCAACCCAGGGCGCCGGCCCAACCGCATCGACCCGGGCCGGGGCCGGTCCCGTTGGGCGAGGGCCGGTTATACAAAGACGGTAGCGGAGGCTCCGGGACTCCGGTCCCGGCCCATCTGCGGGCGGCCCAACCTCCCCTCGCGTCGCGGCCGGTCCGCCGGCGCCGTCTGCCCTCCCGCCCTTAGCCGCCTGACGAGGCGGCGGCCTCCTCCGCCAGCGCGGGGTCCCCTGCTTAACCCCTGCCCGCCAGCCCGGCCGCTGATTGGAGGAGGCGGGGCGCCGGGGCAGCGGGGACCCCCCCACCTTCCTCGTCCCCTCCCCTCCTCCCCACTGTCGACTCTTCCCACCCCCCCGGACCCCCCCACTCCCAGCCGTGCAAATCTCGCGAGGAAACACGCGGTTTCACTAGTGTGTTTACACCGATCACTACTAATCCGGACCGAACCGATCCGGATTAAGGGGCCGGAGGCGGGTCCCGGGCACCAGCGGTTCCGACCCCCCCGCCCTCCGCGCCGCACCCGAGTGGCCCCCAGCCGAGCGGGCCCCCACCTCCCGGCCCGGCCTGGGCCCTCCTGCGCCTCCTTTGGCCTTTGTCCGGCGCCAGGAGGCCGGCCCCGCGCCCCCCGTGGCCGTCCGGGCCCGGGCCCGCGTCGGGCGCCTGGCTCTGTACGCGAGCCCGGGGATCTGCGGCCTCCGCGGCCCCCCTCCCCCGCCCGCCCTCTCGTGGAGCCCGGCGCCGGCGGCGGCTGCCCGGGCGGGGGGTTGCGGCGCTCAGGAGAGGCCCCGGCTCCGCCCCGGGCCTGCCCAGGGGGAGAGCAGAGTGGTCCGCAGCCGGGTCGGGTCGGGGCCCCTCCCTGGAGGAGCGTGGAGCGGCGGCGGCGGCGGCGGCAGCAGCGGCAGGTGAGAGGCTGAGCCCCGGGCGGGGGAGGGCGCCAGGCCTGGGGCATTAACCGTCCGGGGGACCCCTTCGGCTGAGGAGGCTGCGGACTGGGCCCACCCGGGGGCCAGCGCCGGACCGCAGCTTCTGGGCGCTGAAGCGGGAGGGGCTCCCCCAGGGCTGCGGGTCGCCGAGGGGCCTAGCGGAAGATGGGGGAGGCCCAGGCGGCCCCGGCCTGGGAGTGGAACCGGCGGCCGGCAGGGAGAGGGGAGCGCCTGGGCAGCTGGAGGCCCCGGCAGCCTCCCGGGCGCCCCCGAGAGCTTGCCCGCCCTCCCTCCGTGACAGGTGGGCCTAGAGTTGGGGAAAGTTTGGAGCCGGCGGGAGGCAAGGGGCGCGGGGACCAGGCCCCATCGGTCCTGCTTCCCGGCTGTGAGCTACTGGGAGGATCCCAGTCCAAGGCCCCGCTGGAATGAGACAGAGTGTATATTTCCTCAACATGAGTTGACATTAAATGGAATAACCGCTGGGGTGTCATTTTCCCGGTCAGGCCTGGGGATGGAGGTTTAGGAAATGTTTCGAGAGACCCTGGGGTTTGAGGGAGACTGCAACCTCTGCGATTCTGGCCTCGATTAGGGCAGGGCGACACGCGAGGAAGGCCACTTGGAGAAACACTTTCAATCCTCTTTTTCTTTCTTTTCCTTTTTATGTCTTTCTACCCTTCCGAGAATTTCCTAATTCTTTCTCGAACCTGCACTTGTATGTATGGATGAAACTTTAATTTGTCACCCTTTCATTCCCCTTTGCCTCAAGCCCTCAGTCCAGGAAGGGAAATGAAACTGGAGGATTTGCAGGGGTTGTTACTGGAAATTGTGGAGTTGTTAGATTGCAGAAGAGCGTTTAATTTATGTTTTCATTGAACTTTTAAATCATGACAATCATTCCAACAACTATTTAATATGTCGAAAGGGGTCCTGTGTAATGCTGTATGTTCCTTTTCCACAGAGAGGTATCCAATGGGTTCTGCAAGAGTTGGTCTCTTGCAAAGGATGAATGTATTTGCTGAAAGTAGCCTGTGCATTAACTGGTCATGGAAGGAGTATAAAAATGGTGTCCTCCTGCCCCTCCCTGCTTGGAAGGAGTGCTAAAAGCAGATGTCTAGAGAAACCTACTGCTTCAGGGAGTGGTCACAAGAAGATTTTGTGAAGGAATGGTTATGAAGCTATACTAATTTTCTGAGTGAATGCAGGTTGATGGTTTTACCAAGGGTTCTCTATTAAATTTAAAATAATTTTTTTTTCATGAGCCACTGAGCTCTACAGAAAAGGAGCTGTATAATAGCATTATTTGAAGTTAATTATAACATCTGATTTATGCTGTATTATTATTAATGATTAATATTTTTAGTTTAAAAACTAGTTCCTGTGTGTTTGGGAAAGAAATAGCTAAAATTACTTAGCTAAATTCAGAGGTTGATAGAATTTTCTTTCTTGCAGGCTAGTCCTTGCTCAACTTTTCCAGAGAGTATATGAAGGATTTGAGGGTTTTTGCTGTTGATATTAAATCAGATTGAGAGAAGAATAAGTGGTGCTCAGAAGAGGACTTCTGAGCTGCTTTATAACTTTGAATGTGTTACTATCTGATGCAGCACATTGTAGTTTATCACTTGTATGCTATATTTACTTGAGGTTTACCTGTATGTGACCATTCAGTGAAATAATTACTAAGAGTTTTATTATATATAAAAATTGGCTTCTCATGTTTTAGCTTTTATGATCTTAAAACCTACTTTTTTTCTTTTTCAGTAGAAATGATGGAAGAATTGCATAGCCTGGACCCACGACGGCAAGAATTACTAGAGGCCAGGTTTACTGGAGTTGGTGTTAGTAAGGTGAGTAAAAGGATGATAATGAACACTGTTCATAGTCTAAACACATTTAAAAATCAATTAAGGGCAATTTGGATAGACATACTGATAGGTTGTAGGAGAGAAGATTTGGCTCATGGTTCCAATGAACTTTTAAATCCTACCAGTATCTCAACCATTTAGCAGTACATTTGAAGGTATTCTGTATGGGAGTATATGCTGCTTTTTCCCCTCTGATATGGGAGAGGTCTCCCATGGGTCTTATTGCAAGGATACTAACAGGACGTGTATTCTATGCCATATTTTGTCAAAATTCCTCAGTCACTCAGAAGAAAACTTAATTAAAAGATATTGGCATAGCTTCCTTACTCTGGACTTTTTGGATAGTTACATGGTAGAGTTTTGAAAAATCTGTCTCTGCTAAGTCTGTCAGTTCTTCAGATCTGCAGTTCAGCAGATTCCTCCTGGTTGCACCCCAGACTGCTTTCTTTCACTTCGTATTTTTCCTTCTTGTTCACTCTTTTTATTTTCTCGGAGCATAGAATAAGATTAAGTACCCATTAACGGGCAGGTGTTAAGCAGTGTATTGGCTTCCTGTATGTCCTTGTTTACCTGCTACTTCACCTTGCTGCTCTCATAGGATATATTTGATTTTAATACAATATGTAAAATATATTTATGGTGTTTTATTTAAAAGCTTCACCAACCCAAGACTGTTTCATTACGTAGGCTTGAGACTGACTTTTTGACCTCTGACTTCATGTGATACATTTCTTTGTGTGCTTTTCAAGAAATTTTATTTCTCATGGTAACGGAGATGTTAGTCTTATGTTTTAGTTGGTAGCTTCGTAAAGGAGAAGGTATTTGTCAAGGTTTAGTTGAAAAAACTGGTTGCTTTGACAGGTCTCATAATTTTGGTGAGCTGGAATAGCTTGATAGTTTTTGTTCATTCAACATACATTGAGTGCCTGCTGCATACTGGGCATTGTGCAAGGTGTTAGAGATGACATCTCAGCACACTGCCTCCACGCCCCCATTGTGGAGAGAGCGAGAGATACAGAGACTATACTGTGATGAGGGCTGTATTAGAGCTATGCCATGGTGCTATGGGAACATAGGGTTTGTTACACATTTTGTAGTTCTTGATTTCTTTGGCTACTTTAATAACTAACTTTAGGGCACTTTGGAGAGCTTTACTTCAGACTGTTGTTATATATCGAAGTTATATCTGTAAATGTAAATACTTTGATCTAGGTGAAGTAGCTTCAAGAGGAAGTGAGCACTATATTTAAGAGTTACATTGATCTCTGATTCAGTTGATAACTTAATGACCTTTGATGTGTCTTTTAACTGGAGAATTCAGCAGAAGGCTCATATCCAAATCTGTCTGTTCAAATGGTCACTTAACTGAGTAAAAGTAAGTTTGTATTCAGATTGTACATAGTTTAAACCCAGTGGGCTTTGTTGTTAGGGTGCTTTACTTTCCTCCTGTTTTTAGGTTCTTGATAGCTATATCCAAGTATACTTTTGATGGCATAGAACATAAGTGACGAGAATGGGTGACATTGTGAATTTTGCTGCCCAGGCTCAACTTATCATGTAACTAATGTGTCAGAAAACAATCTGATGATCTTTTTAATAGGAAATTTTACCTTTAACATATAGCGAAAGATGTTCATTTTTATCCAGATGTTTTTATGGCATTAATTTTATGTTATTTGACATTTCCATCCATGGTAAGTATATTGATTACAATAAATTCATTATTTGGGGACTAGCAAGAGAGTATCCCTCCCCCCATAGCAAAGAAACTTGAACGAAAAAAAGTAAATTATTCTGTAGTTTGTGGAGTTAGGAAGAAGAAAAGAAAATCTCCTATTTCGTACAACTTTTACCTGCAAGATGTTGTATCTCACAGACCACTGATTTGAAATAGGAGTGGGGAGGAGGCCATGGTACTGGGAGAAAAGGTGCTTTTGGAAAAATTCCTCCTCCAACTTTTGAATTCTTCATTATGGGTCATAATTTCCCAGTGAGGGTGTCACTGTCTTGATGACAGCTTTCAGTTTTGCAAAGATCAAGAGAGCTTGCAGCCCTTGCTCCAAATGGGAGAGCAGAGTGACTTTCCCGTGATAGTGCCATCTAGTGGGACTGGCGCGGCCTCATGGACTGTCTCTTGAGTTTCTCCAAACTATTCATAACATTTTCAGTACTTTTTGATGTCCATAGAAGGAAGAAAGGCAGTGCCACTGTGGATTCTTTCCTAGTGGACAGGAGTGTTTTAAGTAGCTGCAGTCTTTGAACTTCCTGGTTATTATAGATCTTCTGTTATGTTGCTTCAAGTTTTTCACACCTGCAAAGTAGATATATATCACAAAACCTACCCTAAAACGAAATGGCCAAACCACCATATTAATTACTTACATTTAGGTTGCTCTTTATTTATATTTAGGGTTTTTATTTGCAAGTTTTTAAATTTTCTTGTGTATTTTATTTATGTGCATTTAGTTTCTTTTCTGTTAGCATATTTAATTTATAATAACTGGTAAACCAAAAGCATTTGTCTTGTGCTTTGGGATGTACTGTGTGGTTTTTGTTTAAGAGATTGATGTTTTCTGTCATTAGTGAGTTGATAGAAGAAAGTAGCCTCATGTGCACCAAGAAGCTATAGCTGGTTTTCTTCCTCTAGCTGCCATTTTTTAGGAGGCCCTGTATCCATCTTGTTAGCATTTTTGAGATGAAAGTCACTCTGCTCTCCCATTTGGAGCAAGGGCTTAAATTGTGATATGAACCTACTTTTGCATTTCTTACTGACCTGCCGTATGAGCTGTTCTTTTTTAACATCTCTTCCTTTAAGCACTGGATAATCCACTTTTAGTGATGTGAAACTGACTATACCCCTATGTTCATGTTTTTGCAGTTTATATTCCTTTCTCTGCTCCCTTTTGGCAATCTAAGCACAGGTAGTCTCTGATTCTGGAGACTGTAAAGTAGGTGGAATTTCACCCTTGCGTGCACTGTTACCTGTACCTAGTTGAATTTTAATGCTAATATAGTAGCAAATACATATATAGTACTTATGATGTGCCAGATACTGTTCCATGTACAATAAAAGCAGTAAGAATTGAATTTAGATCTTTCATAGGTATCCTAGGGATACTAGTCAGTAAACCGCTGTTCTTTTTATAAGACACACTGACTTATGCCCACTGCATTGCCCCCACCAGTTGAGTCATTGGCTCACCAAGGATCATTTCATGACAGCTTGCATTTGTAATATAATTATATGATTTAATACAAAATTATGTAAACCAGTGAAATATGACTAAAATGAAAGAATTGTTGATTCAAAGAAAACTAAGTTAATCTGGAAGAATTATTCATTTACATCCTTGGCAAGTATCTTTTAAGTTCTCTCTTCACTTGAAGAAATCGAAACTGGAAATTGTAGATGATGCATTATGGGTGTGGTTTATGTAAGACAGTGTAGATTAACTGCAGTCAGTGGCTCGATAACTCAGAAGGCCTACATCAAAAGACTGGCAACAGAATATATGTTTATGTACTTTAAGTTCAAAAATATATTTAAGATGTCATTTTTTTTAGATTCCCCACTGTAACCTACTTTTTTGACTCATGTCATTGGTTTCATTTGTATTGAATAAAAGGATTATGAAGTACGTGGATGCTATTGAAAAGAGCGAAATGAGAAGTCCCTTGAAAAAGTGGGACAGTTTGTTTTGGCACAATAAGAGCCTTCACTTTATAGAACCTGAAGCAAGACCATAAACTTTTTTTTTTTTTTTTAAGATCATATACCTTTACGTAATACCACATAAAAGATTTTTGATATCTTTTTAAAGAAAAATAATTTCTTTTCCTATCTTATAAATTGTGAGTCTGATACATGATTACTTTACATGATCAAATTTGACTTGTGAAAGAAGTTTAACCAACTGATGATAACTTTCTCTACTACCATTTAGTTAATTACATCAATCAGAAAGTGTTAGTTATGGATATCTAGTGTTAGCTGTTTTATATACCAGTGCCAATAATTAAAAAAATATATATGTTTAGGTGTTTTACATTTAACACATAGTTAGACAATGCTCAGTTAGCATAAATGCTGAAAAATTGTCTATACTTCTATTGGTGAATTTTAAGGAATTGTTGATAAATATATTTATCTTTATGTTGTCTTCTCCATTTCACTTACTTTAGTATTTATTTAGTTCTCCCCTCATTTCACATGTAAAGTATCAACTCATGTCTCTTTCCTCTGACATTTTTCAAGCATTTGTCTGTCCCCACTGCTACTGCCTTAATATAGACCTTCATTCAGGACCAATAGGTAGTCTCTCCTGCCTCATTCATCTTTCTGTAAAGTGCCACCAGTTGTATTTCTAAAAAATACCAATATTATTGTTTTACTCCCTTGCTTTAAAGGCTCCCTATTGCCTACCGGATAAAGTTAAAACTCCTTATTCTAAATTTTCAACTTTGTGGCCAGTTTTCTGTTTCCCTACTGCTATGTTCTACTACCTCAAACCATGACTGATCTCCTAACCTGTAATGTTAGCAAACAGACTCATGCTGTCTCCGCTACCTTTCGTTTTTTATTTGCCTGACATACTTTCAGCTTACTCTTCAAAGCATAGTCCAGATATCTCTTTGTAGCTTTTTCAGATACCTCCACCAATATAGTTGTATTATCTTATTAGCACTTCATAATTTACTTTTATTGTAATACATTATTTGTTTTCCTTATTAGTCTTCTTGAGAATGTGGCTGATATCTTTATCTTTGACTATTCAAATGCTCAGCACATCGTATACATTGAATAAATCTTCATTGAATTGGAAAAGAGTATTGAGAAGATGATAGTATTAGTTGTCACTCATATAGGCATGGTCTACTCTAGCTTTTTGATTTAATCCAATCTCAAAACTCTTTATCTTTTAATTGGAAATTTTAGTTCATTTACATTTAATGCAATAATGTATATTTGGGTTCAAATCTGTCTTATGCTTCTTTTACTTCTTTTGAAAGTTTTTCATTCTCTACTATGAAAGATAAAGAAATAAGCATTTTCATACTTTTTCTTTTTGTCAGTTATGTTTGTGACATTGTTTCTCCTAGTTTAAAAGTTATGTAACTCTTATTTGTTATAGAAATTACAATATGTGTCCTTAATTTATAAAGATAATGTTGATCAGTTCCTTTGCCCTTCTTTTCATCTTTTCATCAAGAGCCTTGAAGATTTAACTTCATTATTCCTCTCCCAACTCACATGCTGTCCTTCTGTATTTAATTTATATGTGTAAATGTGTGTATGTGTGTGTTTGTGTCTATGTGTGTGTGAGTGTGTGTGTGTGTGTGTGTGTATATATATATATTTTTTTAGTTTAATAGACTTTATTTTTTAGAGCAGTTTTAGGTTTACAGTAAATTTAGGAGGGGGTTCCCACATACTCCCTCTTACTTTGCCAGTTTCCCCTATGAACATCTTGCAATACTGTGGTAGATTTGTTACAACTGATAGCCAACATTGATGCATTACTATTAACTAAAGTCCATAGTTTAACATTAGGTTCACGCTTTGTGTTGTGCAGTTCTGTGGGTTTTGATAAATGCACAAAATATTGTGTGTCCACCATTGTGTGTGTGTGCATATATTTAAGAGTCCATAGGTTATTATAGAGTCTGTTCTATATAGTTAGTGTTCATTTAGTCTAACTTATGTGTTTACCATTTTGTTTGGTCTTCATTCCTTTTTGCATCTCTGACCTACCTGGAAGACTTTTTCTTTTGCCTGAAATACATCCTCTGGAATTCCTCTAGTGTGGGTCGGTCTGTCAGTGATTGTCTTTCCTTTTTATTTTGTTTAAAATGTCTATTTTTGGCTTTATTATCAAATGGTATTTTTTGCTAGGTTTAAAATTCTAGGTTAGTTATTATTTTCTTTCAGCACACTGTTCACTATTGTCAGTTGGCTTCCATTACACCCTTCTTATTTTTAGTCTTGTTGCTGTTCTATTGAAGGTTATCAAACTTTTCTCGGCCCATTTTTGAGCCTTTCTCTTTGTGTTTGATTTTCTGCCCTACAATATGGGGATGGAGAGATGTCTAGGTTGGATTACTTTTTTTTTTCTTTACTATTTACATTTGCTTTATTTAAATCTGAATATTTTGGGGGAACACGAGCATATACTTTAAAAAAATAGATTTTAATTTTTAGAGCAGTTTTAGGCTCATAGCAAAATTGAGTAGAAGGTACAGAGATTTTCTTCATGTTCTCTGCCCCTACACGTACATTATCAAGATCCCCTACCAGGGTAGTGTACTTGTTCCAACTAACGACCTACATTGACACATCATTATCACCTAAAGTCCATACTTTACAGTACGTGTTCACTTTGGGTTTTGTACATTCTGTGGGTTTGGTCAAATGTATAATGTTGTGTATCTATTACAGTATCATACAGAGTAGTTTTACTGCCCTAAAACCCTCTGTGCTCCAGTGTTCATCTCTCCCTCCCCTAACCCTTGGCAACTACTGATCGTTTTTACTGTCTCCGTAGTTTTGTCTTTTCTGTATTATCATGCGATTGCAATCATAGAGTATGTAGCCTTTTCAGATGCATTTCTTTCGCTTAGTAATATGCATTTAAGGTTTTTTAACCTCATTATTATTATTATTTTCTTTTTAGCACTGAGTAATAATTCCATTGTCTAGATGTACCCAGTTAATTTATCCATCCACTGAGGGATACCTTGGTTGCTTTCAAGTTTTAGCAATCATGAATAAAGCTGTTGTGAATGGTGGACTTATTTATACTCCTCGGGATTCACTGGCCTTGAATCTGGATTGCTGGTTTTCATCAATTATAGCATTTCCTCAGCCATCCTTTCCTCATATATTATTGTGCCTCTGTCTTATTCACCATCATCTTCTTACTGCATTTTCTCTTTCTCTTATTCTGTCTTCTGTATCGCTAGTTTTTACTTACCAAAGCTGAAGGCTGGGTAGTTATTCTGACCTCCTTTCCATCTCTTTATTTTCCCTTTTCGTTATTAATCTGCATAAACCTATGCATTCAGTTTTCGTGAGGGCTGGTTTATTTCTGAGTCGCTCTTATCCTGGTAGCCCTTGTGCTCCTTGTTTAAAGTATGGGGTGGGTTTCACAGACTCTCCTTATTGAAGTTTCTTCTCTTCCCTACACTCCAGGCCTGCTAAAGTACAGCTCAGTTTCAGAGCTTTTCCTTTAGTATTAAATCAGCAAATGCCATTAAATAGAAGTAAATTTTTTGAGTGCTGAACTTACCTTCTTGAAGTCTTGTCTTCCCCTGGATTTTGATACAGTAATTCCTTATTTCACCTTTTTTACAGTCAGTAATGTAAAACTTTTTAACATTCACAAGTGTGCATAAACTTGTGCCACAGTGAGTAAAGAATCCATATATAGTTTTCCTCGTGATTTTTCACTTTTCATTTGTTTTTTCTTCTTTCCTATATGTGGTCACTGTTGTCATTGTCATCATTCCTGGTCTTTAGAGTCATTTATTTCTTATATTTACTTTTAGTTAAATAAAGATTAAATTAAAATATTTCTTAAAACTTTGCTTTTAAAAAAGGCAAGAAGAAGGAAAACAAAGAAGGTATGTTACCAATGATTTCTTATTTCAAACCTGAGTCTAAGGATGATTTGACTTGGTCAGTCTTGTTCTTCCTCGTTATCTTGTCTGGGTCTCAGATTGGTAGGTTTCACTTGGTCCTAACTACTACTAGATGTGATGGGATGGATTCGTTTAGCATCTGTTTCCTAGTATATTATTCGTGTTTAAACACTTCTTACGCTATTCTCTTTCACTTTTTACGCAGTTGCCTTGTATTTCTGTCCAGAAAGAGACTTGGCTTTTCCTAGTCCCAGATATTCCTTCCTTAGACTTTAGGCACATTAAAAAACAAACAAACAACAAAATGAAACAAAAAACGTTCTTGGAGTACTAGGTAACTATGGCCTGCAGCAAGGTGACTTTCACCATTGGCATCTTTCTATTCTCTGGTTTATTTGAGGGTAGCTTTTTGGCTTAATGTGGTGCTATAGAGCCTCTATTGTAGGATAATTTGTTCTAGCATCTGCCTGCCCCCTGGTCAGCTTTTTTGTCCTCATTAAGACATTCATGGGAAATCTCGTTTCATAATTTGGACTATTCTTGCTTTCTACCCAAGGAACACTCCTGTGCAGATTAGAGCAGTCTGAAGGATCTATATTATCAGCCTAAGCTCTTCTCACTTTGATTTATTAGTTTTTTGCCTGTTCTCATGACTAAGTCCCACTCTGTGCTTTCTTTCCACTTCCAGTATGTTAGTTTTTTAGAATCTTATCTTTATAGTTTAGCAGTAGAACATAGTTTTATTACATTAGCCACAGATGTAAGGTGTCATTTCCCTACCTTGGCACTTCTGATTTAAAACATTTATTTTTGATGAGCTACCCCAAAAGAGGGAGCCATAGTTAAAGGGGAAAATAAAACTCAAAAATTCCATTTAGGTACTAATACTATCAAAGAATGAGTAGTGGTGTTAAAATACAAAATCTTCAGGAATTAAGGCTAGAACAAAATCTTGCCAAAATTCTTTTCTTATTAAGTTCTTCATTATGTATATATAGGCTTTTGGGAATTTTGGTTGCAAATACCTTAGGAACAAGAAAGTACCTTGTTCTATCTGTTAAGTATACCCTGAGGATATCAGCAAGGGAAATAGACATGGAACATTTTCCTAAAACTGTTCTTAAAGAAGGAGTGATGTCTGTTTCCTAGTCCTAACTAGATGAGGGAGATAAAGAGGTTGGTCATTAAACTTTACCTTTTTTTAATTGTTGTAAATGTACATAAAATTTACCATTCTAACCATTTTAAGTGTACAGTGACATTAAATACATTTACTTTGTTATGCAACCATCACCACCATTCCTCTCAATAACTTTTTTATCTTGCAAAAATGAAATTCTGTACTTAGTTTATAATAAACTCTATACTTACCCACGTTTTATATATTCATTTAACTGTCAGTGGAGATGCTTGGGTTGCTTCTACCTTTTGGCTACTGCGAATAGTGCTGCTGTCAACATGGGTGTACAGAGATACCTGTTTGACTCCCTGCTTTCAATTCTTTTGGTATAAATGCAGAAGTGGAATGGCTGGATCATATTAAAATTTCACTCTTTTGTTAAAGCTTGACTTCCCCTGAGCCCTTATCATTGACAAAGGGCAGCGAGCAGATGGTGATTCTTTTTCTTTTGGTTCACATTCAGCAAAAGCCTTAGAAGTGTTAGAAATTTTGTTAACATCTAAGAACTAGTAATAATACTCAAATTGCAATTATGTTTGCAAATTGTATTATTTGCCCAGGAAGTTGAAGAACTAAGCCACTGTGTAACCTGGCGAGTTATATAGGATAGGCTTTTATTTTAACTAAAGCATAGGTAGTTTTAGAATGATAACAGCAAGTGACTATCTAAATTTGCTATACTAGAATTTTATTTTAATCAGTATTGCCTCAAATATTAAGTCCTATGAAGACTGTTAATGTTCCCCACATGAAGATAACAGGGTGATGGTATCTATTCTAATAGATGTGACCCGTATGACTGATAACTTTGCTTATACAGAGAGTAAAATATGTGACTTTTATCACACGCACTGCTGCCACAGTTGGCGTTAATTTATTAATTTAGTACCTGTTTTGTTCAACTCCGAGAGAAATACTAAGGATTAATTGTGAAATTAAATGGTAATCTGAAGGGCCAGTTAATCTCAGGAGATGATGCTTCTAGTTTGAGATATCTTCTGTTATAAATTAACTTTATCAGTTGGATTTAGTGTTCAAATTTAGCAGTAGCTGCTAGGGTCAAACCAAAACCGACTTATCTAATCTTTATTATATTAGCAATTGACCAGCTAGAACCAAAACAAAATGTTCCATCAACTTCCTCTGGCCTGCCTCTGTGATCATCTGAATAAGATGAAGGAAAATCTTAGTGCCTAGACTTTCAGCACTCTAGATGTGTCTAGATGTTATGGAGGATTTAAAAAAAAATCAGCCAGATGCTCTGTATACTCTTGAGGCACTATAATCAAGCAGATATGGACCCAGATGTCTGTGGCACACAGGTAGAGATGGAGATGTGAAGGTGTTATGCTCCTAAGAGAAGAGAGTATAATTATTTGCTCAAGAGTCAGGTTGTGCGTAGAAGGATGAGACTTTTTTTGTGTTGCTCAGAATGATCACTAAGATTACTGTTGATAAACGACACAAGAAAATTTATGATAAAATATTTTGAATAAGTCATAGAATGATAGTACAGAATAGCTTGGTTTTAAACTGTAGCAAAACTTCTTAGGGTCTAGGGCAGAGGTTCTTTTTTAAAGGATTAATTTTAATTAGATTATGTAGTTACATACTACAAAATTTAAAATATTTAAAAGATATACAGTGAAACATGCCTTTCCTGAATCCTCTGGTTTCCCTCCTTGGACACAACTGCTACTATGAGCAGTTTCTTATGTTCTATGTATATGTATGTATATAATAGATATATGTGATACATCATAAATATTTGATATATGTGTAATATGTATATGTAGATAAATACATATATATTCATCACTCCATATAAAAATATAGAGACAAACATATGCAGTTTTGTATTTTGATTTTTGTGTATAAAAGAATTTAGAAATTGTTTTGTATTAGTACATGTAGGGCTTCTTTGTCCTTTTTTCTCAAGGCTGCTTAATATTCCATTGTACTGCTGAACCATAATTTAAACTGTTTCGTGATGAACACTTTGATGGACAACAATGTTTTGTTGATATGAGCAGTGCTATATCAGTGAAATAGCTTTGTACATAATTTCATTTCACATGTTTACATGTATTTACAGGGTAAATCCTTATAAGTGAATTTGAAGTGGAATTGCATTTGTAGTTTTGGTAGCTATAGCCGCAGTGAATGAGAGCATTTGTTTCCCTATAGTCAAACATGGGCAAGGGAGTCCATGGACAGATGTCAGGGTTCTTGAACCTCGTAAAATGATAGGTAAAAATTTGTATATATTTATGGATGTGTCTTTTTCTCAAAGGAAAGGTCCACAGTTTTTATTACATTCCTAAAAAATTCTGTGACTTGGCATAAGATTAAAAACCATTGTCTGTCAGTTAGTAGCCTCAATTAAGAACACATTCTTCTTTACAGGAAGTATTTGAGCAGAAGCGTGTAAGTACATAATTATTAAAGATGTTGTATGGAGAGTTATTGTGTAGGAGACCAGACTAAGTCTAATTCCCAATCTTTTATTATCATTCTCTTCACTCCCTTGGTAGCTATGTTTTAAATAAACTGGATTTATTAAACAATACTTTATTTCCTCAATTTTATTAGAGCTTTAGAGAAGTATCAGGTGATTATTACTATAAGGAATTGAAATTCTTTTATTTATACGGAGTTGGTAAAATTTTAGCTAAAGTCAAGTCAGTTTGGCATTTTAAATTGGCTATGTGGGTGAAAAATACTTAGAGACCCCCCCATTATTATCTTTAGGACTTGTTGGAGATCCAAGGAACAGATCTGTATACCAGATAACCTCTAAGGCCCTTTTGAGTTCTCTGTGTGGGTGGCAATAATATATATTCTGAGATTTAGATGACCTATATTAAGTTCCGCTACAAGTACTATTACGGATAAATCCTCACCATAACAGATTCCATAAGGCTTTCATATTTTGAGATAATGGGATTAATTTGTAATATTATAAATATTATTAAAAGTCACAGTTCTGGAGGTCCTGGAGTGAAAATAAGAGCTCCATATAATGAATTAGAAAGTTAAAAGATTTGATTTATTTAGTGATAGTTGATGGTGTATATAAAGCCCTCTCTTTTTAAGTGCTGTATTAAAATTTGGTGGCTTGTTTTGAAAGAGTATTATTCTAGAGATGATTTGCAATATTTTATGTAGGGAAAAGTGAGATGAAACTATGTCATGTTAGATACTTGAGCAAAAAAAAGGTCTTACCTGTTAATAGCACTCAATAGGATATTAAAAAAAAATAGATTGTTACATATTCTGGAACAGAACCACAGGAGCCATTTGTACAGAATTATTTGTTGTAGATAACTTATTGTAACTAGTTATCCAAAGTTTTATTTGTTTCTGAAATAGAAGCTTAGAACAGAATTCTTATGGGCTATCCTTAAAACTTTTTATGGTGCCATTTGCTATAATGGGGTTCTGCTTTTACGAACAAACCTTTAATTACAACGAATTTCTAAGATCTTTGTGTTACTGATTGCAGATAATATTCAGATTATTTGAAGGGAGACTAGAGAAGTTAAATATGCATACCACTAGAAGTATAGCAAAACAGAGTGATAATAGCTAATAATTCCTTAGTGGAGATAAAATGGAATACTTAAAAAAAATTCACCTCAGTCCTAAAGGAAGGAAGGAAAAGAAGTAAAAAAAACAAACAAAAAATGTAACAAATAGGAAAGTAATTAACAATATGATAGATTTAAACCCAAATATATTGATTATTAAATAAATTGTAAATGACCTAGCACTCCAATTAAAAGAGTGTCAGGTTAGATCACTGTATATGATCCAACTGTATGCTGTCTACAAGAAACCCATGTTATTTTTAAACTGTATCTTTATATTTAAAAAGAAAAAGATACTATGTAAACACTAAAAGCTGGAGTGACTATATTTGTATTAGACAAAGGAGACTTCAGAACAAGGAAAATAGTACAAGGGGTAACGAAGCACATTTCATAATGAAAAAGGGATCAATTTATTGATAAGACCCAGCAGTCTTAAATGTATATGCATCCAGTAACATAGTGAAGCAAAAACTGATAGTTGAAAGGAGCGATAGATAAATCCACAATTATAGTTAGAAATTGCAACATTCTCTCAATAATTCGTAGAGCAAGTAGGCAAAAAAAATCAAGGATATAGAAGATTTGGACAGTATTATCAATAGCCTGTACTTAATTGACATTTATAGGACATCGTGGCCACATTCTTTTCATGTGCACATGGAATGTTTACCAAAACAGGCTATATGCTGGGTTATAAAACATGTTTCAACAAGTTTAAAAGGATTGAAATCATAGAGAATACTGCTCTGACTACAATGGAATTAAATGAGAAATCGAAAAAAAAAGATACCTGGAAAATCTTCAGATATTTAGTTAAATAACATACTTCTAAATAATCTTTAGGTCAAAGAAGAACTCACAAGGGGAGTTAGTAAATATTTTGAATTGAATGAAAATGAAAACAAGGTATATTAAAATTTGAGGGATGTAGCTAAGCAGTGCTTTAGAAGGAAACATAGCTTCCAAAAGAAGGATCTAAAATCAGTGACCCAAGCCTTTGCCTTAAGAAGCTAGAGTAAGAGCAAACTAAGTAGGAGAGAAAGAGCTGAAATAAATGAAATAGCACATCAGAATAACCCTATATTTATTAAAGACACTGAATTTGTGATTAAAAGCCTTTCTTCAAAGTAAAGTCCAAACCCACATGGCTTTACTGGTTAATTATATTAACTATTTAAGGAAGGGATAATAAGTTTTTCACAAATTTCAGAAAACACTTACGAAGCCAGCATTATCTTGATACCAAACCAGGCACAGGCATTAGAAAAAAAGAAAGCTATAGCTCACTGTCCTTCATGAATATATATGTAAAAATCATTAACAGAATATTAGCAAATTGAATCTAGCAATATGTGTGTGTGTGTGTGTGTGTGTGTGTGTGAAAAGTGAAAGGGAGTGAGTGTATATATACTATGACCAATTGGATTTAATCCCAGTTGCAAGGTTGATTTAACATTAAAAGTCAGTGTAATTCACCATATTAATAGAATAAAGGAGAGAAGCTAACTGACCTTGTAATAGATGAATGGTCCAAAGCCTTTACCTTTTAGTTAGATCTTAAATATTGTGACTTTAATAATCTGGCCTCTGTGTGGAGCAAACTATTTTATTGTAATACATGCTTGGCGGTTTATAGGGTGGTTAAAACTGGTTGGCTTGGTTGGTTAAAGTTTCATGTTAAGGATGGTTCACGCATATCCTCCCATACTCCCATCTATATAGCGGGGAAAAGGCAACTAATCTTCACTGGCAGCAGCTATATTTCAGACAGTGTTTTACCCCCACCCCCACCCCTCAACAAATAGCATTGTTTAATCCTTGCAATATCCCTAAGGTGGGTGGTTTTTCCTCTTTTATCACAGATGAGAAGACCAGAGCTCATAGAGCTTAAGTGATTTGCCCAGTTTCATACAGTGGTTCAGTGATTCAGTCCCACATCTATATGACTTTAAACTGTCGGTACCAGCCGTTCTCAATCATTTTTCTATTGGTCACACCTCTGGGCCATCCCATTGTTTCCCATTCAAGAAATGCAAGTAAGTGAGATTAATTTTTATAGTGCTAATTTTGAATCTATTCTTTATTTTCTTTTAAAAGTAAGTCACTGAGAAGAATAAAGAACTGTTGGTGATATGATTAATGATACTCCTCATAGCTGATATGTCAAGACACTACTTTTAAAATGACTTTAATACACTTGAATCCAAATCATTGTCAATCTATTTAAATTGCCATGTTTAACTGTGAGCCATGAGTCAAGTGCCTTGGAAAACAATGTTCTTTAGGGGCATAAATAGCAGTAACCTAGCTAAGAGTCTTTACATGGGTTATATAAAATGTACTACCATCTCGATAATTGGATAGTACTGTAATTGTTAGAATTGGAAGGTGAGCAGATGAGATTGCTGTGCCTTGGTGGAAAATATCCCTGCACCCTTCCAGCATCCAGATAGGTGGAAACTGGAAACAGCTAAGTTTTGTGTGTAGGAGGTAAAGTCATTGATTATGTAAACTTAAAATTACTGTCATAAATTCTAGCCCTTGAAGGGGCATAAAGGGCATTAATGATGTCTTCCTGGCTCTTTATAGATGAGTAAACTGAGGATCGGAGAGAGCAGTTGACTTGCTGTAGGTTGTGCCACAATAAGTGGCAGGACTGGAATTTAGGCGCTTGCCTCTTATCATTGTACCAATATATTGGGCTCTGCAATAGAAATTTTTGTTAAACTGTTTCCTGTAGGAGGTGATAGTGGGTTTGTTTCTTATTAATTAATGATATCTTCAAAACAGTAAAAGTCAGGAAGTGAAACTTACTGTCATCAAACTTTCTTCAGGGTTATATATCTCTTGGATATTTTAAATCTGTATTATATCAATCTTTATCTTTTTGTTCCTATTCTTATGACTGTTTGTTCTGTGTTGTCTTTACTTGTGAATGTGCCCCAGAGTTTTGTACAGAGCTTCTCTTTTCTATTTGTAAATATTGAATTTGTAGTTTTTAATCTATAAAAGGAAAGTTTTTTAGCATAAGGAGGAAGGTTAAAGGCTAAATTGTAAGCTTTATAGTGAAATGTATAGTAGTCCATCCATACGATGGATGCGTCTGTGTATATTGAAGTCCTCTTTTTCATTAGGATTAGTTTTTGTAATGATTAATTTTTAGTTATATCAGGAACATGTGCATACTTTTATAATAATGAAAACTGTAAGAGCTCTTGGAACTTTGGTGTGTATCCATCTAGATTTTAAAAAATATTGTACTTATCCACTTGCATACATATTTACCTATTAGAAAACATACAGTACTGACTTTTGTGTGTGATTTTTACAAAAATTGAATCATACTATCATTATTGTTTTGCAACTTGCTTATTTTTACTCAGCAAATGGTTTTGAGATCTGCCATAGAGATGTCGCTTTATGTAGATCTAGTTTGGATCACTGTTCTTTAAACAGTCATCCTGTAAATATACTTGTAGAACAGTATTTTGTCACTCTTTTTAAGAACTATTAAATGAGTTAAAGGATCTGAAAATTAGGAAAAACCAGTAACCTAATCCTTCCATAGCTGACCAGGAAGCACTGGAAGGCAGGATTATGTTTGATGGTCTTCTGTATCCACCATGATAGCGGCACAGTCCTAAAGTTGTAATACTTCCTGTGTTTCACAAAGTTTTACTGGATCCTTTTTTTTTTAACAGCTTTATTGAGATATAATTCACACACCATACAATTTATTCAATTAAAGTGTACAATTTAGTGGCTTAGTGTATTTACAGAATTGTGCAGTCATTACCACAATAAATTTTAGAACATTTTCATCACCTCATAAAGAGACCTTTATACCATAGCTCTCAGTTCTAGGCAGCCACTAATTCACTTTTTGTCTCTGTAGATTTGCCTCTTCTGAACATTTCATGCAAATGGAGTGATTCAATATGTGGTCCTTTGTGACTGGCTTCTTTCACTTACCATCATATTGTCAAGGTTCATTTATGTTATAGCATGTGTCCAAACTTCATTTCTTTTTATTGCCAAATAATATGCCATTGTATATGGATATACCACATTTTGTTTATCCATTCTCCAGTGAGTGAACATTTGGGTTGTTTCCATTTTTTGGCTTTTATGAACATTGGTGCTGTGAACATTCATGTACATGTCTTTGTGTGCACATGTGTGTTCATTTCTCCATATTCCTAGGAGTGGAATTTGCTAGGTCTTATGGTTAAGGGATACTGCATTCAAGGCTGGACCTAATGTAAAACTAAGACTACCTGTACTATTTTAGGTATTAGTTTAAGCATTTGAGGAATTGCCAGACTGTTTCCCAAAGCAGCTGCTCCTTTTTACATCCCCACGAGCAGTATGTGAGTTAAATCTTCTCCCTGTCCTTGCCAACACATTATCTGTCTTTTTAGTTACATGCAGCGGATCTAGAGTGAATTACATGGACTTCCATAGGCAAGTTTCCAGGAGAGACGACAGTTAAAGGATTTCTTGTTGTTGTTCTTACTGTTAGGCTTGCTAGTTGTCATATAGATGTTATTAAATCTCATAGTTAAGATTTGGCATGATTGAAATGTTACTAAAAATCATTAATATTAAGGATTTTCTTGACAATATACTGGAATATTTTTGTTTGCTAACTAAAACACAAAATCATTCATTTAAAGCTAACTCCAATTTTTTTTTGAGGGGGGATATTGAGACTTCTTTTTAATTGAAGTATAATTGACATACAACATTATGTTAGTTTCAAGTATACGATAAAATCACCCCACTTTTGGTCAAAATTAAATGAAAGTCAAAAATAGACTTCATCATTATTATCTTTTGCCACTCGTATGTTTGCTGTTGTTATTAGCAGTAAGCCAGTTGATTCAATTGAACATTTCTTCTGGTTTTCTAGTTAGCTTCACCTGATATTAAGGTTGGTTATCATAGTAAAGAGCTACCTAGATTGTAATAGTGTTGCAAGGTTTTTTTTTTTTTTTTAAGATTTTTTTTTCTTTTTCTTTTTTTATTAGTTTCAAGTATACAGTACATTGGTTAGACGTTTATATAGTTTATAAAACAATCCCCCTAATTGCGCCTTCTCTCCTCTAGTTTTCCACCTAGCCAATATATTAATGCTAACTGCATTCCCTGTGCTGTGCTCCCCATCTCTGTGACCATCTATCAACTACTGATTTGTACTTCTTTAACCCTTCACCCCATTCTCTCAGCCCCCTAACCTCACCTCTGTCCATCACCAAATTGTCCTCTATATTTATGAGTCATTTTTTGATTAGTTTGTTCTTTTTGTTCCTTAGATTCTACATATAAGTGAAATCATATGATATTTATCTTTCTCTGACTTATTTCACTCTAGGTCCATCCATGTTGTTTCAAATGTATTGCTGGTTTTTAAATAAGTCAAAGTTCATTTGTTCTTTAAAAAATTTCTTTCTTGAGGTGAGTGTTGCTGAAGATAGTTTTCTAAGTTAAAGGGAGCATTCAGGAAGTTCTAAATTGGGAACATTCAGGAAGTAATGTGGAGATTCTGCTAGTTGTGCTGAGTATGTCTATTCCAATTATGCATTTTGAAACTGGGGAAATAACCACAAGATGGGTGAAGGGACCCATTGGACCCACTGTTAGACATGCCTGAGCTAAAACTCCTTAGATCACCTGACCTCCATAAGCCCCTATTCTGACTGGTGGATCACAGTGATGTTTTGGGTCTTGTGGAATTAGTGTCAATTCAGAGCCAGTGTCTAGTAATCCTTGAAAATTCTTTGATTGTTTCGTTTCCCCCAGTGCACAATCAACCTTGGTAAAAAGCCATGGTCTTTTTGGAGAAAGGCTGACAGAAGGACTAACCGTGTGAATTTTTGACAATACAGTGGAATTCTTCCTCAAGGAGACCCCTCATTCAATAAGTTCTGGGTCTGTAAACTGACTCAAATCTTAGGATTGATTGAAGGACCGTGATTCTCTCTTTTTTAATGATTCAGATGAGGCTTTTGTTCATTTGACCTTGACCTCTGCTTGTACAGGTCAAGTAAAAATTTAGTAGACTTCACTACTAGAAACACTGGTTAACTGGCCATTGTCATAGGTCTCTGGGAGTCAGACAGTTCTATTTGCTAATTTGATTCTGCTGTGGTGTGTAAAAATGGTGCTACTAATGACTAAAAAATTATAGAGGCGTAGTTTTAATTTTCCATTAGGTCTAGAGTTTAATAGAGTATCTTTACTGCTTGAGGTAGTTTGACTCAGTTGTCAGCTGTTCTCCTTTATACTTAAGTTTAGCTTTTGTCCCCTGTTCTCAATCCTTTTTAAGATGTCTACTTAGTCCAATGAGGAAATGAAGACTTTAAAAACTCAGTAAATGTTGACATTTAAACTTTTAAGAGAGTAAAAGATTAACCTTTGGCCCCTACTTCTGCAAGTTTTCCTTAGTTTATATGAGCTTCATTCATGTGCTAAAGGCTGATCGTCAACATTTACATCTTAACCTCAGTTTTCATGGGTTTATAGCTTATCCACAAAGTTTTCTTTAGGCTTGCAACTGATGTATTTTTTTTTTTTTAAGCTCCCTGAAAAGTGCATTTTAAGTATATTAAAAATGTGTTTTACTTTATTTTTGGAAACCATGCTTTTTTAAAAAATAAGAAACTTGACTCGTCTAATTTTTAAACTGGCCATTTGGTTTTTTATTTCGAAAATCATTCATAGCAGGAGACAGGGTAAATGATTTAAATGTTGGCATAGAAAATGGGGCTTTTTAACGTAGGAGTGTAACTTATCATCATACTTGGTTAAAAAAATTCTTACTGGCTTCTTTTTCAGCCTGATATGACTCATTTAAGGGACAGTTTCCTCTCTCCAGTGATTTAGATGTTAGTAAGGGTTCTCCTAAATAGCTGTTGTACACCAAGTATCAAGTAACAGACTATTTTACTTAGAAAATAAGATAAATGAAAATACCATGTAATTAAACTTACATAATATGGACAGAGAAATGCTTAACATACAAAGGTATGAATTCACCATTCAATTTTAAGGTTGTAGGAAAAGAAAAAAAACCAAAAAGGAAAAAATAAACTACAAGAAGAAATAAATACACTGTAAAACAGAATAACAGGAATTAATCCAGAGCTGGAAAATTAGGAAACAAGGGAAAATGGAGGGAGTAAACTGGGTGTAAAAAAGATACTGAGGACCTACAAAGAGAAAAAACTGGAAATGGATGCTGTTAGTTATATGATATTAATATGAAAGTCTCAGCAAAGTAGATAATTTCACTCAAAGATAATAGGAATTATGTCGACAGAAGAAGATGTAAAAGTCAGAATAGACTCATAAACCAAGGAAAAATTGAGGCAATTATAAAATTGTTTTCTCTTCCTTTTCTTCTCTTGTTCCTTGAAGTGGGGCAAAAATTAATACTCCCTAACCTTTCAAGGAATAGGTAAGTCTCATGTAAAATAATAATATAGCAAGTAAATAATACATAAAGGATAAAAACTTAAAAAACCTTTCATTTCAAAATAATTATAGATTCAAAGGAAGTTGCAAAAAAATATAAAGATAGGTTTCATGTACTCTTCCCCTAATGTGAGAATCTCTCATAATCAGTACAATATTAAAACCAGGAAATTGACATTGGTAATCCACAGAACTCATTTAGACTTCACGTTTTACATGTATCATTTGTGGGTGTATGTGTGTATGTTGTTCTGTGCAGTTTTATCACTTGCGTAGCTTCTTGTAACCACATCACCGTAATCAAGACATAGAACTGCTCCGTCACCACAAAGTTCGCTCCTGCTACTCCTTTGTAGCAACCCCACCCCCTCTCTGTTGAAACTGTAACTTCTGACAACCACCAATCTATTTTCCATCTCTAAATTAATTATTTCATGACAGTTATGTATGTACATACATATATACATATTCATACATACACACACATGTAAATGGTATACAGCCTTTTAAGATCGTATGGATATACCACACTTTAACCATTCACACATTGAAAGACATTTGGTTTGTTTCTAGTTTTTAGAATAAGACCACTGTGAACATTTGTGTACAGGTTTTTGCATATATCATTTCTCTGGAACATATGTTCAGTAGTACAATTGCTGGGTCATATGTTAAGTATTAAGTGCATTTTTGTTTTGAAAGAAACTGCCAAACAGTTTTCCAAATTGGCTGTTCCTTTTTTAAAAATTCTCACCAGCATCTATGGCCATGCCACCCTGAACACACCCAATCTCTTCTGATCTTGGAAGCTAAGCAGGGTCGGGCCTGGTTAGTACTTGGATGGGAGACCACTTAGGAATACCAGGTGCTGTAGGCAAAAAAAAAAAAGAAAAAAAGAAAATAAATACCAGCAATGTATGAGCGATTGGTTTTCTACATACTTGCCAGCATTTAATGTTATCACTCTTTTTTATTTTAGCATTCTGATAGGTGTGTAATGAAATTTCATTATGATTTGAATTTGTATTTCTCTAGAGGCTGACTATTGATGTTGAATATCTTTTTTCATGCTTTATTAGTCATGTTTATAACCTCTTCTGTGAAATGTCTGTTCATGACTCTTGCCATTTTCTAATTAAATTTAAAAAAAACTTGTTTTTAGTCTAATATATCATGTCCTGGCCAGATATGTGGTTTACAGATATTTCTTCCAGTATGTGATTTGTCTCTTCATCCTTTTTCCAGTCTTTTGCTGAGTAAAAGTATTTAATTTTGATGAGGTTTCATTTTATTAATTTTTTCTTTTACAGATCATGTTTTTTTGTTTCAAGTGTAAGACCTCTTCACTTAGTCCTGGATTATGAAGATTTTTGTCCCTTTTTTGATTCCCCTAAAAGTTTTATGGTTTTATGTTTTATTTAAGTTCTTGATCCTATTTGAGTTAATTTTTTAAATAAAGTATGAGGTTTTAAGTTGAGGTCATATTTTTGCCTATGGATATCAAATTGCTCTAGCACTGTTTTTTGAAAAGACTATCGAATTGCTTTTACACCTTTGTCAAAAATCAGTGGGGCATGATTGTGGAAGTTTATTTTTATCAGCTGTGAGAATTAAATGTGCTAATACAGAAAGCCCAGCCCACAGAAGTGCTAAATATGTGTTGGCCATTATTATTATTACATTAGCAAATAAATAATGACTTTAAAAAATCGTTTGCATAAACTTTGTAATTTGAAAAATAATACAGTTTAAATTCTAATTGTGTAAAGTACACATAACAAAATTTACTATCTTAACCATTTTTAAGTGTACAGTTCAGTAGTGTTAAGTGCATTCACATTGCTGTGCAACTCATCTCCAGAATTTTTTTCGGCTTCCAAAACTGAACTATACTCATTAAACAACAACAACTTATTCCTCCCTTCCTTCAGTCCCTGGCAACTACAATCCTACTTTCTGTTTCTGTGAATTTGACTATTCTGGGTACCTCATGTAAGTGGAATCAGGCAGTATTTGCTTTTTTGTCACTGTCTTGTTTCATTTAGCATAATGTCCTCAAGGTTCATCCATTTTGTAGCGCGTGTCAAAATTACCTTCCTTTTAAGGTTCATAGTCAATTGTATACCACATTTTGTTTATCTGTACATATGTCAGTGACATTTGGATTGCTTCCACCTTTTGGCTACTATGAATAATACTGCTAGGAACATGGATTTGGAAATATCTCTTTGAGACCCTGTTTTTAGTTCCTTTGGGTATATACCCAGAAGCGGAATTGCTGTATCAGATGGTCATTCTATTTTTAATTTTTCAAGGAACTGCCATACTGTTTTTCATAGCGGCTGCACCATTTAACATTCCAACGAGCAGTACACAAGGGTTCCAATTTCTCCACATACTTGTCAGCATTTATTATGGTTTTTTTTTTTTTTATAGTAGCCGTTCTAATGGATGTGAGATGAAATGACAATCTCATTGTGATTTTGATTTGCATTCCCCTATTGATTAGTGTTGTATCTTTTCATGTGCTACTTGGCCATTTGTATATCTTCTTTGGGGAAATGTCTTTTTAAGTTTTTTGACCATTTTTTAATTGAGATGTTTGTTTTGTTTATAGGCAAGAATTCTCTATATATTCTGAATAACAACTCCTTATCATAAGATATATGGTTTACAAATATTTTCTCCCATTCTGTGGGTTGCCTTTTCGCTCTGTTGATCATGTCCTTAGATACACTGAGGTTTTTCATTTTGGTGTGGTCCAATTTATTTTTCAGTTTGTGGCCTGTATTTTGGGTGTCATCCATTTTTGAGGGTTTTTTTTTTTTTTTGTATATGGTATAAGGTAAGGGCCCAACTTCATTCTTTTGCATGTGGATATCTAGTTTTCCCAACACCATCTCCTTATTGAATGGTCTTGGCACCCTTGTCAAAAATCATTTTTTGTCAAGTCATTATGCAGTACACCTTAAACTTATATAGAGCTGTGTGTCAGTTATAGCTCAATGAAACTTAGGAGAAATCAGCAAAGAAAAAAACTGGGAAAAAAAGAAAAAATCATTTGATCATATATACCAGGGTTTATTTCTGGGCTCTCTCTTCTGTTCTCTTTGTCTATATGTCTGTCTTTATGACAGTGCCATACTGTTTTGGTTGCTGTAGTTTTGTAATAAGTTTTGAAATAAGAAAGTGGGAGACTTCCTATTTTGTTGTTCTTTTACAAGATTGTTTTGGCTATTTGAGGCCTTTAATAGAGTTTTTAGTGGTAGAGCACTAGAGTTACCTTCAAAAAGAACAAACAATATTCTTTATGACGATTATTTATGTTGTTTTTATTCAGTGCAGTAAAATGTGAAACAAATAAGATATAAATTGTAGAAGGAAAATATAGACTTATTTATAAATGCTATGATTTTGTATTCGGACAACTAAATCAAAAGGAACAAACTGAGAGATAAGTAGAAAGAATAACAATTCAGTAACATGATGGGCTAAATGAAAAACATGAAAATTATATAATTTCTGAATGTCAGCAGTATCAGAAAAATAGGAAAAATTGAATCCCAGTTATTACAGATAGTTTCGAATATATGAAGATGTCACAGTGGTGACTGGGAGTTAAATCTTGATGGCCCATAAGCTGTTATGCCTTGGGATTTAATTTACCTCTGGAGCTAGAAATTGAGGCCAAAGGCCAGAACTAGAACTGTGTTAAGTTCCCAACTGGGAGTTGGGAAAAGGAAAGCCTTTCTATGAACTAGGTGCAGTAAAACTGCCCATTAGTCCAGGACATAGGACAGAAGTGAGCCACTTAACAGGATTGTGGCCATTAAAAGCCATCGCAAGAAATAGAAAATCCAACCTGGTGCAAGTCCTAGATAGGAAAATTAATGTATTTTAATGTGTTTGGAACTGATGAATGTTACAGGGCACTGGCTGAGGCAGCAATGAAACTGTACTCGATACTGCTCTTTAACACCTGAAATGTGGAGGACTCTCCCAAAGCTGGATATGAACTCATACAAAACTTCAAAGCACCTTAGTAAAAAGATGCAACAAATGGGAAAATTTGTGACTGAGGAACTGATGATAACGGACTAGTTTGTAAAAGGACTTGATTATTTAGTATACAGTTCAAGTTCAGTTTTTTCCTTTGTCCCTGTAATGCCCTTTCTAGCCGTTTGGTTTTGCTTTGTTTTGTTATCCAGGATGAAATCAAGGATCATACATTGAATTTAATGCCTTTTTATCCTCTTTTACTTTAGTTTTTTTTCTCTCTTTTTCATTTGTTTTTTAATCATAGTGCCAGTTTTAAAAGATAACATTCAGTTTGCCTAAAAGTTTTTGGTTAGCTCCCTTACTATACAGTAAGCTGTTTTAGAACAGGGAGTATATGTCATTTATCCGTACTAATTAAATTTAATCTAACCATTTTATAATGTGGGATGCTGGGCTTCAGAAAAGGACAGGTCTTTCAGTTGAGATCCTTGTGCCTCTTGCATTAATTGGTATTTCAAACACTACAGATGTGCCACTGTTATATACACTTTATATTTCATTATTTCATTATTAGTAATTGCTATTAAAAAGTTTTTCACATCTTTCTTGTCTGTATTTGTCACTTGTCATTTCCTTTTGGAAGTGAGGGATGTTTGGTGGGTAAAGTGGATAGTTAAAATATAGTATATGGTTTTATTACTCTTCAGGGAGATAATGCTTCATAATGGTTACAAATAAAGCTAACTCATGAAAGAATATTTTTAAAATTTGGGCATAGAAATATTTAACTTAAAATATTGTAAAATTTTTATGTAAATAAAGTTCTTTATTTTTTCATTTACAACATCACGGAACTCTTATCTTTATAGGAGTAAGTCTTCTGATGATTTATGTCCCTGGAAATACATGATTTTATTTCTTCTTCTTAGTTTCACTTTATTATTGTTCTTTGCAGCTTCAGAAGTATCTCACTATGAGACTCTCTGGTATAGTGTGTTAATTACAACTTAAAAATAGCACTTTAGGATACAGTGAAAGGAATACTTAATACACTCTAATAGGAATGTAAATTATTTCTGACACTAAGCCTAGTAACTATTTTTTTTAACAGCTTCATTGAGATATAATTCATATACCATACAATTTACCCATTTAAAATGTACAGTTCATTGGGTTTTAGTATATTCACAGATATGGATAACCATCAACACAGGTTTAGAACATTTTTATCACCTCAAAAAGAAATACCATGGTTTTTAGCTATCACCTCCCATTCCCCCCACCCGATCTCCCAGCTCCTACTCTAAGCAACCACTAATATACTTTCTGTCTTAGATTTCCCTATTCTGAATTTTCATATGAATGGAATCATTTTATATGTGATTTTATTGTGACTGGTTTTTTTTTTTTCTTTAATTTTTTTTACTTTTTAATTATAGTTGGCATTAGTTTCAGGTATGTTTAATTATAGATGTATTTGTTTCAGGTGTACAACATAGTGTTTAGACATCGATATAACTCACAAAGTGATCACCCCAATAAATCTAGTAACCCTCAGACACCATACATATTATTACAATATTACAATATTACTAATATTACTATATTCCTATGCTCTACTTGTCCTTCAATTTACATGGTATTTTTTTATGCAAGTATTTTTGTACCCCACCCCTCATTTAGCGAACTTTTTATACATGGTTTCCATTTACACAATCTCATTTTACACAGTTCTTTTTTCATTTTCATTATTGGCAATTAACTCTTCCTAAAAGACAGTAGCTTAGCTCAGCAATGTACAAAGAACTAATACTTACTAACACAATTATTAATGATCTCATTCATTGAATGGCAAATAAAAAAGTGTAGTCGATTACAAATTAACTGACAGTTAATTAATTCACTTAATATATGAAGCCCATCCTGCCGATGAATACAGTAGTGACCTCGAACCAGTTTCATTCACTGAAGAAAATATTTACAAAGCTCTTCAATTAGCCAAAAAACTAGGAACTGCAGTTCTGTATATTGATCAAAACAACCTATGAGCCTTAAAATTTTGAAAAGATTTTTGCAGTGAATATCGAAGAATTTCTGAAAACTTAGCAAAAGATGGAGTTGGGAAAAGGTCATCCAAAAACGTAAACACAAATTATGAAACCAAGGTAGTACTTCCAAATATTTTGAGCGATGAGGTAGTGACTTTGTGCCAGTTAAAAAGAGAAGGTTGATTGCTTTAGATTACAGTACAGACACCAAAAGCAAATAAAATAAATTTTGGTTTTTCTGAATTTTCACTAGCATTTTTTTGTGAAAATATATGAAATTTTTTATGACTTATATTAACCTATTTCTTGAATATTTATTTTTTGTACCGGAGGACTCTTTTTACATGGTTTCCTCCCACTTAAAAAAAAGACGAAGAAAGGACAGTTTGCGTAAATTGGTGACGGGTGTATACTTTATATCTCCATGACTATTTTGTAACTACCTATTTGTACTTCTTAATCCCTTCCCCCTTTTTCACCAACTCCCCCAGCCCCCTTCCATCTGGTAACCCTCAAAATGTTCTCTGTATCTGTTGAGTTTGTTTCTGGGTGTTTGTTTGTTTTATTCTTTAGATTCCACATATACCTGCAGTCATATGGCATTTGTCTTTCTCTGTCTGACTTATTCCTCTCAGCACAATACCCTCTAGGTCTGTCATGAAATATCTTTCTCCACCCCTCTACTTTCTGCCTGTGTGTATCTTTTAATCTAAAGTGAGTCTCTTGTAAGCAGTCTATGTAAGGGTCTTTTTCTTATTCATTCAGCCACCCTGTCTTTTAATTGGAGCATTTAGTTCTTTTTCATTTGAAGTATTTGTTGATAGATATGTAGTTATTGCCATTCTTTATTCATATTTTGGATACGTATTTTTTTCTTCTTCTTAAAGAAGTCCCTCCAATATTTCCCGTAATACTGGCTTGGTGGTGATGAACTCCTTTAGCTTTTTCTTGTCTGGGAATTTCTTTTCATCTTTCCTTAAATTCTAAATGATAGCTTTGCTGGGTAGAGTAATCTTGGTTTTTATGAGTCCTTGCTTTTCATTACTTCGAATATTTTGTACCAAGCCCTTTTGGCCTTGAAGTTTTCTGTTGAGAAATTGACTGACAGTCTTATGGGAGCTCCTTTGTAGGTAACTAACTGCTTTTCTCTTGTTGCTTTTAAGATTCTCTCTTTGTATTTAACCTTTGGCATTTTAATTATGACGTGTCTTGGTGTGGGCCTCTTTGGGTTCGTCTTGTTTGGGACTCTCTGAGCTTCCTGGGATTGTATGTCTATTTCCTTCGTCAGGTTAAGGAAGTTTTCTGTTGTTATTTCTTTAAATAAGTTTTCAACTTCTTGCTCCCTCTTTTTTCTTGTTGCTGTTCTGATTGGATGTCCTCTGTTACCCCATCCTCTATATCACTGATTTGATCCTCCACTTCATCCACTCTGTTGATTCCCTCTAATGTACTCTTCATCTCAGATATTGTATTCTTCATTTTTGACTGGCTCCCTTTTATGGTTTCCATTTTCATGTCTTCTATATCTTTGTTAGAGTTCTCACTGAGTTCACCTACTCTTCTCTTAAGTTTACTGAGCATCATTATAACCAGGGTTTTGAAATCTGCATCTGGTAGATTGCTTGTCTTCATTTTGTTGAATTCTTTTTCTTGAGCTTTGTTCTATTTTTTTTTTTTTTTTTTATGTGAGCCATGCTTCTTTGTCTCCCCATTTTGGCTGCCTCCCTGTGTCTGTCTATGTATTAGGTAGGGCTCCTAAGTCCTGGTCTTAGTAGAGTGGCTTTATGTAATAGGTGTCCTGTGAGGCTCAGTAGTGCAATCTCCCTGGTCATCTGAGCCGAGTAGTGCCCCAGGTATGTCCTTTGTGAGGCCCAGTGGCACAGTTTTGGGAGGGGTTTGGCTGTAGGCCAAGTTCAGCCACAACCTATGCACCTCTGGGGCTACCCGGTAAGAGTCACCAAGCATTCCATAGATTACTGTCACCCATGCTGGGCTTATTGGTGCCTTGAGAGGCCAACCCAGAAACAGGCTGGCTGCCACTAGTGCGGGGCTTGAGGATGCTCAGCAAGAGATACAGGGCACGCCAAGGCCAGATGCTGCTGCTTTGGGTTTTGTGAGCCTTTGAGAGATTTTAGGTAAGTCCGCAGCAAGAGTCAAGACAGACCACTTGTATGGAATAAACTGTAAGCGGCTTGGGTGGGCCCACAAGTTGGAAAAGGCAGAATCTCAGGGAATCAATCCCCTGGGCAGAGCGACCTGTGTTATCTAGATTGATGGTGACTTGGATATGGTGGTGCCTGCGTCCACAGGCTGGGAGTGGGGAGGGCTCAACAAAGGAACAATGGATACTGCTAGCACTTCTGTCTAGGAGAAAGCTGCCCCTCCAGCCTTCGCCCTGAAGCCTGACAATTCAGTGTCTCCTCATATGTCCCTGCCGCTCCTTGAGCAGCTTCCGCTGCGCTGGAGCTCAGAGTGAGTGAGTCCATCAGCAAGTAAGTCCTGGCACGGGCCCTTTAAAAGGCTCGTCTGTGACTCCCCTATATAGCCCTCCTCACTTAGCCACAACCTCTGCTGGTTTTCATAGCCAAAAGTTATGGGGTCTTCTCTTCCTGGCACTGAGAACCATGGGCTGGGGAGCCCAGTGTGGGCCTGGGACCCCTCACTCCTCAGGTCAGGGAGGGGGCTCTGTAGCCAAGGTAACCCTCCCAATTCTTGATCACCACGCTTGGTTGTGGGACCAGATCATTTCTCATCTCCGTCCCTCCTACCATTTTTGTCTTTAGTTTGTAGGGCTTCTGTTCAACCAGACCTAACTCAGCATGCTGGTTGCTCTGTAGTTTCGTTGTAATTTTGGTGTGGTCGTGAGAGGAGGCGTGCATAACCTCTACTTTCTACACCATCTTGACCAGTCTCCCATGACTGGCTTCTTAAACTTAGCAGAATGTTTTCAATGATTGTATTGTAGCATATATCAGTACTGGATTCCTTTTTATGGTCAAATAATATTCCATTGTATGGATATACCACATTTTGTTTATCCACTTATCAGCTTATGGACATTTGAGTTTTCATCTTTTGGCTTTTGTGAATGAATAATGCTGCTATAAACATTTATGTTCAAATTTTTGTGTGTACATGTTTTTATTTTTCTTCACTGTATACTTAGGAATAGCATGTTTAATTGTTTGAAGAACTGCCTGACTTTTTAAAAGCAGCTATACCATTTTATGTTCCCACCAGCAGTGTACAAAAGTCCCAATTTTTGTCTTTTTTATTCTAGACATCCTCATGGGTGTAAAGTGGTAATCTCATTGTGGTTCGATTTGTATTTCCCTGCTGGCTAATGATATACTTCTTTTTATGTCCTTATTGGCCATTTGTATATCGTCTTTGGAGGAATGTTCTATTCAGATATCTTTTACCCATTTTTAAATTGGGCTGTCTTTATTGAATTGTAAGAGTTCTTCTACAGAATTTAAGTTCCCTATCAGATGTGTGATTTGCAAATATCTTCTCCCATTTTGTGGGTTGTCTTTTTACTTTACTGATAGTGTTCTTTCAACCACAAAAGTCTGATTTTGAAAAAGTTCAATTTATCTTTTTTTTTTCTTTTTTGGTACTTTCAGTGTCATATCTAAGAATCCTTTCCTCATTCCAGGGTCACGAAGATTTGCCCCTATGTTTTAAAACTCTTCTGAGAGTTTTATAGTTTTAGCTATTACATATAAGTCCTTGAACCATTTTGAGTTAATTTTTGTATATGGTATAAAGTAAAGGTCTAATTTCATTGCTTTTCCTTTGGTTATCCAGTTGTCCCAGCACCATTTGTTAAAAAAACTATTCTTTCCCTTATTAAATGGTCTTGACACCTTTGTCAGTAATCATTTGACAGTAGATTATGAAATTATCGCTGGACTCTCAATTCTGTTCCATTGATCTGTCTTTATTCCAGTACTGTACTGTTGTGATTACTGTTGATTTGTAATTAGTCGTGAAGTCAGTGAATGTGAGTCCTCCTACTTCATTCTTTTTAAGGATTGCTTTGTAATTCCATATGAATTTAGAATCAACTTGTCAGTTTCTACAAAGAAGTCAGCTGGGATTCTGGTTGAAATTCTGTAGATGAACTAGGAAGGCTGTCATCTAAACAGTGAGTCAGTCCCTGAACATGGGATTTTTTCCATTTATTTAGATCTTCAGTTTCTTACAGCAAATTTTTGGTAGTTTTTAGAATATCAGCTCAGCATTTTATTCTTTTTGCTGCTAATGTGACTGGAATTGTTTTTTTAAATTTCATTTTCAGGTTCATTACAAATTTATAGAAATAAAATTGATTTTGTATATTGGTCTTGTATCCTGCAACCTTGCCGAACTTATTTATTAAATCTAATATTATTTTAGTGGATCCTTTGTGAATTTATGTATACAAGTTTATGTCATCTGTGAATTGGGACAGTTTTACTTATGTTTTTCAATCTGAATACCTTGTATATCTTTTTTTTTTTTTGCCTAATTGCCTGGATAGAGCCTTTGGTACAATGTTGAATAGATATGGTGAGAGCAGACATTCTTGTGTTATTCCAGATTTTAGGGGAAAGCATCCAGTCTTTCACCATTAAGTATGATGTTAACTTTAGGTTTGGTTTTTTTGTTTTATTTTGTTTTGGTTTTTTTTTTGGTAGATGTTCTTTATGAGGCTGAGGAAGTTCCTTTTTTGTTTATCTGAGAAAGTCTTTGCTTTCGTTTTTGAAAGAATGCTTTGCTCAGTATAGGATTCTTGGTTGATTTCCACCTCCTCTCACCCCCTTTCATACTTTTAATATGGTATCCTACTGCCTTTGGAGTCCATTGATTATGCTCAGTAGTCAGCTGTTAATCTTATTGGGATTCCTTTGAAAGTGATGCATTATATTTCTGCTTTCAAGGTTTTCTCCTTGTCTTTGAGCATTTTACTTATGATGTACATGTTTGTGGTTCTGTGTTTATCCTACTTGGAGTCCATTAAGCTTCTTTCAGCCATTGTTTAAATATATTTTCTGCTTCATTCTTGCTGTTTCCTTTTGGTACCCACTTAATATTCATGGTTATATATACTTAATTCCCCACTTTTCTCTAAAGCTTTATTTAGTTTTCTTCCATTTTCTGTTTTTCAGCTTATAAAATCTCTTATCAATCTATCTTCAAATTTGCTAATTATTTTTTCTGCCCTTTTATTCTACTCTTGAGCCTGTTGCATTTTTTTAATTATAGTTTCAACTCCATTTTGTTTCATTTTTTAATATACATAATTTTCTTGTCTCTATTGATATTCTCTATTTGATACATTTTCATTCATGCCTTTTTTTACTTTTAAAATTTTGATTTTGGTTTCCTTTGGTTGTTTGAACTTATTTATAATGGCTATTTTGAAATGTTAAATCCAACATCTAGTCACTCACAGGCAGTGTCTTTTGCCTGCCTTTTTTTTTTCCCCCCCGCCTGGTTTATGGGTCATATGTTCCTGTTTCTTTGCATGCCTTGTGATTTTTTCCTTGGGAACTGGTCATTTTAGATGATTTAGCAGCTCCGGATACTCATCCCATCCTTTGGGCCTTATTGTTGTATGCTTGTTTATTTGTTTAATGGCTGGCCGGATTATTTTAGTGAACCCTTTCTACCACTCCCTCCCCCTCAGAGTTAAGCCTCTGGTGGTGTTCCTCAGGGAGGCAGAGCTTTAAGTTTGCCTACAGTCTCCCTGGGATGACTGGTACTGGTAGGCCTCTCTTTCCCTGACCAACCCAGCTGTTAAACTCTGCTAATTACTCAGATTGCTCTATTGTTTTCAACAATGCCTGGAGGCATAAATTCCTCTACAAAGTAATCCAATCAAAGTGGGGCTCCTTGGAAGGAAGCGTTTCTGAAGTCAATATGTGCCATTTGTTCTGACCCCAGGAGGACTCCTCTCAGAAGTCTTATTTCCTGCTTCTCTGATGCAGACTAGCTGGCCTATAGTCAAGGCTATATTTCCATTACATCTATGAATCTCTTTCCAGTTGTCTTTTACTAGCACCTCCACTATTCTCGAGAACACCCTTAGACTTAAACTTGTCCACTCTTTTGAGAATGAAGTCAGGTCCTTTGGGAAAAGATTTGAGACTACATGGTCCTGCTTTTCCCCCTGAGGCAAAATATCTGAGCCTGGGTTCTGGAGCTGGAGGTGGGACTATGGTGAGCTTTTCTGTGAGTGACCTTCTGGCTCTAGTTGCTGAGCCCTGGAGGGGAGTGGGGATGGGGAAGGTGCTTACACAGCAGCTTATCTCTCCTGGCGTGGACCCACCATCTCAGGAGCTGGGTGAAAGGGTTCCCTGGGGCCCCAGTATTCTCAGTGTACCATGCTTCTACAAGCGAGGCTTGGGCAGAAGGGAACCCACTGCCTTCAAAGTACTTGCCTGGGACTTGGCTTCTGCAAGAGGAGACTGGGGGCAGAAGGAGAAACCTGAATTCCTGCTTTACCCTGGGAGAAAGCCCTTGGACTGAGAGTTGAGGGAAGGAGGAGCCCTGTGTTCTGTGCTGCAGCAGGCTGGAGCCTTGCCGAGATGGAGGTGGAGGGAGGGAGTGGTCTTCTTTCAAATACCACAGACTTTCACCTTTCAGACTGAATTTTCATAAATTTTATTTCTTCATTTACTGTTTGCCCTTAGGGAACATTTCCAGAGGCTTTGAATGGTGGTTTTTAAAATAATTTTCACCAATCACTAAGGAGCAAACTAGCAGAGCTATTCATGCTATTAGGCCAGAAGTCAGTCTCTTGTAACTTTGTTTTTTGAGCTAGCAGTCATGCCTCCTTAAAGCATGACTCAGAAAAGCATTTTCTTCATTATGGTCCCTGACCACCCCTCATAAGAAACCCCTTAACATGCTCCTTAACATCTCAACTTTCAGATCTTGCCTGTATGGTACAAGAGACTGAGGATTGAGTTCTTTTGCTTATTTTACTTAAAGAACGAATTCACTACATGTGGAAGTGCTCTAGAAGGGAAAATTTGCATAAGCTTACAGAGTTTGTAAAGGAAATGAAAAGAATAGTAGCTAGAGAATTTTAACATGAGAGTTCTGTAGTTGAGTTCTTTTCAGGTTGACTTGTAGGTGTTACAGTTGGTTGCCTCTTGCCTCTTTGACCTGACTTAGACATCAAAATCAACAGGCTTCTTCCTCAGTTTTGTTGTCATCTTAAATTAGTTTCTTTTGATTCCTTCTTTTTTTTCTTTCCAGGGGCCACTCAATAGTGAGTCTTCAAACCAGAGTTTGTGCAGTGTGGGATCCTTGAGTGACAAAGAAGTAGAGGTAAGGTGCCATATCTGTTGAAAGACTTTTCATATTTCCACACTTTCAGTCTACGTTAAAAGATAGCATAACTGCAGGGTTGCTGATAAATTCCGTGCTGTTTGAGCTGTGTCTTTACAGCTGTGGTGTGGCTCTGATGGATTTTATCATTATAATCATGTATGGGTGTCATCTTTCTTTTTTTTCTTTTAAAAAAATTTTTGCTTAATTGTCATCAATAAAGGGCAAGAATTCAGTTGTAGCTGAATTAGCCTAGACGCCCTTGAATTTTAATACTTGTCAGTACTTCAACTGAGCGGGTCAGTATAGCAATTTAGCCTGGCCAATTTTAGTTAACAGGACTTGAAGATTTTTATTTTTAGGCAGTTAATCTAGCTGTATGCATATGGGGCCAAGTGTGCAACAACCTATTTTACACTTTGATAAAACTTTCAGTAAATGAGAGCCAGTGACTGATTATGTAGATCTTTCCTTTTCGGGGGTGGGGGGGAAAGAGATTGGATTTAAGCTGTTTATTACAAAGTAGACAACAAGTGTTAGGATATTTCTGCAAGCCTACTGTATGCTAGATATTTGTACTACATTTGTGCCTTATGAAATATTTAAACTGTGCAGCAACCCTGATTTACAGGCGAGTAAATTGAAGCACTGATATTTTAAGCAGTTTGCCAAAAATTGTATAGATATTTTGGTTCCAGACCTTTCCATAACCCTGCTCTGAGAGCAGGATACTGATTTTGGACTTGTCTGTGCCAGTGAAATCGTGTTATATATTTGATATTTTGTACATACTTTCTAATTTTCATAATGTGAAAAATATGATACAATGCTAATTGTGATGTATATGCTATTTAACAGACTCCTGAGAAAAAACAGAATGACCAGCGAAACCGGAAAAGAAAAGCTGAACCATATGAAACTAGCCAAGGTAGTAATAATTTCACACTAATAAAAATACTAAATTTTTATATACTTAGATAAAGTTTTCCAACTCACACTAAATAATTAGTTTGTTATACAGGGATTCCTAACAAAGGAGATTGTGCATCTTAAGGGAATATCAGGCTGTTTATTATAGACTTGCCATTTGATATACACTTGACAAAACAGTGTCAGTTCTTTGGGGACTGTTGTTTACCCTGTTGTAAGTTAACGATCTCGCAGGTTTTTCTTCAGATTAAGCATGTATTGTACAAAAAAGAGTTTCCACTGGAGTTTTAACTATGTCTTGTATTAGATCAGTGATTTGTTAATAATAGGCGACCAGAAATGGTTTTATTTACCCGGCTGTCATTTCCACCTAATCTTTTTCTGTGTCAATTATTTAGTTGAACATTGGCACCCAGTGGAATAAATCTGTAAACATAACGATTCTAATGCCAAATATCTTTATGTAATTAAAAAAAGAATAAATTATTTGGTTATTTTTCTCTCTCCCTAAGGAACGTCTTCTTTGCATTTTTGCTTTTTAATCTACAAATCATTTTTTACTTTGGGAGGCGGGAGAGAACTTCTACCAAAGTGACATGGTCACATAAAGTTTTTTGTGAAGTTTGTTTTGAATTCACTGTTGTCTTAGTTGGGGCATGGATTATAGATTAATTTTTTTATTCACAGTTGTGACATGTTTTGTTAGCGTATTTATAAAAGTAGCAAACCTTAAAGGAAAACAAGCTATGAAAAAGTCCTTCACTACTCATTCAGTCTTTTATTATATGAAGGAAACTGTCTTAGATTATAGGTATTTTGGCTCATTTGTTCAAAAGTAAAACCGACACTTGAATTGATAACAATGTATACAGTTATTGAATACATAGTGTATTTTAGTGAATGATGGCTTACATGTGTTGTTGAAAAAACTGTACTTACTTTGGTTTCATTTTCAGGGAAAGGCACTCCTAGGGGACATAAAATTAGCGATTACTTTGAGGTAAGTTAAATTTGGGGGGAAAATATCTAGTGATTTTTTAAAAACCTAAATTCTTATGTTCGTTTTTAAGGCTTTAGAAAGCAATATTTTACCTTTACTGTGCTTTCCTCCCCTTCCTTCCCATCGTCATCAGTCTAATGCCGCCCTATCTGTCTGTAAGAGGAAACTGCTGCTGACTTTCTGAATTTAAATTTGTTTATGACGTGTCTGTTCTGTGATGATATAAAAATTCACAAATGAGGCAATTTTTCTATTGGCCAGATTAGGTTTCGTGTCTTACAAAGATTGAAGTTGAGTGACTTGGACTCTTCTTTTGTCCTCTTCCCTTTAGTCCAGTGGAACACGTAGCGAGCTCACTGACCCATCATTAGTGGTTACTAAAGAAGACACTAACATCCACTGAACCACTGTATTCCTGCTTCATGTATTTGAGACCAGAAGGGAAAACATTCTCTTATGTTTTTCAAAACCATTTCTAGCCATGTTTTTGTTATATTTTGGTACATTTCTGCTGGAGCTCCTTCTTAAAAATTTCGTTGAAAAGATAGCAAAATTTAACTTACATGGCATTGTCTTTCTAGAATAAAATGTATTGACTTAAAGGGGCCATGTATAACTAATACCTGTTTGTGTATTAATCATTTACTCTCCTTCTCTGAAGCATAGTACTGTTTTGAATTATTCATATCCATTTTTCCCTGTTGGCCAGTTTGCTGGGGGAAGCGGGCCAGGAACCAGCCCTGGCAGAAGTGTTCCACCAGTTGCACGATCCTCACCGCAACATTCCTTATCCAATCCCTTACCGGTAAGCATTCACATGGAGAAATTTGACACCTGTTGTAGGAGACAAGAAACCCAGGAACACTCAAGCAAAGTTTCTCTTCCATGAATTACCCAAAGGGAATGAGGCATTAAGGAGAAAAGTATGACATAGTATTACCTACGAATCGCTTAGATTCAAGTCTATATATCAGTAAATTAACGTGTTACAAGCGCTAACCCTATTCTCTCAGTATAATTGCCTCTAAGCCTACAGCTCCATGTTATCAAGGAAGCGATTTCCAACCCAAACAGTAGGTTTTTATCCTTGCCAAACTTCTATATTCCTATAACTAAATTCTTTTCTTAAAAAATTTGCTCACCTCTGGCATTTGAATTATTTTCAAGGCTTAACCAGTGATATAGACGAGAAGCTAATGCTATACAAATTTGAAATTTGTTTCCTACCTATAAGTGAGATCTGAAGATCTTAAAACCATTATAACTAAGTTAGTGGTTCTCAAGTGGGGGTAGTCACTTTTGTGCACAACTAAGTGGGGGAGGTACCATTGCTTCTCATGGGCAGAGGCCAGGAATGCTGGTAAATATCCTGCAATGCACAGGACAGGCCCACACGACAAAGAATTATCTGTTCCAAAAGGTCACTAGTGCTGAGACTGAGAATCCCTGAGTTAGCTAATGTAGAATTTTGTATTAATTCACTTGAGTGCCTTTGGATAATTTACTGATACTATACAAGACCTCTGTACCCAAGAGCGCATTATGTCCACTGATGCCTCAGATATTTCTGTGGGATCCTGGGGACGATCCTAGGTCATCTTAGGTCTCTGTTTGTTTAGGAAAGTTGTTTTTCTCTGCCTCAGTAGAGTTGGTTAATACTGCTCTTTTCCTAAGTGATTTAATCTTTCGTATTAAGGTATTTTAAAATGCACTTCTCCCCTCCCCCGCTATCATAAAAACATGCATTCATTGGGGGTGATTGTAACTATTAAAGCAGTTATGAAAATGTACTCCACTTGAAAATTTTTGCCATTATTTTGTCATCCATGCCAAATTTTAAAATGTTAGAAATATGTGATGTTTGTTGGGTTAGGTTACGGTTTGTTAGATAAGTGTTTCGAAGGCCCGCGTATTTATTTGTCTTAAGTTTAAAACCAGTTAAAGTTCTAAAATGACTAAATGAGATTGCAGAATTATATATTTCGGACAAATATGTTTTGTAGAATTTTCTTGTCTGTTACTTTTTTTTTCTTCTGAAATACTCATTTTCTCATTTATTTTTCAGTAGTGTGACCACCCATCTATCATTTGTCAGTTTAGGTCAAGTTTTACTTGAAGACAAAAGAGATGCACTCAGTGATCTGTAGACATTTCTGCCAGCTGTACAAATGGTGGCTGGGCCTCATTATTATTGTGCAAATCTAAGTATATATTAGGCATTGAAATAGGAACCAAACTGTAACTTTCCTTTTCCATTGCACTGAGAAGCTCTCTATCTTTGCAATTTTGATTCTGTGCCTCATAATTAGTTCTAATGACTAATTTGTGTATGCCCCTCAGTTTCCTTTTCCCATTATCTTTCTATGTTACTTGCCTAAAAAAACCCAACTCTGATTAAATCTAATTATCCACCTTTTCTTTGCCTGCCTCTAAGCAGCTCAGCTTAGAGGAAAACACACGTGCTGACCAATCGCACTTTACAAGCACTAACCTCATGTGCACCCCTAGCTGCCTGCCAATCCTCCTGTATTCCTCTAGTTAGTTCCCTTTCCCAGATGAACATTTATATGACTATGTCATATTTTTGTCATTTCCTGCAAGCCTGCAGCAACACTTCCTTCCTCTCCACTATCTCAAGTGATGGCTTTACTTTTTTATTTTACTGAGAAAATAGAAGCAATTAGAAGAAGACTTTCATATGCTCTTATACCAAATCTACTAAGCTACTTGCATTAGTATCCATGTCAGCCTTTTAGGATAAAAGAATTTGCCTGCCTTCACTGGGCACCAGTCTCCCTGACAATTAGGTATCAGACTCTCTTCTTGACATTCCTACTTATGTATCTAATGGACAGCTTAAAATGTCCAACAAGCAACTCTTGCTTCCCCTTCAGTACCAAAACAGCAATGACAAAACATTCTCCCTTCAGTCTGCCTTGTCTTGGTAAATGACAGTTTATTCTGTCCAAGTTTTTGAGTTTTAACCTCATGCTCTATATGTAATCCATCCGTAAATCCTCTTTTTTCTTTAAAATAGATCGGAATATGACCACTTTCTATTCTTCTGGTTCTCTGCATTAGCCTCCAAAGTGAGGTCTCCCTGTTTCTGCCCATGTCTCACCTGTTCTCAATATAGTAGCCAGAGTGATTTCAGTTAAAAAGCTAAGACAGATCCTCTGCCCCAAACCGTCCAGTGGCTAGTCCACATTGCTCTAGACTTACATGGCTTGGATGCTCCCACTTGATCTGTGCTCCCCTACCTGCCCACCTGACTGACATCTCCAGCTGTTCTCCCTCTCCTTCATGTCACTGCAGCCATGCTGGCCTCCTTGAAGTTCCTCGAATACTGTACAGCACTCTTCTGCTTTGGGGCCTTTGCACTTGTGATTTCCTCTTCCAGGAACAGCATGATTAACAATCTCTTCTTCAGGTTATTTCTCAAAAATGACTTCATCAGAGAGGTCTCCCCTGGCGAACTTTAAAACAAGCAGTCCCTATGTCCCTAATTCTGCTTTAATTCTTAGTTATTACCACCTGACATATATATTTAAATTTTTTTATTGATTTCTATTTATACATATAGAAGAGTACACATATAAGTCTAAAGCTTAATGAATTTTCACAAACTGGTACCAGCACAAGAAATGAAATATTACCAGCCCCCTGCCTGAAATTCCCCTTAGGCTCCCTTCCAGTTATCAGCCCTCTCTCCCTGCCATTTAGAATAGCTACTGTCCTCACTTCTAACAGCATACATGGGTTTTTTCTGTTTTGTATAAAAGGAATCATGCAGTATATACTCTTGTGTCTGGCTTTCAGCATTACTTTTGTGAGATTCATCCATATCGTTATGTGTTATTGTAGTTCATTCATCATTGTTGTGTGGTATAGTTTTAATACATTTTCATTTAATAAGTTATATATTTTAATTTTTAACTACACAATCTATTGCCCTTTTTCTCCCACTAGAATGTTAATCCCATGAGCACAGGGGCTTTACTTTGTTTTGTTTACTCCCGTTTACATCTCTCAGAGTACTTATTACATAAAGGTGTAATTATTTTAACTATTTCCCCTGTTTAATGTGGAATATCTACACAAGATAATATCTTGTTCAATTTTCAGTCTCTAACACCCAAAAACAGCGCTTGACACACAGTGGGTGCTCAAGACTGTTTATTGGAAAGGAAGAGTGAGTGGATAAAGAATTACTTTAGCATTTTTCTCTCTGATTCTTTTGTATTTTTTGGTATATACGAAAAGTACATTAAGCATGATCATTTTAATGCAGGAGTTAGTAAACTACAGCCCACAGCTCTCAAGCTAAGAATGTTTGCATATTTAAAGAGTTGTAGAGGCAAAGAAGAATATATGGCAGAGAGGATATGTGGCTTGAAAAACCAAAAATATTTCTGTCTGGCCTTTCACCAAAAAAGTTTATAGAAAATTATTATAAAGTTGACTCTATATAATCATTACTTAGGCCAAGAAGTAAAATATTTCCAGCTCCCTGGAAACCTGTATGTGCTCTTCCCTCATCACAGCTCCCTCCCTCTACATTAGAAACAACCACTATTCTCATTTTTGTGATCACCATTTGCTTTTTCTTACAGTTGAACTATTCGTGTATGTATCTCCAAATTTAGTTTTGTCATTAAGTCAATTTTGTTCATCATGGCATTTAATCACAGTGTTTAAATTTTCTGTATTCTGATTTTTGGCTGTTCGTTCTGTCATTTACTGTCTAACATGTCTTTCATGATTTTGGGAGTGCCCTGTTTCTTCTTGTATTTATATTTTTGTATGTATATTATTGATTTTCTTCATCTTTTGTGATACTCTTTGCTCTAAATATAGTTTATCTGATATTTAATATATCCAAACCATGGTATGACATAAATACTTCCATTTTTATACTATCAACTTTATTATGTTTTCAGTATATCTGACAAATATAGTTGAAGTTTTTCCTTTATTTGGTCTAAAATCTTTTTAACTTGAACATTTATCCTGTTTACACTTAATGTAATTATCATTATATTGGACTTAAATATATAATTTTTAATGTGTTTTTTATTTATCTTGCCTATTCTATCATTTTTAGATATTTGTATGGCTCAGCAATATTCCATTGTATATATGTACCAACCGCTTCTTCATCCATTCATCCATTGATAGACACCCAGGTTACCTCCATATCTTGACTATTGTAAATTGTAATGCTGCAATGAACAGATGCATGCACACGTCCTTTCTAAGCAGTGTTTTGTGTTTCTTTAGATAAATACTCAGAAATGGAATTACTAAGTCCTTCTGTGCCTCTTGTTTAGCCTTCGTTTTATTTTTCTCTTATTCTCGAAAGATGTTTTTGCTGTGTATGTTTTTAGATTGGCACTGTTTTTCTTTAACAATTGAGGATATTATTATCACCTTCTGGTTCCCATTGTTACTATGGAAAAACAGCTTTCATTTACTTATTTCTTTGAAATTATCTGTCTCCCCCAGCTGCTTTTGAAATCTTTATCTATGGTGTTCTGCATTTTAATTATGATGCATCTTTTTATTTCTCTTGCTTGTGATTTGTTGGGCTGCTGGTATCTGTGGGTTGGTATCTTGCACCATTATGGATAATTGTTAGCTATTGTTTCTTCAAACAGTATCTCTGCCCTCTTCCCTTTTTCTTCCTCCTGTGAAATTTCAGTTAACCTGTGAAATTTCAGTTAACCATGTTAGACCTTCTCACTTTGTCACCATGCCACTTAGTTTCTTTTCTCTGTTTTGGTGTCTGTATGCTACATTCTGAATACTTTCTTGCCTTTCAGTTCCCAAATTCCTTGTTTCGTTGTATCTGATTTGCTGTTAACCCCATTGAATTCTTAATTTTTGTCATTATATTTCCTTGCAGATGTTTTCATGCCCGTCCTATTTTTTTTAATCTAGTAAGCATAGTTATTTTATAATCTGTTGTCTGATAATTCTGGTATTTGAAGTTTTTATGACTCTGTTTCTGCTGTCTCTTGGTTTTCCTAGTTGTTGCTTGGGGCTTTCTTTCTTTGTGCTTTATTTTTGTTTTGCAGTGTGCTGCTCATCATTCTTGAAAAATTATTTGTGAAGTTTCTTTGAGATCTAGCATAAAGATGTGTTCCTCCAGAAGGAATTTTTATTTGCTGCTTCCAAGTGCCTATAGAGTCTGCCAGTCCAACACTACTTTAAATTAATGAATTCGCGGCTTGCATTTTGTTTGTTTTACTTATTTTGTTTATTTCAACTACTCAAGCCATATCGATTTGAATTATGTTAATATTCCTCAGGGAAGCCCCACCCCCTTGGTGCCAGTGCAGTTTCCTTGCAGCTTCCGGAGAGTAGGGGAAATTTTTCTCCTGGTTTGCATTCACCCTGAGAGTGTGTAGCCCTTTGGAAGCCCAGTGTGAAGTGGGAAAGGTTTCCTGTTGAGCTTAGGTGAGCTTTGGCCTGCAACTGTTTGCTTGGCACTGTGGTGTCCTAGATACAGAAATTCAAGATCTGCAGGTACCCTTAGGGCAAATGTGACTTTGGTGCTTCTTTTACCTGTCTTGTGTCCCTAATTTCCCTTAGATTTTGCCCTGGCACATCCCTTCTGTTTTATCGACGCTTCGTTGCTTTTAATACCTTTTTAAAAAATATTTTGTCCTGTTTTCTAAGGGAAGGGTGGTTCAGACATCCCAAGCCTGCTCTATTTCCAGAAATATTTTAAAATCTATCAGTACTTGGCAAATATTTATTAAATACATAACAATATTTAATTTGAGTATTGCAGCTTTAGAAATACATTCTCCCAAGTAGTGAGAATATTGTCGTGAATGGGTATCGCAGATGCTCTGGATTCTGAATTTGAACCGTTGCGTTTGGTTAGGTAGGAGTGTTGGACTTAAGGATGTGGACTCATAGATTTTATTTTTCAGGATACTTTGGTTAGTTTATTTTCATTTCCTAAAATGAAAATGTTAAATAATAGTTCCTGATAAAGACACATGTACATATTTTGAAAGTCCACCAATTCAGAAGTGGTAAAATAGAAAGCCCTCTTCAGGTAAACAGTTCAGTGTGCATGTATGTTCACATTATAGATTTCCTTATTTGGGTTGTAATTTAACCAATATCCTATAACCATTTCGTTTTCTATAAATAGTGTTATAATGAATGTTCTTGTGTATATACATCTGTTCTTATGTATTTGTTTTCCTTTTGATAAATTTTCAAAGTATAATTCTCAAAGAATGTGCTCACTTTAAAATGTCATTACATAATTGCTGGCTGGTTATAGCAGTTTGAGAGTCTCAGTTTCTACGTACCCTTCTAATACTGAATTTTATCATTGTAATCTTTGCCAGTGAGAAAAATGCCTTATTTTAACTTGCATTTCTTTATTATTGATTTAAACATTTTTTTCATATTTTTAATCTTTGGATTTCTGTTTTAATGTTTGCCCAGGTCCTTTGCCTATTTATTTATTGAAGTATTCTTTTTTTCTTACTGGCGGGTAGGAATACATTATTTATTAAGATTGTTAACTCATCATTTATATTGTAAATATTTTTGCCTGTTTGTAATTTTGTCTTTTAACTTTATGTTGCCTTTCACCATTCAAAAGTCAAAAATTTGAAGTAGTCAAACTTACCAATGTTTTTCCTTTATTACTTACTGGTTTTGTGTTATTCTTAGATGTTCTTATATGGTTTGTATTTTTAATGTCATGTTTAAAATGTCCATCACTAGAAAGTCATAAAAGCATTTGTTTATATTTTCTTGTAATTTTTATGTAAGTTCTCACTAATTTGACTTAAATCACAAATTATACATCCATATTATATGGTCTCTTTCTGAATTTTCTATGCCACTGATCAATCAGCTCCTGTACCAGTATTATGCTGATTTAGTTCATTTTACTTTGTATGTTTTAATAGCTAGTCAAGGTTCCCTGATAGTCTTTATAAAAAAATTATTTGATTATTTTGATTATTTTTCCATGTGAACTTCAGAATTCATTTGTGAAGTTCCACAAAAACAACCCCCTTAGAAGAGAGCAAGAGGGAACCTAGATGATCACTTACCACCATAGCACTGTCTTGCAAAATAAGAAAAAAACAAAACAAAAAATAAAAAAGCCCTAAGCATTAGCTTTTAGAGAAATTTGACATCTATAAAATTTGAATCCAGGAGCATAGTATCACCATTTAATTTATATCTGACAGTGAAGCTGTAGTTTTTTAAACATGTAATCTGAATATATCTTAAGTTTACTTTGGAGTATTTTACAGATTTTTTTTTTTTTAAATTTTGAATCTGCTTTTTCTTCCATTACATGTTCTGATTATAATCAGTCGTTGTTGGTATATGGGGAAGCTATTAATTTTTGTATATTTATATTTGGCCATCTTCCTGAAATCTTATTTTTTTTTAATTGATTTGCTTGGTTTCCTTTGTGAATAGTTATATCATCCAAAAATGACACTTTAATCTTTACCTTTTTCTAGTGTTTATTCCTCAGTTTTTCCTTATCACCTCGACCAAAACTTCTATAAAAATGTTGAATGATTGTGATGTTAATGTATTAACCCCATCTCATTCCTATCTTTAATGAAAGTGTCTTTAGTGTAGCACCATTAATTTATATTAATTTCTGAAAAAATACTCTATATTAAAGATATTTGTTATAACAGAGAAATGTCCAGTTTTTTTTTTGTTTGTTTGTTTTTTTTTGTTCGTTTGTTTGTTTTTTAAGAGTTGCCCAATAATGTGCAAATCTTTTTGGGCATCTGAAGGGAATAATCTTGACACCCTCCCCACACATACACATTACTTAATATAATGAATTACAATAGATTTGCTGATAATGAACCATCCTTACATTTCTGGAATATGTCATACACAATCGTGGTATATTATTCTTTTAGTGTACTATAGAACTTGTTTTGCTTGTATTTATTTTAGCTTTTTGCATCTTAGTATGATGAGACTACAATGGAGAGTAAAATAAGCTCTGCCTATAAAGTGGGGAACAAAAGTCTTAATCTTCATTTACCTACAGGATTGAAATAACATTTTCTTTGTAGGAATGAGAGTATTATGAAGTTGATTTGTCGAACCCTACAAAGTAACCTGAAAATTCAGTTATGTAAATATAGAACCATTAAAATGTAATTTTGCAGAATTTGAGTTAGATATTAACTTAAGTTCATAGATGGGTTATAATCCAGTGGTAATGTCACTACGCTCTCCATAGTTGTTTTCAGAGAAGGTTTTTTCTTTTTAAAGTCATTATATTCAATAACGGTGTTCTAATGTGTTGCATATTTTGATAATACCAGATTTTCTTTCTCATAATTTGTGTTTTGTTTTGTTTTGTTTTTTTAAATGTTTTCCAGCGGCGAGTAGAACAGCCCCTCTATGGTTTAGATGGCAGCACTGCAAAAGAGGTACCAGAGGAGCAATCCGCTCTGCCAACCCTGATGTCAGTGATGCTAGCAAAACCTCGCCTTGACACAGAGCAGCTGGCACAGAGGGGAGCTGGCCTCTGCTTCACTTTTGTTTCAGTGAGTACCAAGGCTAAACTTATGTAGATCCTTGCTGCCCTGAGCTCCTTGATGAAGTTGGAGTAATTATTTTGGTAGAGAGATGATGACGTGTCTAACTCTGTGTCACTTTGAAAAGGAGTGTGCTTTTTCTCAGTTCTTCTTGGTTCAAGGGGTTGAGAGAGACTGCTTTGTCAATGTCTGAGTACACCATGAGAAGGAAAACATAATCTTAGGTTGATAAAGAAGTAAAGAAAATACAGATCAAATTCCATTGCAACCAAATAACTCATATAATTAAAAACAAAATCCAGACTCCAGCCATCACGTATTTAAAGCAGTATTCAAGTCAGTAGAATTTTAGCGTGTAGACGGGCATTCCATAGCATGCCTCCTGGCCATCCCCCCACCCCCACCCCTGTAGCTGGGCAACCAGCACATTTGCCTTCTCTCTCCTCTTCAGAGTGTTGGTACGGTCCTTCTTCCCAGGAATATTGGCTGTTTGCTCCTTTCAGCTTGCTTCTTTCTCCCTTCTTAAGTAATAAGAACTTCAATATTATGAAAGTTTGACTCCGTTTTTATTTGCCAAATTATAATGCCATTTGACTCAAAAGTTTCTGCTTTTCTTGGTTTCTGTTGCCTATCCAAGTACCTGCTTGTGGCCAAGGATGGTATAAAGCAAGAGAAAGCCCCATTGCCCTATTCTTTCATTTTTAGGGGCATCTTTCAGAGCTAAAGTCACTGTTGATTTAAATTTCTTTCCCTCTTACTGTTTCATTTTCTCTGCTTATAATCTAAGTTTCCTCCTTATTGGCTCTATATATTCTGAATCATTAATCCACATGCAATTGTATTCAAAAAGGCTGTGAAAGCAGTGGGTATCTTAAGGAAAGGAAATAAAAACAAAATACTTAGATAAGGAATCATTGTGCATTATTTGGAATACTTTCATATAGTTATTGCTTTCCCTCAAGAAATAGATGATAGAAGTTTCAAAGAATTTACAGAATTTTGTAATCATCAAAGGAATGGAGAAACATCTTGTGTGAAAACAGTATAATTTTATTCCTGGGTGACTAAGGAAACATGGCATAAAAATGGGAGAATTGACCAATATAATATTGTGGGTGGAACTGACAGCAGTATGAACTTGTGTTAGTTTAGAGAATGTATCTGTTTCTCTATCTGTGTTGTTTGTATAAATTTAATTGTGTGCTTACTATCTGCTGATATTTGTTAAATCTTCATCTTAGATCTAACTTTCCCAGGTAAAACCTTGGCTAATCAGGGGGTTGTTTGTCCATTTGTTCTTTTATTTCCTTAAAAACTACTTAGGTTTCACTTGAGGGAAACTCCCTCTGTTTATTCCACAGATATTTACTGAATGCCCCCTGTGTAATGGGCATGTAGTTAAATACACAGAATTTCGATCATTAAGAACTCATTTTCCTAAGTAAGTTTCCCATAGAAAGTAGGGACATGCAGGCTTGGGCTGGGTGCACGTGCAGGACAGCCACGTTCTCAGCCTGTCAAAGGGCTTGCAGATGCTGCAGCCAGATTGTTCTCACATGGAAGAGAGGTGGCAGAGAGAAGTAAGAAAATGACGTGTGAAGAAGGAACGTGGGAACAACATAAAATCCAAAAGCCTAAATGCTTTTGTACAGTTGTGTTTCTCATGTTTAACTTCAGCAATAGAGAAATGCAGAATAAAACAAGATAACATTTTTGACATATTAAATTGGGAAGAATTAATAAGTTTGGTAATTCTAAGTGTATGTGATAGACACACATGCAATTCTATACTGACTTTAAATTGGTACAGTCATTTGGATGAGCTGGGAATGTATCTTAGTGTTAAGTTTATATATCCTTGGATCCAGAAATTCCATTCCCAGAAAACTACAGAGATGTTTATTGTATTGTTTATAATTGTAAAAATCTGGAAGCAGTTTCCCTCCACCAGTGTTTCAAAAGAACTTAGAAGGGTATCTGAGACTTCCACATTGTTGAATCCAGTGATCAGTGCTCAGAACTCATCTAGCATAATTTATCAGCCACAGTGACCAATCCCTTCTTCTCCAAGCACAAGCTTTTCTCTGTCTAGGTGGTTGCTCCTCATTTCTCAGATCTCTAAACATTGAAGTGCCACAGGGCTCAGTCTTCAGACTCGTCACTCTACCTTTATTCTCCACAGAATCTCATTTAGTTTCTTTGTTCTAATTTAATCACCCATATGCAGAGGACTTCCAAGTTTATATCTCTAGCCCAGAGCCCTGCTCTAAATTCCAGACCTGTGTAGTCAGTTGCCTCTAGTCATCATCTCTTCATGTCTAATAAGCATATCAAATGTGACATGTCCCAAACTGAATTCTTCATTTTGTCCCCCAACTCCAAACCCATTTCTCCCACAGCCTTCTACATCTTAATCATTGTCAACTCTCTCCTTCTAATTGTTTAAAAATCTTAAAGTCACTCTTGTCTCTTCTCTTTATTTTATACCCCAACTCCACATCCATCAGCAAATCATATTGATTTTACCTTCAAAATATGTTCGGAATCCTACCATCTCTAACCCCCTTCACTACTACCACTCAAATGTAAACCTTGTCTCCCACTGAGGTTATGGCAGTTAGCCTCCTAACTGGACTCTGCTTCTACCTTTATTTTTAATTTGTTCTGAACAGATCAGAGTGATCCTATTGAAACATAAGTCCAGTCATGCCACTCCCCTGCCCAAAAGTGCTTAAAATGGCACATAAGTCCCTGCATGGTCTTGTTCCCTAATGCCCTGACATCTTTTACTACTTATCTCCCTTTCTCACCACATGGGCTACCTTGCTTCCTCAAACACTGCCTGGCATGCTCACCTCAGGGCCTTTGCACTTAACATTCTTCCCCTAGATAACCAGCTCCCTCAGTTCTCTCTAGTCTCTAATTAAATTTACCCCATTAGAGAGGCCTACCCTGACTACACTGTATGAAATGCAACTCCTCCCTGCCCGCCCCACACATTATCTAGCTCCTATGCCTGCTTTGTCTTTCTCTTTATTCTTATTACCTGATGACCTACTATAATTTACTTTTTTGTCCGACAACCCCCTCTTTTATCCCCCCACTGGAATGTAAGTTTCCTCAGGTCAGAGATTTTGCTTTGTTAACTTTTGTATTTCCAATGCCAGAAAATAGGATCTACTCTAATAGACACTCATTGTAATTATATGTTGCATGAGTTAATAAAAGCATCTTTTGTATAGGGACTAGTTAAATAATAAAATATGATACATATATACAGTGAGATACTATACAGTTGACAAAAGAAATGAGATATAACTAACAGTGAAAGATCTCTAGATATATATTAATAAAAACAGCGAGTTGTAGAATGAGTTTTGTCCTTTAAATGCTATGTATATTACATAATTTTACATGTTTTAACTTACAACCTTCAATTTTTTAAAATTATAAGCATATAATTTTCTAATTGTAAAAATATTACAAGTATATGGCCACAAAAAATTGAAGTATTGAAGAGTAAATTCTTTCTCTGCACCCTTCAGAGAGATAACCACTGTTAAGTTGCCATTTTAACTTCAAATAATATATCTCTGATTTAATCAATTTTAACCAAGATCTGTTTGTTCCTTATTGTAAGAAATGAATTTAACATACTCATATCACCCAGCTTCCTTCTTCATCTTTGAATTTTTTAGTTATTGTTACAAGTATATGATATTTAGTTTTTTATTTTAACTATAATGGGATCTCTTCTGCTTTTTAAATTATTCTAAAATTTGAAAACACTTAAGGAGCATTTAGAATATTATGATTGTTTCGATATTAGGCATTGTAAAACCAAATGATGTTATTGGGTTTACCGAGAAGAAAACAGTTCTGGTCATTTAATTAGTTTTGACTGAATGAGACAATTCTAGTTGTCGAGGTACTGGATTTTTTTTTTTTTTTTAATGCCAGGTCTATTATTTCCTTGAAAGCTATATCTTTGAACATTATACCAAATGTTCTCAAAAGCTTGCTTTTTAAAATATAGATGTAGTTTGCTTTTTTTTATGCTGAAGTACTTTAAAGTGCATTTCAGAAATCTTTACCACCTATCTCTTAGGTATCTTAACAAGCATTTTCTAAAGTATATTAACATTTTTCCAGATTGCCCAATTAACATTATCACACTTACCTTTTATTAGCGTCTATTCTTATGTAAAAGAGAACTTTCTTCATAATCTGGGCCTGTTAGGCTACACTGACATATAGTTCTGCCAGACATATAACCTACCAGAAAGATAGGTTAAATGCTTAGTTCTTTCCTTGTAATTACCAATTTTAATTTTTAAATAAAAGTTTAATTTTTAAAATAAGGAGTAATAGCCATATCAGATGGTGACAAATAGCTTTCTCTTCTTCGATTATCATTATGGCCTCATGGGTTTTCATGGATTTGTATCAGTAAATATAATCCCTCTTTCTCCATTGAATTATCTGGGCACTCTTGTCAAAAATCAGATGACTGTAAACGGAAAGGGTTTGTTTTTGGACTCTCAGTTCTACTCCATTGATCTATATGCCTATTATTTCAGTACCATACTGTCTTTATTACTATAGCTTTGTAGTAATTAAGTTTCAAAATCAGGAAGTGCGATTCCTCCAACTTTATTCTTTTCCAAGATTGTTTTTCTGTGGGATCCCTTGTATTTCCATATGCATTTTAGAAACAGCTTTTTAATTGCTGCAAACAAACCAGCTGGGATTTATAGCAATTATGCTGAATCTATAGATCAATTTGGGGAGTCTTGCCCTTTTAAAAATATTGTCTTCCAATCTATGAACATGAGATACCATTTCATTTATTTAGGTCTCTTTTAATATTTTTCAATAACATTTACAGTCTTTAGTGTACAGATATTGTCCTTTTGTTAGCATTATTTCTAAGTATTTATTCTTTTTGATGCTCTTGCAAATAGAAGTTTATTTTTATTTTCAGATTGCTCATTGCTAGAATATACAATTGATTTTTCTGTATTGATCTTGTACCCTACAATCTGGTTGAACTTGTGTTTTAGTTCTAAAAGTTTTTTAGTAAAACTTTCTGTATACAAAATCATGTTATCTGGGCCTAGAGATAATATTACTTTTTCTTTTCCAGCCTGGATGCGTTTTATTTTATTTTCTTGCCTAATTGCCCTGGCTAGAACCTTTAGTACAGTGTTGAATAGAAGTGGTTCAAGTGGACATCCTTGTCTTGTTTCTGCTCTTAATGGGGAAAGCCTGTAATCTATGAAGGTATTATGTTTGCTTTTCAGAATGTTTTTCAGAGATGGCCTTTTTGGGGTTGAGAAAGTTCCCCTCTATTCTGAGTTTGTTGAGTGTTTTCATTATGTAAGAATGTTGGGTCCTTTTTCTACATCTGTCAAGATGATCATGCGGTATCTTACTGTTCTTGATGTCTAGCCACTGTTGATATTTTTTCTCCATTAATGCTGCGTGTCATATGGTAGGCCTTTTCACTCTTAAAACTTATCTTTTTACCTCAGAGAAATTTTAGTTTACTGTTTTTTGATTATTTTTTTTCCCTTTGTTCTTTTCCTCTGGAAAGCCTATTAGTTTTGGAATCTCAGCAACTATTGATTTTTCTATTCTTTCATGTTCTTTTTTACTGACTATTTTATCCAGTATTTCCTAATTATGTCTGTGATGGGTTGTATTGTATTGTTATGTGCAGTGTTGTTTTTAGAAGGGCTTTGGGGAGTATAGTGACAATATATTTCTGAATAGTTGAATCATATTAAATCTTAAACCTTATAAATTTAAAAATGCCTTAGAATATCCAATCAGTTGCATGTAAAATTCACAGCATGTGATAATATTGGAAATAACCTGGATTTTTGGACCATTGTGTGTTCAGGGATAACGTTTGTGGATTCAGGAGACTACAGTAGTCCCCCTTACCTGCAGGGTGTATGTCCCAGGAGCACTAGTTGATGCTCGAAACTGCAGGTAGTGCCAATACTCTTCTTTCCTGTACATACTTTTTCACTTAAAGGAGGCATTTTATGGCTTCTCTTTGGCATATCCGAATCAGGAGCATCACTATTAGTGCTCTCTGGGGCCATTGTTAGGTAAAATAAGGGTTACTTGAACACAAGCACTGGGATACCACGACAGGACAGTCGAGATGGCTACTGTGTGACTAAAGGGTGTGTGGTGCATACAGCGTGGAGTGATTTACAACCTGAGCAGGACAGAGCTAGACGGCGCAAGGTTTCATGACGTTATTCAGAACAGTGCACAATTTCAAACCTATAGATTGTTTATTTCTGGAGTTTTCCATTTAATATTTTCAGACCATGGTTGACCACAGGTAACTGAAACCCTTGATGAGGGCCTACTGTATTCCGGGTAGTGGTTCACAGTTCACAGCCCTTTCTGCCTGGAGTCACTAGCATCCCCTGTGCAGTGGATGCTTCACCAGTCTTTTCCAACATGAGCATATTGAAATATAAATGAAAAAGGCCTGTTACTACAGGAATAACTTTTAATTTTCTCTAATTTACATATTTAAAAATTCACTTATAAGCATTTAACACCTTATTTACAGAAACATGGTCCAAGCCACCACGTCTAGCCCTTGCTTCTCCTTTGAATTGTTTTACAGTCATCTTGGCTACATGGCCCTGACTACTTCTGACTTTCCGAAAGAGTTTGTTTTATAGAGAGTTAATCATTTACATTCATACAAATGTTTCTGGAGGAAGATGCAAAACTTTCTTGTGATTGGTGATATACCTTTATTACAGGCTCAACAAAACAGTCCCTCTTCTACAGGATCTGGTAACACAGAGCATTCCTGCAGCTCCCAGAAACAGATCTCCATCCAGCACAGACAGACCCAGGTAAGTCGGTGATGAATAAATGGAGGAGGAAACGATCTGCTGAGGAATAAATGCTAATCACATATAAAACCCGAGTCTTCTTGTATGAAGCCGATGAAGGTGGTCGAAAGTTACAAACTTCCAGTTATAAAATAAGTCATGGGGATGTAATGTACAGCAGGGTGACTATTGTTAATGATACTGTGTTAATAATAAGCATCTTCTCTTGGTCTTCCCTTTATTTTTGTCAGTTTACCTCGTTATTTTGTATTATTATATCCAGAACTTGCATTATGAGTAATTAAAGTCTTTTGGAATGTTTCTTTTCCTTTCTGGCATGTGGTAGCATGGTGTTGTGGAAAGAGCACCCATTTGGAGACTTCTAGGCCTTTGTTTAAATTCTGGCTCTGCAACTTACACGTTATCTTTTTGGGGCCTCAGTTTTCTTACGTACAAATCACCTGTAAAATATAGTTGATTCTGATTACCTGAAACAGTGTATACAAAATGCTTATTAAGACAGTACTCACAATAGGCTTCAATGAATGTTAATTCACTACTTTATGAAAGGAGTTAATTTACTCCTTATTTAGCAAGACCTAGCTAAACTTCTTTAACATGTGGCACACCAACATAATTTTTTCCTTAAACAGTCTTCAGAAACTCTTTTTAATCTAGGGAATGTTGTGAACATTCAAAGGTAATATCTGAAAAGGATAGTGGATGTACTCTCCATTTTGTGATTTTGAACTAGCCAAATAGTATACTGGGTTTTCTCTTGGCACTGTGCTGCTTTCAGGACAGGATGCTTGACAGTCTAGGAGAATTTCTTAAATCTCAAGAGCTATACAGTCCTCAGGACCAGATTTTAATTTTATTTGAATTACCAGCCTGTGGACAGTTGAACAGACTTAAGATAGTTGAGCTTTCAGATAACTTCATCTCGCCCCATCTGAGTGTTCTTTGTTTCCACTAGGTGGCACATTTGTTCTTTAGAGATTTGGGTCATGTCTCTGAAGTCCTTTTCTATCCAAAGTTAGTTTCTAGAGTTGTATGTTTCTGTATTGTTCAGTGCATAGTAGTTTGAGAATTCATATATTTGATTCCAGCATTAACACACTTTCGAAGTGCAGATATAGCAGAATATAAGGCTTAAAGAATGGGATGAGGAAGGCATTTAAATTTCTTGAGCCATTTGATTCTAGGCTATTTGTGTTAGCAGGTGTATTTTTTTAATTTCAGAAAAGTAATGAGAAACATGACGACATGTAATATTTTGAGATTAATCCGAAATTTACATTCTCTTTGTCTCTATAGTCTGACCTCACAATAGAAAAAATATCTGCACTAGAAAACAGTAAGAATTCTGACTTAGAGAAGAAGGAGGGAAGAATAGATGATTTGTTAAGAGTAAGTATTAAAATATGGTAAGAGATTTTATAACAAGCACTGATTAATGTTACATGTATTTAGATGATATGTATATCATAGAGATAATTACTATAGCCAGATAACAAAGTTAAATAATAAACACTTGGACATTTTCCTTTAATCTGAGGGAATCTGAGTAGCAACCAGGGTTAAACCTAGATTCTAAGCACTTTCAGTTGGAAATCTTACATTGTAAGATTTAAATATTTAAATATATACTAGAGATAATAGATATATGGAATATTATGTTTCATGTGTAACTGTGGGAATAAGTATAAAATGTTTTTCCATTCCAGAGGAGTTATTTTACTGTTCTTGAATTTTAAAAACTATTTCATTGCTCTGGTTTTGTATTTTACATCTTTTATAACTTATTTATCAGAAGTTTTTTATGCTTACAAGAGAAACTTTAAAAATAGCTAATCTATTTTTAAATTTAAAAGATACCACTAGGCAATTTACCAAAATTCCAATAATCTGGAATTTAAAAGATACCACTAGGCAATATACCATTATAAAAATAGCTAATCTGGAATTTAAAAGATACCACTAGGCAGTATACCAAACATTTTTTTAAATGTTTTTTTAAAAATGCAATTTGGCATAATGACTGACTCGTTTTTAAAATTAAAAAAATTTTTTTATAGTTATAAAAACAATACATGCTCAGTATAAAAGATTTAGAGAATACTGAAAAATATGGCACCTGTAATTACATTAACAGATAAAACATATGGTACATTTTCTTAGTAAATTTTTTGAGCCATTTGTACCATATATATAGATATCATATATATTTGTACCACACACACACACACACACACACACACACACACACACACATAAATAGTGCTGATTTATAAATAAAATTGGATAACATTTTGCTCTTCTCCAGTGATTTAGAAGGGGTAGGTTCGATCCTTACTTATACTGATGTGGTGGTTTTTAAACCGTCTCCCTGGGCCCTGAAGGTTCTACAGAGGAACCGCTAGGGCTCCAGAGACACAGCTGGGTGGGGGTCTGCAAACCTGGCTTTTCAGTTTTTCTTATTAGGTAAGACTTTGTTTGAATAAAGTGTTCTGTTTAATAATAAAGATAATAAAAGTCACTATTTGTGATTGTCTCCCCTCCAAAAAAATTTACCTTCATTTCTATAATTATCAAAATATAATATGAAATAGTGTATTTGACTCCCTCCTATGTAAAACCTGGAATATAGCACATATCTAAGCTATAAGCCTGATCTTTATAGGTAAAATCTGATCTTTTAAAGACTTATTTATTATTTAAAATGTTTTATGTAAGAATAATTCTTAGAACTTGGCTTTTATATTTAAAAGGATTTGCATTGTACTGAATTTATAAACTTGTGATTTGTGAAATTCATAGTTGATCTGTTTTCTTCCAACCAAATGCCTAGACTTTGATTTTTCCACCCCAGTGATACTTTACTTTTCCCTTTTTATCTTTATTTCATTTTCCTTTAATAACTTTTTCGGTTTTCATTTCACTTTTTGTTCTTTTTCTTGAATATATTATGCTAATCTGGAAAGTCAGTGAAACTTTCAAAGCATTAGTGATCTCAAGGTACTTGTGACTAAAATATGAGAACTACACAAAAGGAATAATTCTTATATTTACAGGAAATTTTGTGACCAAATTTATAATAATTAGTTACACATGTTTGTTAAACTGGTTTCAGAGCTCATTGGCAATTTTTTTTTTAATCATAGTTTTTGTCTTCTTTCATCTCTTGATGACTGGAATACATTATAAGTAATTGTTTTTCAAGAAGGCTGTAACAGTGTTAAATTTTCTGTGCCCTTGTAGAGCTGAGAATTCTTTCTCTTTCCTTCCCATGTAGTAGAGAACTGTGTATAAAATTTTTGTGTCATAACCTGTTGGCCTTTTCCTCCTAACACACACGCCCCTTTTTAATTTCTCTAATTTTTAATGTTTCAGAGAAGGCCATGACCAAAGTAACAAACATGGTAATCTGTTTTCCATGATAACTATAGGTTCCTCCCTTCCGCCCCACTCCCACCCCCCAACTTTATTCTTGTATTTCAGGAAATTTTGCCAGGGCACATCTATATATGGATCTTTATGGTTTTTCTGGAAATGTGTGGTTATACCTAATTTCTGCCCTTTTTTCATTCATTTTTTTTTTTTTTGGCCTCTTTCTTGGTTTCTAGCTCGGACCTTGATCTCTAGCCTTTATTTTTATCGTTTTATGTCTCATTTAATATGATTACCCATATCTTCTGAATCTCATTAAACATTTTGCCTTTTATATATTTTTTATGTACTGCAGCTCATGTGAATTTTGATTCTGTTATTTACATTTTTAATTTACCCACTTTTTTCCCTTATCTAATTCACTTTCTTATTCCATCCTGTATATTCTTTATGGTTTTTGGCTTTTATTTCATAGATACCATGTCCTTTTACGTTTTATGAAATATGATAAGTGGTAGTCTAAAATGTTCTTGATTTCTGTAGGGAGATAATTTTTATAGTTCACAAACATTTTGACGTTCCTTTTCCTTTTTCAGAAATATTCTCCCTTGGGTCTGTTTTGTTTGTTTGTTTGTTTGTTTCTTTTTCTCCATCTTCAAATGAACAGAGCCATGTTTAGACTTAGTAGTACTTCCCATCCGTCTTTCATCGTTAGCATATATACTTGCTTGGGGTTGCTCTTATTCCCGTTCGTGTTCACTTGGGTGCTGGTTGCATTGCCAAGATTTATAATTAGATATATTTGGGTTTAAAAACCTCCTAGCCCAATTCTGGTACTGGCAGGTTTTTGTCCAGAGTGCTCTGCTGGACTGAAAAAGGACCATGGGTTCACCTTGTTCTTTTATCACCTGACTCTTAAGATTGAGAAGATAGAGTATATGAACAGGTTGAATCCTAACTTTTTTTAAATCAAAAGTACTCCTTTTGGTTTAAAAAAAATAGCCTGCTTCATTTTCCACAAAGCAGTATGCTCCCTTTTTTCACCACTACCCCGCTTCTAATCCCTTGTTTTCTGAAGGTTATAGTCTTTGTTTGAATGTAGAGCAGTACCAAAAGAACCTATATGCCAAAAAGGAAGACCCAGAAGGACAGCCGCCATTTTTTTCAAGTTGGTTAGAACTTGCGTTTCTGACCTGGAGGGACAGGGAAATGACCACTGGTCTTTCCGTCTCCTTGCAAGCAAACCTGGATTGTTCATTGAGTTTTGCTGTTTTAGTGAGATGTCGGGTAAGGCTGCATCAGGAGCTGCTAGCCAGGTGCTATTTTAAACCTGAATACAAAGTAGTATTAGAAACCATAAAAATTTAAGAGTTCTTAACATTTTAAATAAACCTCCAGAGATTCATTGATTCCATACATTTGATTACAGATTTCAAGGGAATGCTTACTGTCCAAAAGTAGATTGAATTTCACATAAACATTACATAATCTTTGGCTTGTAGGTTCTTTAATATGAAGTAGTCACATTTACCCAAATGTACTTGCGCTTTGCCTTTGATAATGTGGTCCATAGAACTCTGTAAGAAGAACTAATATGAAGAAATTATACTACGAGGAGAGCAGAAATTTGGAGATGGAAGCTGTTGTACTCTGGTCACTTTAAAAATTAAGCTGAAAAGTCTCAGCAATTGAGTATGCTGTGATATCTTCCATTTGTGCTTTTTACTTGTTTCAGAAACACTTATTTCATTTGATTGGGAAATACCAGATTTTTTTTTCATAATTCAAGCAAGTTATTATAAAGTAGCATTTATTTGCCAAAAGAGAGTAGAGATCTTTTATTTAACACAAAAATAAATTCAGAATTGCGAGTCAAAATTGGCCTTGGGTTAGTGGTTCTTTCCTTCTCTGTTATTGTAGGAGGCTTGACTTTTTCAAAGTATTTAGCCTATCCTTCTGGCCACAGCTAAATTAACTGTGTATTTACATTCTGGTATTCTTGAACCAGGACCTTGTATTCAACTTGTTTGTTATTCTGTCTTATGTGGGCATGCATGGGTGTGTCTGGCTTCTCTGGTAAGAAACATGTACATTCATGTCTCTTTTTCTTTGGAAACAAGAATAGAAAAACAAAGAACAATTGCACGTAACTATATGTGGTTTTTTAAAAAATTCTGTAATTTTTTCAGAAAGTGCGTAATCACCCTTGTATGTGTTTTAAACACCTCATTCATTGCAGAGTTTTCTTTTATTTTATAACAATTGAGGCATATGTGATGTATTAGATTTAGCTGTAACTAGATTTTAGGAAGAGTAAAATATCATTAGAAAAACAAGCTCACTTCTAGTAACAGACTTCATCTTTAATAAATAGATGATGTTTATTAAGAGAGAATAAAGTACCTCCTTTTAAAGACAGTTACTGTTCTTTGACTCTTAATTTTGCTGTTGATTTAACCTCATAAATGATTCGCAGACACTGTAGAAACTGCTTTTGTATTAATCTGTCTTCCTTGGAGCTAATTAAAATTTTGTTTCCCATTGAAGGCCAACTGTGATTTGAGACGGCAGATTGATGAACAGCAAAAGATGCTAGAGAAATACAAAGAACGATTAAATCGATGTGTGACAATGAGCAAGAAACTCCTTATAGAAAAGGTGAGTGATGAATGGGGGCCTGAACTCTGTATCCCAAGATGCTTAGTGTGTGTCATTGTTGTGGTCCCTTATCTTACCTGACGTGAGAATATTTCAAAGTAGGGCTTTTTAGAAGATTTATGGTTTGGCAATTAGAATTCTTTCTTGCGTGGACAACTGGACCAAGCATCCAGAGTAATAATTTGCGACATTCTTTCTGGCTATGCATTGTTTTGAGTGTGATGTTGATTGGACAAAGACAGCTAGTCTTAGTTGAATTTATTTGGGGTGTTTCTCCCCAAAATTCTTATTTTTATCCTATCAATTGAAGTGTGTATTCTATTACTATTATAAACATTTAACAGTAGTTACATTTCCATTTCAGAGATGGTATTTGGAGTAATTTATGTATATAATGTGATAAATAAGTGCTTTGTGCTACAAAATAATTAAGTTGGTATATATGTACTTGAATATGATTAATTGGCTGATGTCTCTTTTATAGTAATTGATTAGTTGCACTTGCTTTTAGTAATTATTAGTAACTTTCTTAAAAGTTTTTTTTTTTTTTTACTAATGCATCTCCAGTACTTATTTATCTCATATTGAAAGCTTTAAGATGGCAGTACTTTTTAATAAAATTATTACAAGCTAGAGATTTGAAACAGACTGTGGTTACTTGCGCTGAAATCTTTGCAATCTTGTTAAAATGGTAAGAAACGCTGATAAAAGCGAAGTAGATTATTTTACTGATGTCAAAAATACTGAGGGACATTTTGCCTCATCTTTTAATTCATTAATTTTATAGAAAGAAAACTACTTTATTTTCCATTTTTATGACAGGAATAACAAGGCAGATGTTAATACAGAGAATTTATTGCAAGTGTTAGGATACTTCCTAAAGTCAATGTAGATTTAGCCTGTTGTACTAAACTTTGAACAGTGTAGTATAACAAATAAACATAGCTTTGTATCTGAGTTCTCATAGGAAAATGAAATTATTTTCTATTTGTCCTTTCCCGTAAGTCAAAACAAGAGAAGATGGCATGTAGAGATAAGAGCATGCAAGACCGCTTGAGATTGGGCCACTTTACCACTGTGCGACATGGGGCCTCTTTTACGGAACAGTGGACAGATGGTTATGCTTTCCAGAACCTTATCAAGTAAGTTCATTGTGATAATTTGATTGAGAATTGAAAAATTGGTTTGGAATTTTTTAAGTTTTCTGAAATCGTAGTCATTAATAATTCTAATAGCGGTAGTCATCTTTTCATTCAGTTTTAGTCACCACACATGTAGAGAATGAGGTGAGGTCCCGGGAAAAAAATGACACAAACCATCAGAGGAATAAAAAATTAGTTCTACATTAAAGTTTAAAAGAATCAGAATTTCTAAAGCTAAGGAAGAAAGATCTAGGAATTTTCTTGATATTTTTTAAATTGTGTAATGGATTTTATGAGAGTGGCTAAGTATTTACTCTGGGTCCACAAAAAAAATGAAATAGGCAAGGACTCGTTAGGTATCAAACAAAATGAAACTCTAGAAGAACCTTATAGAACATGTCGCTGAGCCTCTTTAAGGAGGCAGTGTTCATTATTTATTTTGGTTTGTCAGCTCATTTCTGTCTGACACTGGGGGGTGGCATTGTGAATTTGATCATGGAGATCATTTCCATCCAAGACCGGGGTGGGAGGCATTGTGTTTTTAATCATGGGCTCTCAAACTTTAAATCTGCTGAGATCATCATGAGGGTTCCGTAGACTACTTTTCCTACCTTTTTTTTTCCTTGCTGAAAGAACTTAGTGAGCATTAATTGGAGTCTATGGGACTAGTTTTAAATAGTAATGAAACAAAAATAACATTTATTCCTGAAAGAAAAGTTCAGATGTTGATGTAAAGTAATAATACTTTATTAAAACTAACCTTTGGATTACACGTTAGTAGTCATTGTTTTGTATGTGATACTTTAACCTCCAACTTGGTTTAGGTGTATTTTTGCCTCACAAATGTACCTTGAGAATGCACATTTTGGTGTGATGGGAGGCTGTTGAGTCAAATATACTGTACACTGGAAGAAAACAAAGCCTTTTGACTTAGGTCAGTGCCAGAGGCTCAGCGGCATCCACTCTGAGCTGTAAACATGAGTGGTGATAGAAGTTCTTTCAAGCCATGTTTTGGAGAGTGAGGCATATCTCTAATGATAATTAAAAGAGTTTTTCAGACAAGCAGAAAACTCATGAATTAAAATTTCCATTCTGTTGTTAAATTGATATCTAATCAGTAACCCAGGTCATAGCAAAGCCAAGGGAATTGTATTAGATGAATAGTTAGTTGTTTGCAGTACTCAGATTAGGTTAACCTTGCTCAGCGTGTTGCCCTTGTAGATATGGCAGCATAAATTGTCTTATGGGCATCTATCCTGGAGTACTTATTTTTCTGGTTGCCGTCCTTCCTAGAAAGATATACTGAATCTGGAAAAGGTCCAGAGACACAACTACAGTGTTCAGGAAAGAGGATAGATTGGATTTCATTTGAGAATAGGTTTTAAAAAGTAGATTCTGTCATTCTACAAAAATGAAGATTGGATTAAGAAAAGGAGTTGGCAGGGGAGCACTTTAGAGAAAGAAAGGGGAGTTAGCATCTGACTGTCAGCTCTGATAGGCGATTTAGATTTTAGTCTGTTAAAAGGTTAATCCCAGATCTTGGTATATTTTTATATGCCAAGTCTATAAAACTTAATATCTGTTAAGTGGTGGGATACATGAGAGAGAGTGGTTTTCTTATATTGATACTTTTATTGATTACTAATTTATAAACTTGTTTATTATAGAAAACTGGACATTCTACTAGGAAATATTCTAATGGTAATGGTATTAGATGTCTAAAGAGTTCTTACATGTATTAACTCATCTAATGTACCATTCCTTAAGGAATTTTTACTAGTTGCAAGGCTTCATCGTGCTTTCTCTGAATGTACTTGTTTTTCAAAAACTTAGTTTAGATTTTACCATATCAGTGAGTGAGAGACTTGGAGTAGTAATGGTTCACTTAGACTAGAGTAAATGAAAATCTTTTTTACTTTGTTTAGTATCCTTCAAATTTGTATCTTTCTAGATATAATTTGAGGAAACTTTAATCCAAATAAATAAAAAGACACTTAGAACCTTTTGTACTTTTTTTAAGTAAATACAGTTTTTTACTTTAATAAGTTCATATCAGAGAGTTGTTTCAACTGTTAAAAAGAAATTGGAAAATTCTTTCTTTTTAGTCAGAAAATAAGGTCATAGTAGAAATTTGATATTGTTTCTTCCTGCCCACTTTTCTACTCTGAAAATAATCATAACTAGTGCCGTAAAGCTCACACTCATTCCAAAAAAATCTTTCTTTCACCAAATATTTGGCTCTTCCAATCTTAAATTAAAATCAAAAGTCTACTTGATTTAAAGGGGCTTATTTTTTTTCTGAAGTCTCAGATATACAGGTGACAAAAGATACCTGTTTATTCTGTAGCTATGTTAAAATTTTTTTGACCTTTTCCCTCTTTGCAACATCTTTTATATCTAGGCAACAGGAAAGGATAAATTCACAGAGGGAAGAGATAGAAAGACAACGGAAAATGTTAGCAAAGCGGAAACCTCCTGCCATGGGACAGGCCCCTCCGGCAACCAATGAGCAGAAACAGCGGAAAAGCAAGACCAATGGAGCGGAAAATGAAACGTATGTTCTTTATTGGTGTGAGCTTTGAGAAACCACTCCCTCCTTCGAAACACAAATGTCCTATTGAATGCCACTGGGAAAAAATGATAAATTATAGAGATTTCTAGAGCTTAAGCTTTCTTCTTACATTGATGGATTTGCTCAACTCACGTAAAAGCCGTATACAATTAATTCATTTTCTTAGTCCTGGTCTTACCTGGGGACTTTTGAATGAGGGAGACGTAATGTTGCTCAGCTTGATGTCATGATCTTTGGCCACTCTTATAATAAACATGATGGCATTGTGGTTGGTATTCAAATGATATAATTGCTTATGGTATGTTGTCATCATCTTCTGGGGATTACCTGGCTGCTGCCTCAGACTGAAGAATGCTCTTTACTGGTCTAAAGGACACTTAGTTAACAGCCACAAACTTAGGAGTAAGCTAAGAAAAAATAGGTATAAAATAAGGAAAAGGACATTTTCCCAATAAACCAAATCTTGACATGACATCATTTTTTCCTGTTCTGGGGTACCCAAGGAAAACACCAATATCTTAAATTGCAGTGTAGTCATCTTTTTCACTGCCCATCAACAATTATTACATAGCTGCCATGAATTAGCAGGGTTAGAATATCCTAAGCACAGATGCCTTCCTTTTCTACCCTCACCCCGTGTCAGAGTTCCCTTTTTGATCATTGAATTCTTGACCACTAAGAGAGTCTTCCACTGTGACAGGAGTTCACAAGCTTTCCTATAATGGGCCAGATAGTAAATAAATACTTTAGGCTTAGGAAGCTAGAGGGTAGGATCTCTGTTGCACCTACTCTATTGTTGTAGCCTGAAAGCAGCCACAGACAATACGTAAATGAATGGGTATGGCTGTGTTCTGATAAAACTTTATTTACAAAAACAGACTGTGGGCTGAACGACACTGCTGTAGTTTGCCAACTAGATAGGAACTGCCAATCTAGAATTGGCATGGGAAATGAAACCTATATATTACACCTATTTAAAATATTTCTTATGCATACCCTGAATACATTTAAACCACCACCTGTCTTTAAGAGGCTTTCAAATTAAAAAGGAAAAAAAAAGAGCTCTACAGATAATAGTGTAGGCAGTCTCTAAAGAATTGATGGTAACCCTGAAATTGGTTTCTGCATTGGATATTTGAAATTAAAAAAAATATTTTTAATAGAAACAGTTATTGGTATTATAATCAGTATATCTATAGTGGCTACATTGGTTTTTCGAGGGAAAAAGAAATTTTGTAAAGCTGTCAGTATGGGATTCTTTAATTTAAAATAAGTTTCAGGTCTAAAGATAGTCACAGATAAAAAATAATAATATCATATAATTTATTGACTCATGTCTCTTGCCTTTTATGTCTTCATATCAGTTCACAAAAACATTAACCCATAATCCACTTCAAGTATAATAATACTTGTATTACAAACATTGTTAAAAGTCCATTACATTTTAAATGTATCTTTCTTCACTCCAGTGAGAGATAACTTAACACTAGTCCTCACTCAATACATACCTGATGTATTTGGGAGCTTTTTCCTTGACATACATTTAGTAAGTCTGTATTAAATGCTTATTAGATGCTCAGCTCTGTTCTGGGCACTGGGGATATAGAGTTAAAGGAGACAGCCCTAGTTAGGAGCTCACAGTTTACATAGGGGAAATTAATAAATGGATAAATTAATAATTAACGTTAAGTATGGTGATAAAAGTATGCACAGTGAATAAGCTTGGGAAAAGTCTTCACTCTTATAGCCTGAATATTTTAAAACTAGATTCTAAGTAAAAAACATTTTCTTTCAAAAAATTCAAATCAGAGTCCAGATTGAGAGGTTCTCCAGGCAAATGTACATATTAATCTGATCTTGTCGTCTTTCCTGGCACCTGTATTTATTTAGTGAAAAGACTTTTCCTCCAGTATTACTTGAAAATTATTCAATGCCAGTGCATAAAACCATTGGCTTAGGAGTAAGGAGTAATAAAGAAGGCAGGTTGTTTCCTTGCCATAGAACAATAATTAGAATTTAGCCTAGGCTAGTAGTATGTCAGTAAGGAGTTGCCATCTGGAGTGTTGTGTAAAATCCAAACTGGAAGGCATTTAGTCCACTTTTTAATTAGAGTATCAGTGACTTGGCTCATTCCTCTGGCTGGAAGCCAGAGATAGATAGTCTTCTCGAGTCTTGGAGTAAGTCACATTATTCTTTCCCGGTATTGAACCTCTATCAGGCAGAGAGAATGCTTAGCTTTGATGTTTTTTCGTTTCTCCCTTTTTTACTGGTGTGATACAAAATAATGCATATAAGTATTTCTGCAACTTTGAAGAGATAGGTGTAATGGCCCTAGTGGGTATATATTTCTTCTTGTTATTACTCTTTTTTTAATTTTCTTTTAGTCAGACCTCAAAGGTTCTATTTTGTAGCTCTTCCTGGTTGATAGGATAGCTGTTTCTTCTTTCTTCTGCCATTTAGAATATGTCTAAACAGGGACATCTAAAACTTTTAAATATGTGCATATGCTCCTAGAATGTGAAGAGGGTGAAGATGAAGGAGTATTTTACTTGCTCATTCTTGAGATAGTGTGCGATTGGGGTTGGTGGAATACGGATCGAGTGATTTCCCATCCAGTCAACCGTTTGAGAATTTGTGTTTAAATAGCATTTTACAACTTATAAATTATAAATTGTTTTCACACTCTCATTTAATAGTCACAAAAGCTTTGTTAGAGAGGTATTATGACTTGCCGGATTTTTAGGAAACTTAAAGTTGTTTGGTCAAGGTCACGTGGCCCAAGTTGCACTTTGAACCCTAGTCTTCAAACGCCAAATCCCGGACTCCTTCCATTATGTTGTTCTTTGTTATTGTACTGTCAGGGTCTAAGAGTTATCAGAAATAATCAAATCCATTGTCTTGTTTTGTTCTTTAAAAAAATTTAGACATAATAATTTTTAGCTGCCTCTCCCAATGGATTTTTATATGAATAATGTTTGGGACAAAACTTTTCATAAATAATGTAAAAATATAGCTCATTTTTTTTTTTCCATTTTTTTATAAATTAGACTTCTGGGTTTGAAGTCCCTTCACATTACATCTGATAAGTCACAGAAATTTTCTCATGTTAAAAGACTGCAAGATAATCTGTCATTTAGTCATTTTAACTAAGAGACTGAATATACCATACAGCATTATTTGAGAATTTCTCTTTAGATAGGTGCACTATGATTTCAAAGAAATTCTGGAAATTTCTACTATTATTTTCCAGGTTAACATTAGCAGAATACCATGAACAAGAAGAAATATTCAAACTCAGATTAGGTCATCTAAAAAAGGTAAGTATGATCAGAAATGCAATTTTTAGTTTACATTTAGTGTGGAAGCAAGTTGATTATTTGGACGAATGTAATAGTTTCATAGACTTGCAGAAATCTTTGAGTTGTTACTCTGTCATATCTTGTATTCTAATGGTGGAAGTCATGTCTTTCAATTTTCAAATCAACTCCAGCCCGGGGAGAGTACTTTTCCTACAAGGGTACCAGTAGATATTTCTGTACACCTCAAAAGACTTCACAAGTGGTTATCCTTATAGTAAAAATTAAATATACAATAGGAGTAGATAGTTCCAAAATGATGTTAAAACTCTTATGATGTTTTAAATCACATAGCAGCTTCTTATCTCTTGCCCAAACCATATTGTAACACAAAGGCACCTATGTAGAATTTATTATTGATGATGTTCACAAAAGCATCTTAGATGTAGACCTCTCATCTCTAATTCAGCAACTCATACATTTTTGGTGGATGCTGCTTGTCATAATGAAGGTCAATAAGCATTTAATAAATTGCTATTGGTGTGTATTTTCTTTTTTTCCCATTAGGTGGTTCTCATATCTTGTTAAATCAGTGGAACTTAAGGCACCAAGTATAATCCATACTTACAGAACAGGACCAGATAGAGAACCTGAATTTTGTTTTTTGTTGTTTTTTTTTTTTTTAAATGGTTGCATGCTTATGTGTATATATATACAGAACATTTCTGGAAACTTAACAGTGGTTACATCTGGGGGAGTAGGCTTGGGGAAGCGGGAGCAGGGAGGCAGAGAACTCTTACTTTTCCTACCATACTACTCTATATGGTTTGAATTTTACTTATTATTTGTTATAGGCTTGGTTTTTATGATTAAAATTCTTTAAAAGACTTTTTTTTTTAAAAAATGCAAAACATCTTCCTTTAACTTTTCACGAGAGAACAGTCTGCTCTTGTTTTTGAAATGAGATTTTGGAAAGGTAAAGTTTCTTGTGTTCTGAGCTATTTCTTTCCTTTTCACTTTAGGAGGAAGCAGAGATCCAGGCAGAGCTGGAAAGGCTAGAAAGGGTTAGAAATCTACATATCAGGGAACTAAAAAGGATACATAATGAAGATAATTCACAGTAAGCAATTTGGGAGTATGTTGGGTTGGAGATTGCTGAGCACTCTCTGACATGAGTTGAATGATCTAAATGATGTTTTTGTTTAATATAAATTGGGTGCATTGATTTCATGGTGTATTTAGTTCTATTAACAGGATATAATACAGTTTTATAAACAAAGTTATGATTTGCTGTAGTTTAAATACATTAGATTTTTTTTATGGTGACATTGGTTAACTAAATCCAATAAGTTTCATCTGTACACTTTTAACAGTAAGGCATATAGGTATTTACACTGTGCGTTCACAGTGTAATGGTGGGAGCATGTGGCTCTTGAATGGTTTGGAAGAACCAAGTAGCACAGTTTGAAAATCCCCGACCTAGTGTAGTCTACACCCCTCACTTTATAGCAGGGCAGAAAGGGAGGAAGGCCAACAAAGGTCACAGGTCTAATTGTGGTTGCATTGAGACTGGCACCTATGTCTCATGACTCTACAGCTAATGCTGTTCATTGTAATTATGCTGTCTTTTTGAATTACATAACTTACTTTATGTTCAGAATTAGATATATTGATCAGCGGCAGTTATAATCGTGTATAACATGTTAGATATTCTGGAAATTTTATAAATATGGAAGATTGTGTAGTCTTTGACCTCAGGATGTTATATATTCCCTCTTTCCACAGATTTAAAGATCATCCAACGCTAAATGACAGATATTTGTTGTTACATCTTTTGGGTAGAGGAGGTTTCAGTGAAGTTTACAAGGTAAGTATGAAGAACTGGGTACAAAAACTGAGGGTTAAATTATTAGTCGTTACCAACTTAGAGAACATTTAGAATAATGGTAACTCTGGGTTGATTTCTATTAGTTGAAATTCAGAAACTTTAAGAACCTTGGAAACTTTAACTATCTTTGGGGGAACTGCTTTTAGTAAACTTCAGTAACTATGCAGGATACAACATTTTACCAAGTTTTCAAATTTGAAAAATAAATAATTATAGATTTTTAAAAACAGGAAGGAAAACACCACTAATTTCTGGGTAGCAGAATAAAAATTATGGTGATTTTTATTCTGTTTCTATACTTTCTGTCTCTTCTGCATTTGTTAGCGTGTGTTACTTTTATTCTCATAAAAATTTTTTTAACAATAAAAATGTTAGTTAATTCTTATTCAAAATCCTGCTTTTTAAAAACAGTCTCATCTTCTAAGTCAGAGTGTTTAGTAGCGCTGGCATTTTGAAAGTTTGCCCTTGCTTAGAGTGCTTTAGTTTGGCCAGGAAACTATAGACCACTGTGCCTCCAGTTGCTTTTTCAAAATGAGGAATTCAGCCAGTTTTAAATATAGCTACAGATCCATAATGTGTTCACCAGCCACAGCATCCTTAAATTTCTCTAGATGTTTCTGGCACCTGGCTTTTAAATGTAGAATTTGTTTTTTTAAGTGGTCTTTAGTGTGTAACCCTGATAATTCTCTTTTCTAAGGTGTAGCCTTCACTGTTATGATTTATATTATGCCCATCTGGATTTATATGTGGGAAACCTTTTGTGTAAAATAGTTTTTATTTAAAATAAAAACAGTAAAAACTAGATCTACTGGTTTTCCTTTTTTAATGTTAATTTTTTATTGTGATATATGTATACATAAAATTTATTTTAATTAACCACTTTAAAATGTGCAATTCAGTAGCATTAAGTACATTCACAGTATTGGGCAACTGTCATCACTCTCCATTTCCAGAACTATAATATTGTCTTTAGTGTACTGCTGGGTTTGATTTTCTAGTATTGTATTCATATTTTTTATCTGCATCCGTAAGTGGGACTGGCCCATAGTTGTCTTCAGTGGTCTAGCTGTCATAGTTGTCCTAGAATGAGTTGTGAATATTCTCTCAGTTGATATCCTCAAAAACCCAGTCGCTGCTCCTGTGATCTAGCACTACACAGCTGACGTGGGTCTTGCCAACAGTGGTGGTGTTTGGGGAAAGCATGTCCCTTTCTTTGGACAGTGGCTGGAGAAGTGACTTCGTGTGACTAACTTCAGACATTGTTGGGATCAAAACTGCTTTTTTACCCAGCATATATGAGTGGGACTAAAGGCAGAGCTGTTTTTCAGTTCTTGTTTCTGTTTACTTTAACAAACACAATATAATAAATGACAAGGTTATTTTCTAAACAAACACAACAAAGAGGTATATCCTCAGGGTTTATTTCTCAAGAAGGCAGATGATCTATGTTCCCAGCATTTCAAAAGTGGCAGGACTTACTGTTACAGCATGTCAAGTCCCAGTGTCAGCTGAGGGACAAAAGACAACCTAAGGGAGAAGAGTCCCATATAGGGTAGATGATGTCCAGAAAGAGAATTATTTGGAAGTGACTGTAATGGCATGCATGGGCTGTCTTTATGTTTGTGGTATATGCTTGGTTTTATTTTCTAACCCCCTTGGTGCCAGTTTGTCTGGAGACTTCTAAATTGTCTGATCACAGATTTCAAGAAGATGGTTGCTACTCTGAAGCAAGTATGCGATGCGTTGTCTTCCACTGCTGTTTTTATTTAATAATGCATTTTGGACTTTCGAGTATGTTTATCTGTTAAATAGAGGCTTCAAGTCAGTTGCCTGTAATTCTCGGTAATACATTCAGAATATAATTTATTCCTTTTCTTCATAGGCATTTGATCTAACAGAACAAAGATATGTAGCTGTGAAAATACACCAGTTAAATAAAAACTGGAGAGATGAGAAAAAGGAGAATTACCACAAGTAAGTGATACTAGCGGGTCTCATTTTTCAAAATTTAGTAATAATAGCTGAAGTTTGAGCACTGTGTTAAGAGCTTTACATGCATTGTTGTTATTTCATTTACTCCTCATAACTGTCTTAGAAGAGTGAATAAATTTTCCATTTTACTGATGAGGAAACTGATACTTAGAGAATTTGAATAATAGTTACAAAATGGCTACATTTATATTTAAATCTAGACTTCCCTTAATCCAAAACCCATGCTCTTAACCTCCCCTTCCATTGTGTGTATAAAATTAGTTACAATAAACAAAGCCTGAGAAACCATTGTTGCTTGTGTGTGGAACTCACAAAAGAGTCCTTTAGGGGTCTAAGGACCCTCGGGAGCTTCGGGTAGAGCTTTTTTCGCTGCTCCATTATTTCATTCTGGAGGAGACCAGCCTGCCTCGGTGCTACTCGTTCAACTTGTTCAGCTCCCTCAGCACAGTTTGCCCATCTCCAAGTTCTTGGTCTTCAGTGTCCCTCTTACTGTGCTTGTCTCTCCGCAACGCCACTGGTGGTGGCCCTCATCCGTACTTATGGGGAGGGGTGACTTCTTTAGAATGAATAGTTGTTAGCTATGCAGGTATGAATTTCATTAATTCACTAATGCCAGGTTTTGCTTTTTTCTCTCCAAGCCTCACAACATTGGGGTTCATGGCCCATTTGCTTTGGAGGCCACACAGAATCACTTTGCTGTTAGAGTCCCCGCTGGGTTTAATAGTGTTTCCTTGTTACAGATACAGGTACTGAATTAGACATGTCCTACCCCTGAAAGGAGACAGCCCCTCTTGATGTAAACAACCCTCCTCCTTTCTCTTAAAGCAGTTTTGGTTTTTTTCTTATAAATAGCACTTTGGAGGGGAAAAAAGCAGTGGACTTTGAAGTAGCCTTTTAGTTGGCTTCCAAATCCCAGGGGGGAAATAAAACATTTCTGCATCATCAACTAGCCCTTGGTGCTGGACCAAGGCAGCCCTTGCATTGTACCTGTTGTTCATCAGGGACCCAGGAACTCATCCCGTTCCATGCAGACTGGCAGTAGCTCTCAGCCCGGGAGAAGAGAAGGTTCCTGTGGCATTAAGAGAAACAGGGCTTTAGCAGAGGTAGGAAAAGGGATTACATGCAGTTTATGCATCTGCATGTGTGTCTTATGTGACAGGCAGCTGTAGTCCAGATGCCTCTGAGGAGCAGTTACATTATTATAAGTACATTCCAGTCACTTGACGTGCAGGGACGAATGATAGGCCTCAGCAAATGCCAGAAACACTTCAGAGAAGGAAACCACATGTTGTCCTGGCCAGTTATAAATGAGAAACGTTCCCATTATTTTGAGACACAGTGGCTCAGGGTATTGGAACAGCCCATGCTTCTCTTTAAAGACGCCCTTCAGCTGTCCTTGGAGCCCGTTGCCTATCTTACATGTACACTGACCACACTGACCAGTTGACTTTAGGAGGGATCAGCCTTGGTCAGCCAAGACTATTTTCTTAAGAAGATAGTTCCTGTTGCAGGATCTATACATATTTTGCCTGGTCTCAGTGTCCAGCTGTTGGGCTGGCCTTATAGAGATCTCTGGCATTAATACTGTAGTAACTGCAGGTGGGTGTTCTGCTCACCCCAGCATTTTGAAAGAGTGAGGGATCGAAGCCAGGCCCACCTACCCACTTGACACACGGGCAGGTCCTGGAGGGAATGAATTGGGCATCTTCCTCGCATTTCTCCACCAGACAGTGGCGGGGCCTGCCTTGAGTTTCTGAGCTCTTTCCTGGCCCAGCTCGGGCTCGCAGTGTTTCCTCGTCAGAGCTGGGAATCAGGGTGCCTGGGCACCTCTGCGAAGCTTCTGGACAGTGGCCATTTCCCTATGGACACTGGGGAAGGAGTGTGCACAGTTATTGTGACTTCTGTTCATCCTTCAGGGAAAATTTTTAAGCACTTCCACCTTTTTTTGAAAGATTTTGCTTGCTAAGTGATATGAAATCATTCTGATGAATTTCAGGCTGCAGATAATAGTGAATTAGCAAAACGTCATTAACTCATGAACTCCTTCAAAGTTAAATGAAGTTTATATCAAGCACATAACAAATTTTTGAGAGTGCTTTAAAAATTCAGTATTAAGCTGAAAAGTAGTCTACTTTAGTGTGTGGTAACATTATAAAATATGAAAATGCTACTCTAACCCCTCAAACTTTTGATTGCTTTTCCTTTCGTGGGGGTAACTTTCTAATCCTGTCCGGAATCAAGATATTTACTTTTGTAAAAAAGAAGGAAAAAGTCAAAGACGATAAAAGTTTTTGTTTAAGTTCTATTCTGTACCTCCTTCCTTCTTATTCTTCCCCCTACAAGCAAAAAGTAAACTGACTGTTTAACCTTATTAAAACTTTTAATAGGTATTACTAGATTTCTTTAACTCCCCAAAATAACATATTAAAAACTCTACAACAGGAAAAATTACATATAAAGCTTTCTGTAGAAATAATTGCATTTGAATTAATATACTCTTATATAATTTTTTTCTAATTTTCTAGGATAAAGTCATTTTATCCTAGAAAGTGTAAATATATATACACTTTTAAGAGAGTAAAAGACTAACTTTAGGATAAGTCTCTTCCAGTGTCTTATTAAAGTTTCTGTATTTATATTGCATTAATCCCTTGGATGCTAAATTGAAAGTTGAACATGTGAAGGATATGGGGGAGCCACACGGCCTTGCCTGATGAAATGAGAAGTGGACTTAGAACCTGCTGTGAGGTTGAGGGAATGCTTTCAGTGACACACAGCAAATTCCCTTAGTTGGCGTGGAGTTCAGATGACACTTCCTTTGATTCTTAATTTTTGCCTCCTTTAGCTTCCTCTGTACCTTGACAGAGAAATTAGTCTCTACTCTGAAATACACAAAAGCAAAAGTTAAAAATTTCAGGGAACTATAGATTTATAGCATGCTAGGGTAAAAAAAATGACTTTTGAACAGTTATCTATTTAGTTCATAGGTTTCTAAACCTCTTTTTAAACAGCATCATCTTTATTTTACCAAATGAAATATTACATGGATTCTTGATACATGAAAAAGGACAGTGTGGAACTCCTTTGGAGGAATCGGGGGTTGGGCCAAAGCTCCATTTGCTCAGCGTCTCCACAGGGGCTCTGGAGGTGTGGATCACCAGTGAGAGCCCCCTTCAAAACTGCCAGTCCAGTGTGGTGGTGTCACAGTGAAGCCCGGTGAGCTGGTGTCACAAAGACCAGACGCCAAGTCAGGTTTCTTGATCCCACTGTAGCATGTATTCTAACACTGCCTTGTCTAAGTGCTGGCAGAACGACCTAAAGATGATGAAACAAAGCATCAGAAGAAGCAAAAACTGCCAGAAGTGGCATCTTGAAAAATAAGCCTAGTCAAACAAAGTTTCCATTGGGGAAAAAATATATTTAATTACTTTTAGATTCCCATTCCTCCTTTCCCCTGCCTTTCATTGTGTCCTCACCTTTGTTAGTTGAGTACTTTCTGAGTATTTTTGACATTACAGAATACACTAATTTCTGAAAACATCACTTTCTTTAGTTTTATTTTACCATACTATGGAAAATTTTCTTTTCTGACTCTTGCCTTATAACTAAATGCCCCAAACTAAATGGTGCTAGGTTACTTAAAATATAATAATTTCCTGTTGCTCTCTTTGTAAATAAGAACTAAATACTTGAAAAATTATTGGTAATTGTATAAATATGTTCTATTATTTTTTTTAAAACTCAATATATGAATATATCGGATTATGTAGTACATTTTTGTTCCTAATCTTATTAAATGTTCTTAAATTGGAGAAGTGTTTTAAAAAGAGATATAATACTTTTAAATTCTTGTTCTGAGAAAACTAGGGTTTCCAGCATTTCAAATTTTCTATCAGTTTCACATTTTTTTAGAACTAAAGCCGATAGCCCTTTAAATCCATTTCATAAGGAGTAGGATTCAAAAACAAATACAAATTACAAAATGCCTTATATAACCAATAATCTTTTATCCAAGGAGTTTATATGCTAATTGATCCCCTTGGTGTAACCCCAGGATGTAAACATTTTAGATTTGGAGTATTAGCTTTAGAAGAGAGGAAAAAAACACTGTGTAATTTTTAAAGCTCCAATATTTGCATGTAAATACAAAGTGGTGATATTGTCATAGGACGAACTCGAAAGGGGTAAAAATCCATCCAACAAATACTTGAGCATCTACTGTTTTCTCAGCCGTTTGGTAGATACTAGGAGAGAAAATAGGATGAAGAAAGATAAGGAAAGCAGATCTGAATGGATTGAATAGGTGGAAACAATAGAGAAATGAGGACTATCTTTGATGAGTTATAAAAGACAAGTTAAAGTATAAACTATTTATTTTCCATTTTGTTTGCAGGCATGCGTGTAGGGAATACCGGATTCACAAAGAACTGGATCATCCCAGAATAGTTAAGCTATATGATTACTTTTCACTGGATACTGACTCGTAAGTGCTGTGCCGATTTAGCTTAGCAGTTAATACTATTTTCTTGCAGTGTCTTGACTACTCATGGAATAGAGTTTAAATCTGAGTCTAGGGAATACTTTTTGAGGGACCAAATATATTTGTTTATGGACAGATGATCATATGTAAATTCACATTTGGGCCAGCAAGACATCTCTTGGCCAAAGGGTATGTGCTGGTATGTGTTTAACATCCAGCTTGGTGGGGAGGGAGATGGGGCTATAAATTACGCCAATTTCTGTGGTGTAAATACTCTCAACATGTCCAATTTTGAGCTCCCATTGTTTTTAAAGTAGCTTCATTGAGATATAATTTACATACCATGCAGTTCAATCTTTTAAAGTGTACAGTTCAGTGGTTTTCAGATGTGCACAACCATCACCATAGTCAAATTTAGAACATTTTCATTACCTCAAAAAGAGAAACCTTTTGCTATCATCTTCCTATTCCTCCACTGGTAGGACCCCCAGTCCTAAGCAACCAGTAATCTTTTTTGTGTCTATACATTTCCTATTCCGAACTTTTATAAATAATGGATCATATAGTATGTGGACTTTTGTGACTGGCTTCTTTCACTTAGCATAATGTTTTTTCAAGGTTCATCTTTGTGGTAGTCTGTATCAGTACTTCATTCCTTTTATGACCAAATATATTCCATTGTATGGATATACCACCTTTCATTTATCCATGTATGCTACCAATGGCTTCATAACCAGCTCACAAAATTCCTGAAAATTTAACTACCAGCTCTCAGAAACTGGCACACATTGGTGCCGGCATGCACCAGTGAGTGTGGACTGTTCAAAAGAGCCTCTGCTCCACCTTGGAGACCCTGATGAGCACTGACGGGCCTTTTAATGAAGTATCAGCAATGTGATTTTTATCATAGAATGAAAATGAATATGGCATTTAAATGAAGGCATTGCCCAGTGCTGTGTGTTAAAATACAGGTTCATAGCCTTACAGGCTGTTAGAATTGGAAGAGATCTCGTCCGGCCTTTTCATTTTATAGGTAGAGATTTAAGGACCAAAAAAAGTTAAATGACTTGTCTAAGATCTTTACTAATCTTAGGAATTGTTGTATTTTGTTACCAGATATAGATAAATTCTAGCACCTCTGGGTTTATCCAGGAATTGAGAGTATTTCAGCACATGGAAACGTTTTCCTTAGGAGTCTAACCTGAGTCGGGAGAACGTACTCTGGGTCTGGCCTTCAGGTTCTGGCTTCTTAGTCTTCCAGCGTGACTCCAGGAGTTTGGGCCCATTTCAGGTAGCAGCTGTCTCAGATTGCTACAGAGAACTGGCCCACATTTAGAAATGACCCCAAAAGGAGACCATAATTCCCTTGGGAAACATAAACCATCTCCTCCTCTGTCTGCTAGGGCGGCCCTTGTACCAGGCGTAGCCATGTGTGTTTAGCATGGAGTGGGGTTCAGAAAAATACCTACTTAGAGAGCACATCTCCACAGGGTGGCGTTACCGTTTTGCTTTGAGTAAATTCCTTGAACACTAGGTAGGATCCTCACTCCCACCCCCTAAAACGTAACTTTAAGAACTATTTCAAAAATAAATATAACGATTTTAGATTATCTACTGTTTTGAATTGTATACATACTTTTAACTAATCTAAGAAATTGAACTAATTTTGTACTATTCTTGAGTTATTTACTTTGTTCTTCCTTTTGTGTGATGAATTTTCATGAACAATAAGTCAGACCATCATTTTAGAAAGTCTTCTGTAAGTCATTCAGGATTAAAAGTTTAGATTTTGTTTTCAGCTTGCATTTGGGTCAAAGAATAAATCCACTAAGCATGAGACTCCGTGTCTCAGATTTCAGTGTCTCAGATAGGAGAATCTGTACATTCCAGACATTTATTCTCACATAGGGTACCGGCATGCCCTGGCATGGTTCATAAAAAGCGTAAAGCTGTCGTTCAGTTTTGGACTCTCACAGAAGCGCATGTCCACATTTCCTTGCAGTGCACGTGGAAGGCCTTGGATTGCCCGCAGGTCCGTAGTGCTAGTCCTGAGCTTGTTTGCTCTCAGGTCTGCTCCTCACCCTTCCCGTGTTCTGCATCTTAGATGAGTTGGCCCATGTAGGCTGTGTGCACCAGGTTCCCGTGTCAGTTGTTACTCAACTGGGTTCAGCCAATAGGGATACAGATGGTAGTGGGTGGAGGACACCCCCCACACAGTGTGGTTCCAGTTTCCTTTGGTGACCTTGGGTTCTAGTTACACCATCTCCTTCCTCTGGCCCTCTGGCCTTAGGGTGCTAATGACTTCCTGCTCTAGATGATATCTGGGGTGCCTCACTGGCCAGTTTGTCTTTTCAGATCTGTCATCATCTGTGTTTAGTTCTCTGAATTAAAGCTTCTCTGTTTTAAATACTGAAGTATTTTTATTTCCTGGCTAGACCCTGGGTGATAACACCCATATTGTTACAGCTTAGAATAGTTTAAAAGGTATTCATCTCTCAGGAATACTCAGACAGTTTGGAAATCTTTACTTTAGTTTATAGCTGCCTTGGAAGATACACGTGGCCCTTAATGCCAGGAATGGTATGTGGTTTTAAATTTGGGTCTGTTTAATGTATTGATATATGTGAAAGAAGAAAACCCATACTGTGTAATAACACATTTGTTAGAACCACAGATACTATACTTTAAAAAGCTCTTTTATGTTGTGTTTAGCAAGGAGAAATTGTAGTGCAGTATTGTGCCAAACTGCCAAGGGATAGAATATGCAGCTGGTCCTTGGGACCTGGGCAAACCCGAGATTCTTCCTTGCTGTCAGCACTCAGGGCTGTAGAAAATATTTGCCGAAAACTGCCTTGGTCACGATATGCTTGTTTAGAAATGGAGCTTGACGTGGATACATAAAGGAGGACCCTTCCAAAAAGATACCTACTTTAAATACACTGCAGTTCTTGTCAGTATTCTTTTAGTCTGAATTCAAGAAGAGGTATGCCATGCAAGAACTTGAGCACCACAGAGTCCAGCGGGGGGTGTAGGGACATGGAGACTCTTCACCAAGAGTAAGCAGTTTTCTTCCTGAAAACCACTCAGGTAACTAAACTGAATAAAGAATAGAAGAGTAATTTTTTTTTTTTTTTAAGTATTTTAAGGAACACAGAAGGAGTGAGAAGCTAATTACGTAAAGGTTTCACTGGGGCTGATTTAGTTAGTCATAATCTGCTTGCTCTCATCCTGTGGTCAAATGTTGGTTTATTTGTCTTTAGGTTTTGTACAGTATTAGAATACTGTGAGGGAAATGATCTGGACTTCTACCTGAAACAGCACAAATTAATGTCGGAGAAAGAGGCCCGATCCATTATCATGCAGATTGTGAATGCTTTAAAGTACTTAAATGAAATAAAACCTCCCATCATACACTATGACCTCAAACCAGGTATGTCTGACTTAGGAGACAGTATTGATAGCTTTTCTTTGCTCTTCTAAGTGACTTTTAATTTTATAAAGTTAGAGAATTTGGCAGGAGACAGAGGTCTAATGTCACCTGACTGTAGATTGCTTGAGTGGGTGTGGGAACAAGAGCCCCGGCCACGTAGTGCTGGGCTGAGGAGGGTGGGTCGTGTTGGCTCTCTGGAGAAACAGTGCCCTTGTCTGTAGAGCCAGGGCAGTTCATGATGTCAGTCCAATTAAGAAGGAACTGTTCTGGCAAGCTCAGCTTTGTTTTTCCCTGTTTCCTATATTACATAGTAGTTCCTCTACCCTAGGTCTCTTGATAAATGCCCTAAAATTAACAACTTACTTTGCACACTAACCTCACATTTCATTAAATTCCGAGCAGAGTTTTTCATCTTTTTGTATGGTTACTATCTGACTTAATAGTCGTCAGCAAAAAGTAGGGGGCAGTTAGACTTTTTACCTCTATTTTTTATTGTCGTCATCCTCGGCTGTTTGTACAGGACGCATATCTTAGTAGACAGCTCTAACCGACTTGGCTTTGGTGTTAGGAAGATGGTTCCCACTCACCTCCTGGCGTGGCACAGTTGTGAAGGTTGCTTTCCTCTTCTGGTAGCTACGTATTAAATCTCACTATTCATTATTCTCTAATGCTCTAATACAATTCACTTGACTAAAAACTTCATTACAGTGAAGTGATTTTAAAGAAATGGCCATTGCGTGATTGGGTTTTCCATCACTAAATCCTGTACATTTTCTTGCCGTAGGAGCTGTAGGTGGCACTGTGGTACTATCTTTGATTCTCTTGTGTGTTTTCTTTTGATTTTTTTTTCCCCTTGAACTAATGTTCTAAACACGATGGTTTAGAGATCCTTATTGAAAAGGTCAGATGAAACTTTCCCACCATTTTGACTGACGGTACAAGCGATATTTTACTTTGGAGAGTTATAATTTTTTCCACTGCTCATAGTGGCGGTTTTGGCACATTAAGCAGGTGATTCTTGGAAAATAGAAGGTTGCAGCCAGACACCGAGGACTCTCCTCCAGCACTGAGTCCAGATCATTTTATTCTGGGGATTTAGATGTTGGCTGTCATGCGCAAGAGTTTGAGTTCACTTGTCCCCTTCTTGTCTGTTATTACCTTGGATTTTTCTCTGAATTAGTAACTCTCTTTATTCATGAAGATTTTTATCTTTTTAGGTAATATTCTTTTAGTAAATGGTACAGCATGTGGAGAGATAAAAATCACAGATTTTGGTCTTTCCAAGATCATGGATGATGATAGCTACAATTCAGTGGATGGCATGGAGCTAACGTCACAAGGTGCTGGTACTTATTGGTAGGTATCCGGGTGATCTGCCAGATTGGCTGGTGGAGATGTGGTTGAGTTATACTGAAGGGTTGATAATAAAATAATATCTACATCTTGTCTGCTTACCAGTAATGCTGTAAACCAAAGCAGATTTTCCTCCTCAGCAGTTTGACTCTTAATTTGTCTTAATTTTTCTTTCCTTTCTTGAAAACTGTTGAGAGAGATTATGTGTGGCCAGGTATTTGAGTTGCACGTTTCCTCTGTAGGGTTGACCCTATCGAGTGGGTAGAGAATGAGGTTGCTCATGTGTGTATATAAAGAATGGCCCTAAATGCTTTTCAGTACAAATGCAGATCTCCATGGGTTAATGGGATGAGGGATTCATTTCTAGAGTTGCCTGAGGATGATGGACTCTCAAGAACTAAGGAGTTCTGAAGATCAGGATGTAAAATAATCAGGATATAAAAAGCATCTCTTGCAATCTAATCAGGAAAAAGTTTGCAGTTTGCCAAGAAATGTATCCATCTCAGCATGTTCTAAAAAGTTTTGAGCCACATTTCTTCCCATCTTTGTCACTCATCTCTCCCCAACCACCTTACCCCAGCTCTATCTGCCTGTTCTGTGATGTATCCTACTTCTGCCTACTGCTGTTTTTGACAGAACCATAAAGGATACTTGCATTTCAAGCATTTCACTTTGTGATTGTAAATATGTGTTAACAAAGTTTTCTTTGCACTTCTGAAGTGGTAACACAAAGCCACATACTGGAATGCGTGATTCTGAACATGAAAAATGCTTCCAGCAGCATAATGGGGGGAGGGTAACACCTGCTGTTACACCCCCGAGTCAGCTCACTTATGTTTGAGCCTGTAGAATAATGACTCTCTGGGAATGAGGGTGTTGATCTAAGGCAGACAGAGAAGAGGTGGGGTGTCTTTCATAACACTCAGGGTCAACCTGTTCTTGTCAGTCCAATCTTATTTAAGTTAGATATATATTAATCAGATCCTGCTAAAAACACAAAATTTCTACTTTCCATCACTCCTTCTTATTTGTGGAGATGGTACCTATAGTGAAAATCAGTCACTAAATTAAAACTTTGAGGTTCTAGGTTTAAAATAGAAGCTACATTTATAGTGTTTATTCACTATGGTGGTTATTGTGGGTTAGCGTTCCTGTCACTAAATGATACAAAAATATCTGCCGTTGGAAAATCTGGAGACAGGTCTATACCTCTGCTATATAAATTCACTGGAACTTGGATTTGAATGTTTTGTTTGATAGCTTGATCTTTTTAAAAGGTGAAGCTTTTTCACATTTAATTAGTTTTCTCATTGCTCCCTTTTGCTGTATTTGCTAAGCTATAAAAATTCAATGGTTGGAATATATATAAAAACTGTATGATGTTTGGGATTTGCTTCAAAGTAATTTGTTTTGGGGGAAGTAGAGAGAAACATATATGAATAAAGATTCACTGAATGTTGATAGATGTTGAAGCTAGATGATGATTGCTTGGGGATTCATTTTACTATTCTACTTTAGATTATATTTGCATAGTAGAAAGATGATTTTTTTCATAGTAAAAAGTAAGAGAGGGGCTACTAAGAAAATTAAATTTTATGAATTTCTATAAAGGTTTTAAAAGTCTCCATATTGGTGAAAACATTGTCATAGTCATCATCCTCAATATGTCATCCCATCTTATGTCCCAAAGAGATACAAGTAGGATAGGAGGACATAACAAATTCTTAGTGACTGTTTGCAGTTTTTGATTGTTGCAGAATCTTTCTACATTGAATACTACTTTTAAGTAAGTGTGCTGTAGACTAGGCCTTGAGAATCATTTTTCTTTATGAGGATTTTATCATGATGGACTATGCGACTGTGTTTGTTTTTTAAACACAGTGTGGTGTCATAGAACTGTCTTCTACTCTTCCTCCCAAAATCCTTGATAGAGAATTAGAGTGCTTATTATTTTCAGTGTTATTTGGGTGAAGAACTAGTTTATTTCTTCATTTACAGATAGAGAAACTGAGGCCTAGAAAGTAAGTTTCTAGACTTCTGTTAAGTGACAGTGTCTTTTGTATTCTAAATATTTGGCTAAGTTATTACTCTGCATTTGGACAAATTCAGCAACTTCTGCTCTTTGCCACCACCTCCACAAAATGTTATAAATACATTAAAATCATCATTTTTAAACCAAGATTCTATTTGTTATATATCAAAGATCATATTTAAGTTACACACACACACACACACACACACACACACACGCATGCGCGCACGCGCGAGTGTGTATGTATATAAATCAAGAAAGGTGAAAACTCTAGGATTCAGGGAGGTTTTAGTGGTATTTGAAAAAGCTGGGTTTTTTTTTTTTAATTAATTTTTCCTATGTTTTTGTTTCTTTGCTGTTTTCCCCCTCCTTGTGAATTTTATATCTCTATATTTATTTTTCAATATGTATTTTGGCTAAAAGTATTTGTTGTGAAATAATCTCAGTCATATAATCTTGGTCTTAATCATTCAAAAATATTTGCTAAAATGAATAAACAAAAATATGAAACTAAATTTCTATTAAAAGAACTGAAGCCCATCATTTGAACATTTTCTGCATCTCAACTCTTGTGGTCCCCTTCAAGCTATAAGTTTTGTACCAGAAGCACAGCAGGGTCTAAAATAGTTTTTCACAATTGTGAAAGGATGAAATCTGTAGAAATCGATCTCTTATCTTCCAGCTGTGCGGTGGCTAAGAATCCACACACTGAGTGGAAGCATGAGGCCCGGTGGGAAGGGAAGGACTTCAGATGAGGATTGAGTTCTGCTAACTAGTTTAGCTTTTTCCGCACTATTTTGTTAGTCTTCCAGTTGCTCCTGATCGCCCATAAAGTAAGAAATGTAAAATACCTTTGATAATATGGACTTTAATGTCACCATTGATTATATATTATAGTTATTGCCAGTCTGCATTTTCAGAAGAGGCTACATTAAGAAGACAACGGCCACCCCCCACAGAGATTTCTACTGGGTCTTGAAATCAGTGGGACTTTTGAAATAGTTATTTATTTTACATGAAATAAATAAATAGTTAATGTATTTATAACATTATAGTTTAATGTATTTATAACATTTTGTGGAGGTGGTGGGGAAGAGCAGAAGTTTCCTTCCAACATGAAAGGAAACCCATATCACCTCTGGTTATAGTTTAATGTTTGTTGATGCAGCTGTTATAAAAGAGAATGCACATCTTTTATGGCCCCCCCACACCTTAAACTTGTCAAATGACACTTATATTAGGTACAGCTATGAGAAAGGACTCTGGGGTGGGTGAAAGAGGAACTAGGAGAATATTTACCTTTCTCAGTGAATTGAGAAATGTATTTTAAGGCTTCATAGGACATTATTACTTCCGTAAGTTGGCATGTCTTTTCATATGACTTTCTCCAGCTAGGTCTAAGTTGCTTTTTCAGCTGTTAAAATTCAGATATTTTTGTTTCCAACAAGATCTTCTCTTTTGCCTTTTTTACATGTCTTAGATTTACAGAGTCATTTTCCTAAGAATTTTTATTTCCTTTTTGTCCCAGGTATTTACCACCAGAGTGTTTTGTGGTTGGGAAAGAACCACCAAAGATCTCAAACAAAGTTGATGTGTGGTCAGTAGGTGTGATCTTCTACCAATGTCTTTACGGAAGGAAGGTAAGGAAGGTAGAGTGTGGTAGCTCGACTTCTGTATTGGGTGACACGTGTACACAATGGCATGGTGTGGGTTATTCTCTTGGGATTAATCATTGGATTACACAAAATGGAATCTTGAAAGTTGTGGTTTGAAGAAAATAAAGACTTAATAAAAGCTTTATATATAAGCAGAAATTTTCAACCCAGGAGCACCTAATGAATTTTGCTGGGTTGTGGGAAACATGCATTTTTTTTTTTTTTGCTATTCTCAATTAGACTCAGGATATATTTCGATTCTAATAATATGTTTTAGGGAACATATTTAGGGAATATATTATATGAAACAGTTTATTAAAGTATACAGTCTTCCCAAGAGCCATTCCTAAGGGCCCCAGACTTGAAACTTGAAATATCTGCAGGGCTCTTTTTTCCCAACCACTCCATTAACTAAAGCTGTTATTAATAAAAACATGCTTTATATTTCTATACTGGGAGGTGGTGTCAGAAAGTATTTACTGTCTGTTACCTCTGATCAAGGTGATACAGTATTAGAATAATAACCTAGGTAGTAAACTCCATCTAATGAATTTCACATTTGTTTTTTTTTTCTTGTGAGCATACCTTATAAATGTATATATTAGGGTCCAGCTGTATATTTATATTGATATGTCTGCTGTCAGTGCGTTTATATGTTTCAGTGCTCCCCATCAGGCTGTAGGCGTAAACCACTTGGAGTCCCGCAACTCCCCTGGACTCTTAATATATTGATTACAATCCCTAGACCAAGTTCTTAATTCACATTTCAGCTTCTTCTTTCGCTTCTTGTCTCCGTTCTTTATCCTACTCCTCTCATATGGGGAAACTATTCAGAACTAGTAGAGGTTAATTATTATTTATACTCCGATAATATGGAAGTGCTGCTGATAGTGGTGGCAAAGGTTATCTAGAAAGAATTGTTTGTGATCCCTCAATAGAAACACTATAGAGATGACACTAGGCCTAAACTTATTTTTTAAGAGTTTATTAGAAAAGGGCAATTTGGGGCACAGATAAAGCCTACACTTTTTTTCTCCACTCTGTCCTTACCCCTTCTACTCTTACTTTTCCATCTCTCTTTATCCGTGTCTTGGGTCTGCCAGTGGCACATATGGGTATTAATTAAGCCCACCGGTATCATTCAGGGCAAAAGAGGTTACTGGTTCCTGCTCTGAATCTTTTTTCTTTGCCGTAAGCAAAACTTAGCAAAGGTATGATATAGCAGATGCTGCTTCTGGTCCCAGCTCTGCTTTAACTTAGATGTTAAGTAATCTGTGACCAAGTTACTTAAGCTCTAAGCCTTTCCGCCCTTTATAAAATGAGAGGATTATAGATCATCTCTAAAGTTGCTCCTAGCAGTTCTCATTGAGACATGTTTTCTCCTTTTCCTCCCTGTGGTGTTGAATTGTCCTTTTAACCAGAGGCCCGCCTTTGTTTGTTCTGTTTTTATATGCTAGCCTTTTGGCCATAACCAGTCCCAGCAAGACATTCTACAAGAGAATACTATTCTTAAAGCTACTGAAGTACAGTTTCCGCCAAAGCCAGTAGTAACACCTGAAGCAAAGGTAAGTTCTGACCCACCGGCCAGCAAAAATGACTGCTGTGATGTTTGTGTCATTTCTCTAGGTAATAGTGATGAATTATTCAGTACAAAATTCAAGACTCATTAAAAACCACCTCCTCCTAAATGTATGTTTCTCCAGCTTCCACCCTCTTCTCCCCTTCTCTTCCCACAAGAAATATTTGTTGAGTGCCTGTTAAGCAGTAGACACTGTTCTAGATAAGGGGAAGAAACTCTGAGTCTTTAGCAGTGAACTGTACAGACAAGGTCCCAGCCTTTAAGAAATTTACCTTCCACTAGGTGAGACAAACAATGACTAAAACCAGACATGGTTCAGATGGTGATAAATGTTATTAAGAAAGTAAATCGGGGTAAAGGGGCAGAGAAGTGGGAGGAACCCCTTTTTTGATGACAAGGCCAGGGAAAGCCTCAGTGATGAAGCGAGTTTTTGAGCAGTCTTGAATGATGTGAAGGTGGAGGCCATGTATAAATTTGGGAGAAGAGTATTCCGAGGAGAGAGAAGTGAGTGAAGCCGGTGTGAGTGCGAGCTCAGCAAGTCCCCACAGCGGGCGGAGCAGAGGGGAGAGTGAGTGGTAAGAGAGGCAACAGGACAGACTGCAAAGCGTGATGGGAATACAGCTGAAAGTTTTAATCAGGGCAACTACGTGAGCTGATTGCTGTTTCAAAAGCCTATACTGGCAGCTGTATGGAGAGAAAATTCAAGGTAAAAAGAGTTAATTTGACCACTATCTAACCAAAGAAATCCTTTTTAATTCCAGTTCTAGGTAACTCACTAAGAAAGGTTTATTTTTAAAGACCAAGGATCATTATGTTCACTTCTGTTTTTATCTTGCAAATGCTTTAATCAAGCAACTCCCTATAGGCATCTTTTATTTTGAAAAATCAGGATTTGTTTTATACTTTTGTATTTTGTTAATTAATCATAGAAAAAAATGAAATCATTTCATGATTTAGATTTTTTCAAAAAGACTACATTTTGATAGCAGTTTTAGATTCACAGCAAAAATGAGTGTAAAGTATAGTTTCCACATACCCCCAGCCCCCATGCACACACAGCCTTCCACGCTGTTGGCATCCCAGTCAGTGAACCTCCACCAAGATGTCATTATCACTGCCGTGTAAAGTATGGGCTTTGATAATGATATTTGAGATTTTTTAAAAAATCAATTCATTAAAGTAATTATAAGACCTCAATGAAATAGAACTGTCTGGTGAAAAAGACAGATCATGTATTTATGGGCCTTTATGATAAGAGTTGTAGAAGTTGTAGAAATTGAGACTACATAGCCCTTCATACCTGATGCAAAAGAAACCTCCATGTAGGTGGTAAATTAGGAATCCGAATCATACCCCACTCACAGTAGGTCTTTATGTCTGCAGTACTCTTGGGGAGACAAGGTTTTCCTTTAGACAAATGAGCATGTGCCTGCTCATTTGCTTCATAATCTTTCAGGAAAGGCCGGGATACAAAGGGAAAGTATGTACCAATCTGCGACACACTGCAGTGTCGGTCAGTGCCAGTCTCCTCACCCTGAATGTGGTGGTAGTTGGTCATTACGGTTCCCACTTGCTCAGGAAGTCCGCAGGAGGCTGTGCTTTACATATGTGGGACCGTGAAGTTAGACTATACCCATGCAAACCAGCCAAGGCAAAGAGAGAGAGTTGTGTGTTGGTCTTGTGCTTTGGGGACAGAGGTATTTGGAGGTCATGCCCCATTCCCCCTCGGGGATGGCTCAGCTGCTCTTTCTGGCAGGAGTCGGTGGCCACAGGGAGGTGCTGCTGCCAGTGCATCTCCTGCCCTGGTCTTCTCCAGGTCCGCCAGGTAGTTTCTGGGAAGGGCCCTGGCAGCTGCTTTAGAGCCTCGGGGTCCCCTCCTGGGGCACCAGGATTCTTCTTTAAGAAACTTTCCTTTCAGGCGTTTATTCGACGATGCTTGGCCTACCGAAAGGAGGACCGCATCGACGTCCAGCAGCTGGCCTGTGACCCCTACTTGCTGCCTCACATTCGAAAGTCGGTCTCCACGAGTAGCCCTGCTGGAGCTGCTATTGCATCAACCTCTGGGGCATCCAATAACAGTTCTTCGAATTGAGACCCACTCCTAGGCCACAAACTGTTCAACACACAAAGTGGACAAATGGCATTCAGCAGCGGGTTTGGAACATAGCGAATCCGAATGGATCTCATGAAACCTGTACCAGGTGCTTTTATTTTCTTGCTTTTTTCCCATCCATAGAGCATGACAGCATCGATTCTCATTGAGGAGAAACCTTGGGCAGCTCTGGCCAGGCCTTGTAGGGAAAGGCCCCGCCCGAGGTTCCGGCGTCAACGGCCACTGTGTGTGGCTGCTCTGAGTGAGGAAAAAATTAAAAAGAAAAACTGGTTCCATGTACTGTGAACTTGAAAACATGCAGACTCAGGGGGGTCCCTGATGCAGTGCTTCAGATGAAGAATGTGGACTTGAAAATACAGACTGGGCTAGTCCAGTGTCTATATTTAAACTTGTTCTTTTCTTTTAATAAAGTTTAGGTGACATCTCCTGAAAAGCTTGTAGCACAAAGGCTCAGCTGGGGATGGTATTTGACTTCGGAGGAAAAAAGTTGCTATTGCCCGTTAAAGGCACTAGAGTTAGTGTTTTATCCCTAAATAATTTCAATTTTTAAAAACATGCAGCTTCCCTCCCCCCCTTTTTTATTTTTGAAAGAATACATTTGGTCATAAAGTGAAACCCGTATTAGCAAGTACGTGGCAATGTTCATTCCAGTCAGATGCAGCTTTCTCCTCCGTCTGGTCTCCTGTTTGCAATTGCTTCCCTCATCTCAGCAGGGAAGAAACTGAGTGGGAGAACAGAGGTGCGCGGGGTTTTGCCATTGGACAAAGAAAGAGGTTAGAAGACTGCAGCCTGGGTCTCTCTAGGTTTTCAACTATTTCTTCACAATTTGAACACTTGACGGTTGTCCCTTTTAATTTATTTGAAGTGCTATTTTTTTAAATAAAGGTTCATCTGTCCATGCAGTCCTCTTGGATTCTCTGAATGTAGTAACTATCGAAACTATTCCAAAGGTAGGCAGAAAGCGGGCTGGGGAGCCAGATGCTCCGGGGAGCAGGCGTTCCTACCCACAGTCTCTGTGTGCTTGCTAAATGGTGTACATTTCTTGTTAACCACGATATTAAAACTTGATCAGCACATAAGCTTTCCTCTGTTAGATCTTTTGGCAGGAAACAACCTCCAATCCTCTAAATTTTGTGGGTGTGTGCTGGTGTGTGCGTCTCTGTGTGCTTGTGCACACACACTTTGTCTAATTCACTTTAGTAGATTCACTAAGAGGAGTTCAAAAATAATCTCAAGGGAAATTGGTATTTCAAATATGAACTTTTTTTGGAACTAATTTTTTTTTTAAATTTGGCTCTTTCTGAGATGTATGATAAACTGAAGATGGAGCTGGAATGGGAGCTGCGTGGCCCCACCATGCCCTCGAAACAGCAGAGCACTCGACAGTAGAGAGCAGGAGGCCAGAGCCTGAACATGTGGTGGCCAGCTTGGAATGTTACTAACACATGTGGCAAGAGGGCTCAGCCAGAAATCTTGAAAGATGCGGCATTTGGGCGTTTGAGTTCCCGGCCGGGGGAGGGAAGTCAGGAAGGGTAGAGCACGCTCAACTTGTTCATCTGGCTCTCGCGTTTCTTTTACATGTGAAACATGCTGCTGCCGACACATTTTCTAGGACCTTTGTTTGTGAACCCGCCTCTTTCCCCAGTATCAGGTGATCTGAAGGGAAAATGGAGTGTTCAAAGTGAAGAGAAGCGTGTGGGTAGGTATCGCCATGTGGATCTCTGAATGGAAGGAAGTCAGCCCCAGAGCCCTTGGTGCCCCCAGCTTTGTAAAGCTGTTTTATTGCAATATATATTTATACGCATGTGCACATATACATGTGCACGTGTGCATGCATATGAGTATGTGTGCATATAGTACCTTCTTTTTTTTAACCATTACAATCAAGCTGCTAAGCAGAGTACCCACGGGGTCTCGAAGGTTGAGCACAGTGCCGAAAGGATGGTGTCTGCACGTAAAGAGATGGATGAAGTTGTGACCGTGTTTAAACTTAATATTAAGTTCTATTCCTTTTTTTCCTTCCTCTCATTCAATAATCTTGTCTAATTATTTTTTAATTTTTAACTTTTTTAACAGTTAAAGAAATGCTGCATCTTTAAGCCTTCCCTCTAACTTTCTGCCTCCTTTTTTCCCCATGGGCTAAGCGAAGCTGCAGGACTTTGCTGATTTATCTTTTCTACCCTTGTCCTGAAGAAGGGATGCCCTCTCTCCTTGCTTCCTTTGGGTCTAGGGACTGGTTGGAGCTGACGGGACCCGGCCGGGTCTGGGCGAGGCCACTTTGCACTGCGTGGACCAGCCCCAGAGAACACGCAGAATCTTGACCTTTACTAGACTTTTAAATAGCCAGTGAAATCACTAAGTGGGGTTCTTCCACAACATATTTTGTTAATATGGGTTTCACTTTTTCCAAGGATAATCCCTTATTGCCACAATGTTGATTTTCTTTAAACAGTGATTTTTTAAATGTGTATTAATTTGTAATTAAATCCAGCCAGAGTGTTTTGGCCTTTCCCAATTCGGGAGGTGGGGAGGATATTAAAATAAGTTTTAAGAAGTAAATTTCCCAGCCTCTTGATTTTACTCTAGTTCTCCAGCTTCAAACAGAGCCCTTGCCATCTAGGGTGTAGGTAAGGGAATCCTGGCAGCTGGCTGAGTCCCAGTGGACATTGCAGGCATAATGGGAAATGCCTTGATTTGTGAGACACCTTTTGTACCTCTGATGTGCCAACAACTATGCTTCTGGGTGGGAACAGCAATGAGCAGGATAGGGAAGGCCCAGCCATCAGTCACAATCCAGGGGTGAAGGTGGTGGGCCCTAGGAAGGAATGGAATATGGGGTTTGGAGGGGAAGAAATTGGGCTCCAGATTATTCATTGTGAGGTGGGCAGCTTTAAATGGAGACTCACCACTTCTGTGGCTGACCTGGACACATCCGCTATCATTTTTAGGTTTGCCTCCTTTCCTCCTCGTCCTGTAGGGACAGGTTTTTCTCCAGCTGAGATTAGCAGTCAAGGAGCTCTTATGTTTCTTTAGAAAATAGCTCTCTTTAAACATAGTAAAGATAGTTATCTCCTAGAACCGTAGAGCTAGAAGCAAACTGTGGGTCCAGCTTCTTGCTTCTAAGAATGCAAAGTTCATTGGTGATATTTTTGCTTTCTGGGAATCTTTCCCACTTACTCATCATTCTGATGGCCCAAGCTCTCTTTGTAATTAAAATCAGTCTGGGGTAAGTGGGAGAGAGACATGGTGTACAAACAGGTTGGGGTATGGAGAGTCCTTCCTAAACTTAGTTGTTCTATCGTCTTAGGGCAGAATCACCCAGTGGTTAAAGGTCTGGGCTTTAGAATTATGTGTGGTTCAAATATCACCTGTGCTCCTTGCATGGCTATAGTAAAAAATAGAAATAAGGTATGTAAAGTGCCTAGCACATAAGAAGGGAATCAAAAAATGTGCTTTAAAAAGATCACAAGATCCAGTAAGTGGGATTGCTGGTCCTGGAACCCCCGAGTTCGCTGGTCGAGGTTCAGAGCTTTTCTACCTAAGTTGTCAGGAGATCCTTTTGCTTCGGTAAGTGACGCAGACCTTTAGGGAGCCTTCCCCCTCTGACTTGAGATGGAGTATCAGCCTCTATCCTGCAAAATCAGTTGTCTCCACTTACCCTGGGTCCAGGACTGCTTCAGCTGCATCTGGAAGGAGCATCTCATAGGCAGGCATTAGCATCACCTGTTAGAAATGCTCATTCTCAGCCTTGCCCCCACACCACCCATCCTAGCATTGCTCTGTCTCCCAAGTGACATGCGTGGTGAAGGTCCGGCCACGCATCCCAAGTCCTGCTGACCTTCCTATCAGCCATCGCAATAAGGGTGGGTCAGTTGGAGAGCGTGGCTGTTCAGGCCTCTAAACACACACAACTGGAAGACAGATGACTGTTTCATTTTCTGTGTTAGGAATAAAAATTTAAGCTCTGGGCTGTCCTAGGACCAATGTCCTACATGAGCTCTTTTATGGGGAGCCCCAAAAGGGCCCCAACAACACGTCTGTATGCAGGTGCCTTTATACCTAACGATATACTCAAGAGTCATTCACTCTTGGGCAAAGCTTTTTACCTTTGGCCTTCTCTTAAAATATATAACAACGCACCAATACCTTCTCGTGCATTAATTTATCGCGTTTTTCTTTTACCTGAGGGCTAAGACCTGGGTCTGCTTCTGGATCAGAGGTAAAGAGAGCCCGGGGCTGGCCTGAGCTCTTTGGAAGGGGTGGGGGAGGAGAGAGTGTGGAGGGGTTGCAGGGAGAGGCTGAGGGTTAAGGAGGAAGTGGTTAGGGACTCTGGCTGCTGCAGTACTCTGCGGGTGGGTTGGGGGAACCTGCCAGAGGCTGGGAAAACAGTCGGACCAGGGAGCAGGTCTGGGGCCTGGTGGGGGCAGGGAAAACAAGAGCCCTATTGTGCTGGGGGAGCTCAGCGGGGGCCTGAGACAGGCTGGAGTCAGCTCAGGGGTATGTGTGTGTGTGAGGCACTAGGCAGGAGACCCCGTGATGTGAAGGGGTCAGAGAGCAGCTGGCTGGCTGGCTCGGCCCCACCCACCCCTGGCCCTGGGTCAGGCCGCCTGGGTGTGGAGGGAAGTGCCCAGCCAGAGAACTGGTAACTTTAGCCTCTTCAAGCCTCCAGGCATAGCCTGCGACTGTGGTGGCCTCTTGTCCAGCCCAAGCCTTTTCAGCTTGTGGGTGGGGGAGCAGAAGACTGTCAGCAAAGGATACGCGCTCCAGCATTACTGCTTTGCAGAGAAGTGTCTCATCTGTGTTACTTCACAGCCTCGGTGGCATAAAGCAGGGTAGAAGCATCTCGCTGATTTTACAGATGAGGAAACAGGCCCAGAGAGATTTGGTGCCCGGTCTCAGGTAGAGTAGGATCGAATGGAGATGAACTGCAGGCTTGAAAATGGGAGGCAGATTCAGTGTCCCCCATGTGCAGACACTGGGTAAAGGCTGCACCTCAACTGGAGGCTGGAGGTGTATCTTGCCCTCATCTAGGGCTCCACTCCCTGGGCTTCCTTCACTATGTCCCTTCCCTCCCTCGCGGCGAGCCCTTAGAAATCTACCTGGAGGCCCGGCTGGTCTGGGGCAGCAGCCCTGCCTCTGCAGTCCTGGGCGGAACTTAGGTGGGAAAATGGGGACATGGCTTCCCAGAACATCCCTGCTTCAGATTTCCTAAGCCATCCGATCTTGTCATCTTGCTTTATATATGAGGAAGCTAAAATCCTGCCCCACCCCAGCCCTGGACAACTCTGAATCTTCCTGTTCCTGTGTACTAATTGACAGGTGGGAATCGAAGCCTCTGCCTTGACTTCCTCGTGGTTCTATCAGGCTTGAAGTGGGTGGGAGACATAAAGATGTTTTCAGTAACTGAAAAAATAAAAAGCAGGAGGTATTGCTAGATTCCTCCTCCCTGTCACAAGGACCCTGGAGAGATGTCTGCAGGACACAGAAGGCCCCCCCCAAGTGTGGGCCTTGGCCTGATGCTAAAATAGACCTGTGCCCTGAGCATGAAAAGCAAAGTCCTTCCCTACATATGAATTTCAGGAGCCATTGCTTCTTTGCATCTACAGATTCTCACAACCATACCCACAACCTGAATATTAACCCTTCTCCCAGCCCACATTAACTAGGCAAAACCGTTCTCTGGAATCTGCTAGAACAAGATGACAGAAGAGCACTCACCTAGTGAGGACTGTGTTCAGGTCACTACTATAAACTTGTGTGACCTTGGGCCAGACGCCCACCCTGAGCTCCAGTCGGCATGTCTATAAACTTCATGCGTCAGCTCAAAACACATTTCGAAAGCCTTCTGTTTGTAATACGTTGGGCTAGACTCTGGGAGATAAAAAGGTACATCAGACTCGGCTCTTGCTTACGGAAGGTTATCATTTAGAAGCTAACTGTAAGCTGAGAGCTGATAAATTGTGAAAGTGAGATGAGTCCCCTGGGGATTTGGGAGATGGCATTGAGCTGGGCTTTGAAGGACTGGCAGAATGAAACAGAATGAAAAGGGGCGGTGTTTGCAGCAAAGGGTCCTTCGCAGTGCTGTGCTCTTCCCATACCATATGTTTGTCACACCAAAACCTCTCTCCATGCTCTCTCACACCTCCAGGTTTGGGCCATCTCACCATCTTTGAAAACGGTTCAAGCGTCACCTGCAGCCTGGCTTCCTCTGGGCTCTCACAGCCCCCTGTGCACCTTTCTCGTACTTCTCTGCCTTATCACGTCTGTGTGCGCCCACTTGGCAGCCAAGAGCTGGCCCCTCAGTGAGCCCAGGGCCCTGTTGAAGGAATGACATGTAGTTTGGCCTGCTGAAGCATGGTGCCCACAAGGAGAAGTAGGGCCGGTCAGGTGGTGGTGAGGGACCTTAGTTAGGTGTGACACTGAGGAGGAGGTGGGGGCAGTGTGTTAGATGCAGGTCTTTGGTCAGGGAGTGAGCAGATCAGAGCTGGGCAGGGACAGCCAGGGCGCCTGCATAGCCAGTTCCAGTATTTTTCAATTGTTTGATGACACCTCACAGTTAGAAACACTTAACATCTCCACCCAGTAGATATTGCACAGCACAGAACTTAGGTCAATGCAATGCACTCTGAGATTTACTGTTTCACTTTATTTTTCAAATGATGGTCACCACCCACTGGTACCCCAATCTACTTCTTGCTGCCTCAATGGGGACTGTGGAAGGTCTGGCCAGCCTCTTGGAGCTGGGGTGGGTCGCAGTACAGCCGGATGCAGCCCCTTGGCTCCTGTTCTGGGCGAAGGGTCTTCCACGAGGGCCTAGGGTAGGGAGGATGGGTCAGGGGCGGTTCTGCATGGGCCCCTGTTCTGCCTTCAGGCCACAGTCAGTGAGAGCCACGGAAGGCTGCTGGCAGGACTGAGTCAAATACCGAGACTGGAGAAAACCTCATTCTGTCTATCCTTCCTGAGTTGGGAGAATCAGGGACCAGGGAACAGCCTCAGATGATTTCTTGAAGAGGGACATGCGGAAACCACCAGCCCAGCCAGAGCTGTGGAGCACAGTAGCCTTGACTGCTGGCTCAGCCCCGTCCACAGTGTAAGATCAGGCTTAGAGGAACTGTACAACCGGGTTCGGGGAGGCCCCTGTGGAGCAGACAGGGTCATGTGACATCTCCCTCCCTATGCTGGCACCAGTTAGTGGGGTAGTAGAAGGTTCTGGGAACTACATCCCACTCAACTGTAACTGGTTTTTCAGCTCAGTTCTGCTGTTCTCTTCCTGTTGTGCCTCAGACCAACTTCTGCCCATCTCTGGACCATCAGTGGTCAGCTTGGTCCCCCTGCTAAAGCCTCTGAATGGAGACGGGCCTGCAAGGATCCTAGAGGCATTTGATGGGTGCCCCCTGCTCTGAGCTCACTCTAGAGCTGTCCTTGCCGATAGCTGCAGACAGGACTGTGGTGGCTCCTCCAACTGGGAGTCCTTATCCAAACTGGATTCATGGGGCGGAATCAAGCCCTTGCTGCTTCCCGGAAAGGGTCTTGAGATAATTTTCTCCTACCCATTGGGAAAGAAAAGCTTTAAAGGAAGTCTTCTCATGTGGATTGTGGGCAGAAAGTGAGTGGAAACTCAGCAGCCCTCCTGGGGGTGGGGGCAAGTTTCTAGGTGTTCTCTCACAGGATTGGGGAAGAACCTAGGGAAAATGGGCAGAATTTTTTCAGATTGTATTTGTGGCCATGACGGGGCAGACCAGTCAGGAGAAGACAGACCAGCCATACGATTCTCCGGTAATGTGGATCTTGGAGAACTAGTTCCTTTAGGTTAACTGACTGTCCCAAGGTTATACAACCTGGAAGAGGTGGAGCCAAACCTTGAAGCTGGGATCTGTCTGAATCCCAAGCCTTCTGCCTTCCTTCCCTCTTTGGCCCAGTCCCGCTGGGATCCTCAGTGCTTCAAAGGAAGCAGGAGCCACATGGACTCAAAGGAGGATGCCTTAGTGGAGCGCTGAGGGTTTGAGCTGCAGGAGCCCAGAGAGATGGTCGAGAGGCCGGGATCTGCCCAGGCCAGCCCTGAGCTTAGCCCAGCTTCTCCCCTGGCTTGGAATGGTGGGTGGAAATCGTAGCTGCCCCTTGGGGTTCACACCCCTTTCTCTAGTTGCCTCAGGTAAAGACTGACCATATCTTTATATCCCCCTACTCTACCTGGCCATCCAATTGCATTCTACCTGTCTTGTGTTCTCTTGTCCTAATAAGCTTTTGTTATAGGCTTGGCCTGCCAAGGGTGTCCAGGGCATTGCTCTGCTCCCCGGGGCACCTTCTGGCTGGAGAGGCTGCCATACCCAGAACCAGGGAAGAGGAGACTAATGTGAGAGGAACCCGAAGCACAGTGAGTAATGACATCAAAACGTGTATGGCAAAGGGCACCTGAGACTCAGAAGGGAAGGGACTTGCGTGGGGACTTGCGGCTAGTGAATGGCAGAGCTGGAATTCCAAGTCAGTTCTAGGCTGCAGGCCTCGATGCATCCCACTGCCTCATACTACCCCATGTCTATTTACAGACATGCATTAACTCACCAGCCAAAGTGAGCATCGAGATGCTTCTACCTGGATTCATTTACACTCCAGAATACCACTTCCGTACACAGTGAAACCTGGAGATGTTCAGACAGGTGGGGAGGTTGTATTCTCTCAGGCAAAGGAAAACACCCAGTGTGGCAATCCGGATAAAACTGACCTGAGCAGCTCTCTGGACGGTGGGGTGGAGGGTAGCCTAGAGAGGCAGGCAGGGTGATAGGTAAGGAGCAAAGGAGACCCCCAATGTCCAAGAGGCAAAGGAAGATGGGAAGCAGGGAGGGGACCGACATTCCTGAACATCTCTACCCAGGGGCTGTGCTGTCCCTCTATACACCACATTTAATTCTCAGGGCAAGGTAGGAATTGCTGCCCCATTTACAAATAGAAATTGTGAACTCACCGAACGTCACAAAGCTAGTAAGGGGGAGAGCCAGGATTCTAACTGGGGTCTCTCTGACTCCACAGTCTGTCCCTTCCACTAACGTGGTTGCGATGGAATCAGCAGACCCACAGGGCCTGTTGCTGGCTAACTGTGTGAAGAAGAGCCATATCCATTCCACTATAGCAAATACGACGTTGGCAAAGATTCCCTGGACCAGGTCATAGAGTTCACTAAGCCTCCAGCATCTAGCCTGGTGCTTGGCACATGGTAATAAGTGGCTGTTCAACTGAGCTTTAACAGGAATGGCGAGGAGGCTGTGGGCACAGAGGACAACTGGCCCTCCTTTGGAAGTAGATTAGGATCTGGGTCGGGTGAGAGGTCCCTCTGACAGCTCTGGCCCTCCCAACACCCAACACGCCTGCAGACTGTGACCACGTTCCTTCGATAACTGATCCTGCACAGAATCCTTAAGCGGTGGGGGGCTGGGCTAGATTCTCCACAGGGAGAAGTGCCCAGACATGGCCCAGCTCTCTGCCCTGCAAGCCCAAGATCTAAGACAGACGGTGGCTGCGGATGTGGGCCCAGACAGACAATCAGCAGAATACAGTGTGTAACCCTGGCACGCTGAGCAGAAAGTCTCCCCCTCAGCAGAGACTAGAACAGAGCCCTGGAGGAGCAAACATCAGACCCTGCTAGCACAACACACTTCCGTGCTCCTCAGCCTTTGAGTGGCAGTTCCTCTGCCTGGGATGTGGCAAAAATTGTGTCTGTTTTTCTCACTAAACAAAACTCCTCCAGGGCTGCGACCTGGTTTGCTCATCTTTGTTTCTCCAGCAGCTAGCACAGGGTTAGCAATTTGTTGAGTGGCTAAGAAATGAGAGCGCATCTGTGTGCTGGGCACTCGGGACTAGTGCTGGCAAGTGGTGGACTTTCTGGACCCACGGCATTCACTGGTGATGTCACGTAGTTGGCTTCTGCTCTGCTGGTGAGAGGGATGCCAAAACCTACTCAGACTGGTGGGGAAGGGCCCTTTTCCAGAATCTAGAGGGCTCCTTAGGAACCCTGCCTGAATTCCCCTTCAACGAAAAGGTTTTGGTGAGGTCTGTGGCCAGCACATCCAGAAATGAGCGAGCAGATGGAAGCTGATAAGTTGACTTTTGAGAAGACGCATCCTGTGTTTTGGCTGCTCAAGACGGGAAAAAAAAAGGAGCAGCTTAGCTAAAGCTGGCAAATCCTCAACCCACTTGTAGATAACAGAAAAAGGGGCCAAGAGGATGATCTCTGAGGCAGCCTACTGAGCCCTGGGGTTCTAGGACATGCCGCACCAAGAAGGTGTGTCCCAAGGGGCAGTGAAGCAAGAGTTGCCAAAAGGGCTGTGGCTCTGTTACACCTGCCCCAGCTAGCTTGGGACTGCTGCTTTGGCCTGGTTGCTGATCATTTTTTAGGTTAAAAATGCAGACAGTGGGAATCTTTTCAGGGCCTCTAGAGGATTTCAGGGGGTGCTCACTCAGGTTCTGTAGCCCCTGGGCTGTTACTTGCCAAGAATCTCAGCCCAACAGACAGGGACAGAGCTAAGTGAGCATCTGCGAGTCCTATACCCTCGCTGCAGAGAAGGGAAAAGATTTACCCAAGGCAAGAGTAGTGAAAAAGAAAAAAAAAATGTTTCTAAAAATAGCACCGAGGTGGACAGCACAGGAAATAATTAAATCTATATGACAGTTTCATGGTGTTTTTATTCGATTACTTGTGATGGGAGAGCGTGAATCTTCTCAGCATTTAGGGTCTCTAAATGTCTCAGTCTGGCTCTGAGCCCAGAGAGCCTAAGCGACTTTTTCAAGGCCGCCCAGGGAATCAGGTAGAGGTGGGGCTAGGCTTCCAACATCTGACTCCCAATCTAGTTCTTGCGCTGAGGTGACCTGTTGCATAATACGGATAAGTGGAATGTCTTCCCTTTTATGAAATTTTCACTTGGTTCTCTGAGTCCGGCCAGCCGTCGGGATGCTGGAGAGAGTGATGTCTGTCTTCTGGGACATCCAGTGGACAGACTTGCCCTAGGTTTCTGGATACAGCCCCATCTAGCAAAAACACTACACCCTTCTTCACAAAGGGACATTGACACAGGGGTCAGGCAAACGCTAACACAAGACGTGCAAATGTTGTCGCTCGGCACATGGCACCGTGGCCCTGGCTCTCCCTCCCCCAACCTTCGTCCGGGTGGCCGAGCTCTCGGCTCCGCCCCTTCCCCACCAGCTCGAGGGAGGGGTCGTCCCGGGCACCAAGGTAGCGGATGCTCATCCGCGAGAGTGGTCGGCATAAGAGGCGGGATAGAGGGGGCGCCAGCGGTCCGGGCGTGGCCGCCTGGGTCAGCCGCGCGCCCCCGCCCCGGACCGGCCGGGCCTCGCAGCCCACGTCCCGCCACGCCGCGAAGTTTGCGGAAAGTTTTGCAGTTGCTTCCCCGCCCGCGCCGGCCCGGGAGCTGTGACGCAGCGTCTGGGGCTCGCGGCCCCGGCCGAGCAGAGAGGGAAGGCGCGGTGGGGTGAGAAGACAGCGACGCGAAGCGGGAGAAGGCGCGCGCGCGGGGGTCCGCCTCGACCCCGCGGCCGCCCGCGCCCCGCCGTCCCGCCCCCCGCGCCTGGGCGCTCCCTCCGCGGCCCCGGCCGCAGCCCCGCGCCCGCCCGCGCCGCCTCCCCCTCCCACGCTGCCCACTTCCCTTCCCCTCTGCCCCTCGCACCCTCCTCCCGGGCTCTGCGCTCCTCCCTCCGCCCTCCCTCCGCCCGGCCTGCCTCCTTCTCTCCTCCCCTCCGCTCCCCGGGAGGCATCACTTCGTCCCGACCCGGAGGAAGACGCGAGCCCCTCGCGGGCGGTCATCGCAGCGCAGCGCCCGAGCTGCCACCGCGCCCTGTGCGCCCTCGGTCCCCGCGTCTCCCGAGCGGCGCGCCGCAGGCATGGGGCCCCGCCGGCCGGCCCCCGCGCCCTGGCCTCGTCACCTGCTGCGCTGCGTCCTGCTGCTCGGGGGTCTGCAGTTCAGCCGCCCCGGCGCCCCTGGGGACGCCGCCGCCGCCCTCCCGGGTAAGGCGCTGCCAACTTGGCCAACTTCAGGGGCGGAGCGGGGGGAGCGCCGAGGAATGGGCCTCTCTTCCCGACTTTTCCCTCCTTCCCCCCGCCCCCGCCAGGAGCGTGTGTGCGTGTGTGTGTGTGTGCGTGTGTGTGTGACTGGGTTTTTAAAGATCGTCTCCGCTTTTCTGAAAGCGGGGGGGAGGAGAGGAGGAGGAGCGCGCCTGGAGGTGTGGGAGGATCTGAGTGGAACCAGATGTGGCGGGCGGCGGGGGAGGGGAGCCCGGGGGTCTCGGGCCGCCTCAGAGGAAGAGGGCGGGCTCCGGGAGGACCCCCGCGCCCGCTCTCCCGCTCTCCCGGACCACCCGGCGCCGGCCCTGCCCTTGGCCCGGGGATCTGCAGGGCGCGTCCGGGGGAACCCGAGGCTCTGGCCAGGAGGCTCCAGACCGATCCTCTTGCTTCTCCCCAGAACTGATGCGTTATGATTGCTTTCGAATTATTTGTAAGGGCTTGTGTGTCCTTCCTGGTGTTTATATTTTCTTTTCCACCCTTGGTCTACAAAGACGGTTTATGGCATGCAGCATCCTCACTGCCTAAACAGACCTCTGTGGGGGCAGTTTTGTGCCACGAGTATGCAGCGACAGACTAGGCAGCGTGTGTGTGTGTGTGTGTGTGTGTGTGTGTGTGTGTGTGTGTGTGTGTGTTGTGTGTGTGTTTTGTGTGGGCGGCTCTGACCAAACTTGTGCCCCTCCAGAGTGCAGATCTTGGGCAGCCAAAGAACTGCTAAAGATGCAAAAACCCAACCAGCAGAAAACAAAAACTTTAAGCTGTACCTTCTCTTTCTGCTGCTCTTTCTAAAGGGTGACAGTGAAGTGTGGGGACTGACGGACCCCTCACCAAGAATCTGAGAGCTAAAGGGAAAGCTTCACTTCCTGGGGGGCTTGCAGGAGTCAGAGCTGGAATTGCTAGGGAGTATAGTCATCACAGCCCCAATGCTGGGCGCAGCTCCATCTTGCTTTACTGTGTAATTTGGGGATGGAGGTGAGTGAGCCTGGGCAGTCAGTGCAGAGTTTGCAATTTTGTGCAAAGTCCAGACAGCCCCCTGGAGGGTCTGGGGCTTCTAGCTCTGGCCCACTAGGTGTGACTTATGCCACCAAAATACATATATCTTCCCCCATTGGGAAAATATGGGAGAGTTGGAGGCCAGGGTGACGCATATTCACTCCAAGTAGAGCCCCGCTGCTGAATTCCAGACCCACCTGGTATGGAATGTGGACCAACACAAACCAGGCAGCAACAACCCACCCACTGCAGGTCAGGGCACACAGGCTGGCCCTGTGTCCCTTCCGCCTGTCTGTGTCTTGCTCCTCTGTGAAGGAACTCAGAAGGCTGGCGGGGTGGGAGGGGTGGAGCACATTTTAAAGCCAGGGCCTGGGAGAGTGGTGGCCAGAGGCTGACTCGGCCTCCCCCCCTTCCCCCCCTCCCTCCTCCCCCCACCCCGTGGAGCTTCTGATGGAACCAGAAGTGCCCGGTGAGAGACCCTGGATCCCCTCTGCCGCCTGGTTTCCCTTGGTGTCCCGCTGGCTCCCCCTGCCCTCCCTCTGGCTGTGTCCCTGCACTTGTAGCCCCCGCTTCCCAGTGGCATTGCATCAGTCATCCCCGAAAAGCTTGGGGTGCGGGGTGGGGTGGCCAGGTCTCCATGGCAGCAGTTGAGGAAAAGTAGGTCTTGTCACCTGCCCATCACTATTCTCTCCATCCACTCTCTATCCAGAGTGCTTCTTGAGGCCAAATTCCTTCCTCATTCCCCTGTACCTGATGAATTAGGTGGTCACTGGGAAGAACTTAGCAGCACCAGGATCTGTATGGCCCCAGGAAATGCTTGTGGCAGATAGGATTCAGCTTGGCAGGTCAGCATGGCTGAAGTGAAATTTACCCTGGGCACAGAGGTACGTGTTGGGTGGCTTCCTGACCACCACTAGGGAGCCCTGTGCTCCTTGGGGGCAGTGAGGTAGCAGGGCAGCAGTGTCTTCTTGGTTTGGGATGACAGAATCTATCTTTTCTCCACCTCCATGGGGTGCCCTAAAAAGCATTTGGCCAGAAGACCTCTCTGTAATTGCAGTATGACTGCCTTTTTATAACAGTCACTGTTCAGTACTGAGCCAGATACTTGGGGAGAAGGAAAGTACAGAAGAGTGTAAGATGCGTTCTTAGAGGAAAGAAAATATTGCAGAATGAAACATTTAACAGGGTGGAGAGGCAGGATTCCATCGGTGGGGAGCCTGCTCATAGCCAAGATCTATGCTAAACACTTTATGTGCATTTTCTCATTTAATTCTGCTAATAACCGAAGGAAGTAGGTATTGATGGGTCCATTTTGCAGATAAGGAAATGGAGGCTAAGAGGGGTTTGATAATTTACTGTGGGTAACACAACTAGTAAGTGAAAGTCTGCGACCATGGATACCTAATGTCTGGAGGCTGGAGGCATGAAAAACTGGCGCAAAGGGTCACCAAGACTCTGGAGGGAGGACCTGGCTTGGCAGCGGCAGAGAACAGTACAGAGAGGGCGAGACCAGGAAGGTTGTTCCAACCCGCTCACCTTCTGTGAGTTGCCAGGGCCGAGGTGGTGCCTAGGTGAGCTGTGGTTGCTGCTGGCATCCAGCACCTCCCCCTCAGGTTCACCTGGGCAAGGTGAGGCTGGAGAGGAGGAAGCCCGGGTCTTGGTCCCCATTGGTTCACACTAGAAAAATCTTGGCTTCGATGCCTGCATGGTACAGTGATTTGGGCTGATGAGATAATTGCAGAAATACCACGGAATTCTCAGAAGGGTATTCATTTGGATTCACCACTAATTCAAGCAGTAATTGGAGCCCCGTTGTACCCCACAGAGGGATGAGGGGATCAGTGCAATGGCTGCCGTTGTTCGTACGCTGGGCCCCGTGCCAAGTGCTTACAGGCATGGCTCTTCCACAGCTCGCTACCCTAGGAAGGTGTTACCCCCCATTTTACAGAAGACAGCAGGTTAGAGACGTTAAGCCATTTGCTCAAGACTGCCACCACCACGCCACTAGCGAGCGGTAAAAGTGGGATTCGAACCCACGGGTGGCCGCTGAGCCAGAACACTGCAGCACCAGACCCTGTTACGTCTCGGTAAAGTTAAGCACCGCAAGGGAATGTCGAGAAAGGCTGGAAAAGTCTGCTTTGTGGGGTTTTCCCCCCAGCTCGAAGCCCTCTAGAACATCCTCTCGCTGTGTCCTCCTGAGAGGAACTCTAGGAAGAAGGCAGAGCGGGCAGCCCTCTGCTTCACTCCGGCGGGCTGGGTGCTCGTCTCTCCCTCAGTCCAGCGGACCTAGAAGCTGGGACCCAGCCCTCCTCAGTGTCCTCACGATAAAAGATGTGCTGCCGCAAAGAGGCATCGATAAACGAATGACCAAAGGGGCCTGATGAAGGAAGAGCCAGCCCCGCACCCAAACTTCCCTGAGGTCTGGGATGCACATGTCCCTTCATTCAGTCAGTGAAGTTTACTGAGCATGCGCAGTGCCGAGAGCAAGGATGACTGTGGCCTGTTCGGAGCCCACCTCCCCCTGCACCTCCAGTGGGGGTCCCTGCTCTTGGAGGGCCTGGGCCTTGCTGACAGGAAGTGTCTCTTCCTGTTTAGTCCTTCGTGAGATGGGGAGGGGCCACTTTCCCATGACTGGATCCTATAAATCTGGGTGGGGTGGGCCATCAGAGTGGTGACGCAGCTCTTGGAACTCACCCTGGGCACTGCACATCCCCGTTCCTCCTCAGCTAGGGGTTTAGTAAATAGACTGGCCAAAGGCTGCACAGTGGCATCTGCGATCCAGGACACCTGCCAGCATCAGCCAGCTCCAGGCCCTCAGGGGACGGATTGGGTTGGCTACCCCCCGCCAAACTTCGTGGCTCCATGCAGAAGTACAGTGGTTCGCGCCTTTCCTGCCCTTCCTCCTCTTCTTTGGACCTCTCTGTCCCCTCTCCTGGGACCCTTAACCGTGCAGACCCCTCCCATCCTCCTTGGCTGGGCCCCTGCTCTCCATGGCCTCTACTCGGCCTTGCCCCTCCTACTTCAGTTCTGCCTCACAGCTGTGGCGATGCCGCTAGAGGAAGGCCCCTCCTCCTGAAACCAGCCACTGCCCCCGCCCCACCCCCACCCCCCATCCTCCCCCTTCTTCAAGCGCTCTGCTCCACTCTCCCTGAACCTTCATTGCCTCCCCACCTCCAGGCCTTTGCACGCACTGTTCCTTCTGCCTGGGATGCCCTTCCTTGTTCCCTGGCTGCCCCTGCCCCTTGCTTCAAAACTCAGAATCCTGAGAAGGACACCAGGGGGTCGTGGTTACTGCTTCTTGGGCTCATCTGGGCTGAGAGGAGACAACCACCTAGACGTCACAGACAGAGAGGAATAAACCGCAGAATGGGGGTGGGAGGTCTCTTTGTATCTTTCTCCAGGATCAGCCTCCAGGAGGACACAGTGTTGGAGGTGAGAAGTTTCCCTTCCGTGGTTGGCTTGGAGCTCCTATAGGAAGCCAGGTTCCCAGCCTTTCCCGACATCCTCAGGGAGCCTTTGGAAGCGGAGGCGGGGCTCCCCAGTGTAGACTGAGGCAGGAGTGGGCGTGGCCAGGAATGTTCCTGCCTCCTCTTAGTCCTGTAGAAAGTAATGCCACTCACCAGCTGTGTGACCTCTGGCAGAGGCTTAAGTTTCTTTATTTATAAAATGGGAAGAATAAAATAATATCCCCTCAAAGGGATATTTTAATAAATACACAAAAATGGGATAATATGTGACTGGGATAATGCCTGGTACACTACTGCATACGGTGATTTCTTAGGCAATAATATTAAATGATTGCTATATTTATTATTAGGAAGAGAAAACATGAATGTCAAGGGACTAAAATAGGAGAAAGCACAGTCCTCAAATCACAGAGTCTTAACTACAGCCACATTTAAAAAAAAAAATCAAAGCAGGTCTTAACTCTACTGCATTGGTGACACTTTGCTAGCCACTCTGAGTGCCTAAAAGTAACCATCCTTTCTCTAACGTAAATTTAAATCCTGAGGGGAAGAAAAACCCATCCTCAGTTGTCCTTACCCCTCAAGCCCCTCAGCTTACCGCCCTCCCTCTTCCCATCTCTTCATCTCGAAGCTTCTCTAGCTAACCTTCGCGCAGGAACTGAAGGCTTGGGCTGTAGACTTTCAGTGTGAAAACCCAGATAGTCCCAGACAAACCGGGACCGTTGGTCATAGTCTTCCCACTTCCTGACCACTGGTCACTTTAGCCTGCTGTCTAAGGAAGCATCTCCCCATCGTCACGGTGATTAGGCTCCCCCATAACCAAATTCAGTGACCCTCCTCAGGCCTTGCAGTGTGGGTGCTGTCGATAGGCTCAATTTTAATAATGCATGCTCAGCAGAAAACAGACCACTTAGAAGTAAAATATACAAAATTTCAAGTTCTCCCTCCTCTCAACTCACACCCTAGCAGTAACCAATGTCAGTAGTTCATGGAGTAATCTTCCGTTGACTGTGTACAGGTACATAGATGTAAATACTCCTTTTATGTGAATGGGACCGCATCTTATACTGCATAATACAAATGATTTTTATCTTATAATATTCTTGGAGAAATTCCATGACAGGCTGTAGAGCTGCCATATTCTTAATGTGGAGGAATGGGGATGTGCTCAGTGTTCCTTGTAAGGATGTACTGTCTTTAGAAACAAACAAAACTGCTTCCCTGTGAATGGATTTTTGAAAATTCTCTCTTCCTCTGGCCTTTGTGATGCAGTTTGCACCCGCGCTCTCCACTTCCTGTCTTCCCCTCCATCCTCAGTCCAGAGCTGGCATTTTTGCCACATTTGTGGTCCCAAAGGGGCAGCTTTTATCATCGTCAGAACAAAGTCTGACGTTTCTGAGTTGAGAATGTGAAGGGTTTTATAGTCAGATTCTATCCTTCCTGTCCAAGCCCCTGAGCAAGTCAAACGGAGCAACACGTGTCACCTACAGAGGCCCCCAAGTTCTGCCCAGCAGAGACTGCTCATGCTTCTCTCCATCAGGAGCACGTGGGTCCACAGGTCTCTGAGTCCTGGCTCTTACTGAGGCATTCGAGTTGCCCTCAGAGGGAAGAAGCCTTTCTTTCTAGGGCACCTCTGGAATTTCATTTCTGGAGCCACTTCCTCCCTTCCAAGACTGTAAACACCTCAGGGCAGGGCCTTTAACCCCTTCACAGGTCTTAGCACAGGGCTTCGGACACAGTGGTATTTAGTAAATACTTATTGAAATGGGGGGAATAAAAGAGAAAGAAAGAGCAGATAAGTGTTCCAAAGAGCTCCCCCACCCCAGTTTCATTGAGAGGTAATTGATGTGTAACATTGTATTAGTTTAAGATGTATAGCATAATAATTTGATAATATGTATATGTTGTGAAATGATTGCCACAATACGTTTAGTTAACATCCATCACCCCACACAGTTAAAAAATCTTTTTTTGTGATGAGAATTTTTTCTTTGTAGTAGAAAGGCAGAGAAGAGTCATCCTTCCAGAGTTTTAGATGATGTCACAGTCAGGAAAAACATATGGCATTGAATTAAACAGAAATAAGTCCAATGGACTGAAATAAATTCCAGTAGACTTAAACTGTTAAAAGAACGTAATGCGAGATACACCAGAAAAAAATTAATGGGAAAAGGAATCTTTACTTTTAAATGTTGGACAACTGGATTATAATTTAACATTTTTATTTTAATTTATAGCTGATCACATCAGAGTAAATTCAGATGACAAGTTGTCACATAGAAAGTGCAAAGATCACTAGAAGTTAAAGAAACTGACTTTCTTTAAATACATAATTAAACTAGTAAAAACAGAAAGCCTAATCTTGGCAGAGCTATGAGGAAGCCAATGTGTATGACTGGGGCACTGCAAATTGGTTCAGTCTTTCAGGATTCAGCCTTTCAGACAATATGTAAGAAACTAGATATGTAAGACTTTCTATCCTTTGACCTCATAATCCCACTTGGGGGAATTTGTAAGGGATTAATCCCAAAGAGAAAAAAAAATGTTCATAGAAGTGCTATTTGTAGTAGCAAAACAAACTGGAAGCCATCTAAATGCCCGACAATAAGAGTATGGCTAAGCAGACTTAAGATATCTTAACAATTTAAGCTGTGAGAATCAAATATACATCTAATGTCAATACATGGAAATATGTCTAAGAAGGAAGTTCTCATAACCATAAGGCAGTCTTACAAAATAATACGCACATATCATTAACAATTAAGTGAAAGTGCATGCTTGATCACTGATATTTATTCCCTCAGTTAACTTTTGTTTTCGGTTTTGTTTTTGTTTTCCTGAGCATCGACAATGTGCTAGGCATGGTATTTAGTGCTGAGGACACTGTGGTGAACAAACCAAACATGGTTCCTGCCTTCCCAAAGCTTCTATTTTGAGAGTAATCCCCAGAAATGTAGAGCAGCGTGTAGTCAGATGTTCACGGTTTTCATTTTAGGTGCCATTTTAAAGTTCATTAAAAGAAAGATGGAAGTAGTAGACTACTCTGAAATCTCAGACGTGGGGTTGGGAACCTGCCCAGCTGCAAAGAGAACAACCTTGAGTTAGACCAGCCTGGTAGAGTAGGAATTCAACAGGAAACAGCCTTACAGTCAGTCTTGGTCCCCAAGGAAAAGATTTTCTGGTATAACCCCAAGATGCTTAACCTCATTTCTGAAAGATTTGAGGACGTAAGAGCACTGGTGGTTTGGAATGAGCTTGGAAGCACTGTTTATAATAGTCAAAGCAAAAACAAAAATGCACGTCGAAAGAAATATGGATAACTAAATTACAGAGTATAGACACGCGATGAAATATAATGCAGCAGTGAACTAATGAACCTCAGCTGCATGCACCAGCAGGGGCGGATCTTAGAGACATAATGTGAACTGGGGAAAAAGTCCCAGAGGACTACGTTGATATATGCTTTTTCAAGCCATTGGAAAAATGGAAAAAAGAGTATAATGCAGCGAGACCCTATGTACTCTTCACCTAGAAGCACCAACTGTTAATGTTTTGTCATGTTTGCTTCACCTCACTGTGTGTGTGTGTGTGTGTGTCTGTGTGAAGCTTTGGTGAAGCTTTCTGGTGAAGCTTTGAGACAGTTGTAGATGTGACATCTCATACCTAAATACTTCACTGTCTATCAACTAAAAACATTCTCCTATGTAACCATTATACCACAATTACACATTGGCGAAATATAACAAATACGATTCTTTTTTCTGATATCCAGTTCATGTGTGGATTTCTCCAGTTGTCTCGATAGTGCCCTTTACAGCTGTTTTTTAAATCTAGGATCCAATCAGGTGTCTCTTCAATCTTTTTTAATCGGCAGTAGTTGCTTGGCCTTTTTGTCTTTTATAGTATTGCATTTTTGATCACTCCAGCCCAGTTGTTTTATAGACTGAAATAGTCTGATGTTTAATCATTAAATTAATGTTAAACATTTTTAGGAAGGAAAACTATGCGGGGGGGATGTTGTATCCTTTACATTGTGTCATGTTAAGTCAGTTTGTTCCCTTCTTGGTGATGCTAACTTTTTAAAATGAAAACGTACTTAATATACAGTATATTACTTTCAGGTATACAACATAGTTATTCAATTTTTATATAACTAGTGAAGTGATTGCATAGTCTAGTAACCATCTGACACTGTACAAGGTTGTTACTATGTTGACTGAATTTTCTGTGCTATATGTTACATCCTTGTGACTTATTTTGTAACTGAAAATTTATACCTCTTATTCCCTTTCATCTTTTTTGCCCTTCCCATCTCTTCTCCTTTGGCAATCCATCAGTTTTTTCTACGTCTATGAGTCTGTTTCGTTTTGTTCATTTGTTTGTTTTGTTTTTTAGATTCCACAGGTAAATGAAATCGTATAGTATTTATCCTTCTCTGTCTGAGTAATTTCACTTAGCCTAATACCCTGTAGGTCTATCCATGCTGTCACAAATGGTAGGATTTCATTCTTTTTAATGGCTAAATAATATTTAATTGTATATATATTTACCACATCTTCTTTATCCATTTATCAATGAATGGACATGTAGGATGCTTTCACCTTGGCTATTAAGAATAATGATGCAGTGAACATAGGGGTGCATGTATCTTTTGTATATTTTCTAATTAGTGTTTTCATTTTCTTTGGATAGATACCCAGAAGTAGAATTTCTGAGCCATCTGGTAGTCTTATTTTTAATTTTTTTGAGGAGGGTGATAATAATTTTGATCACTTGGTTCAGGTAGTGTCTGTCAGATTTCTACACTAAAAAAGTACCTTTTCCCCTTTGTAGCTAGTAGGTAATCTAAAGAACCTGAATTATATTCTTAAAAAAGCAAAGTTGTTCATAGTATCACTCTCTATAATAGCCCCAAACCGAAAACTACCAAAACGCCCATCAGCAGTAGAATGAATGGATAAACTGTGGTATGTCCACACAATCGAATACTATACAGCAATGAGAATGAACAATCTACAACTACATGCAACAGTGTGGATGAAGCTCACATACATATTGAGCAAGATGCAAGGGAGTTCATACCATATGATCCCATCTATAAAAAAATACAAAAAAAAAAAAGAGGAAAAACTGATCTGTCCGGTTTGAAATCAGGAGAGTGGTTATTCTTAGGACAGATTGTGACCAGAGGAGATTCCCAAATAAAATTTAAAAAAAAAACCAACAAAAAGGGAAGTAATATCTGTAATGTATATGAAGAGAAGCTCATACAGGCCCATGAGGCTCTCCAGTAGTTTTAAGGCACCAAAGATCAGAACAGATAAGACAATAAAAGAACAGAATTCACAAAGAAGGACTACCAGTATCTAATATGCCTATGGAAAAGTGTTTAAAATGACTAGCAATAATAAAAGCAAGATATCATTTCCACTTCTCACAATAGTGTCTTTGAAGATTGATGAAACAATGTGTTCAAATAACATTATTTATAATGAAGAAAATGTGTTTACAAATTGAAGACCAGCAATGGCTAGGGAATGAGTGAATGAGCTGTAGTATATCACATCATGGAATAGTATACAGCTGTTAAAATGGTTTCTACTAAAATTTTTTAAGACAGAAAACTCCTTTTGCAGAACTACACTAAGATTTAAAAACGTGTGTATGAATGTGTATCTATATATGTGTGTACCTATATACACAACGTGTGTATGAATGTGTATCTATATAATACATATATAATGTGTGTGTGTATATATATATATCATATAGATACACATTCATACACACGTTGTGTATATAGGTACACACATATATAGATATGTGTGAGTGTAAATTGTATTTGGGGTATATAGGTAAAATTGGTAGAAAGCCCATACCAAAATTTAACAAATTATATGTCATATGCCGCTATATTTTATTGTTATATATTAACAAAGGTGATTATGGGTAAGGGTAAGGCTTTTTTTTCTTTAAACGTGTGATTTTCAGTTGGCTGCAGCGGGCGACTTTCTCCCTGTTCAACCACATGTTTCAAGCAGTGCTCCCCCCACTCCCATCACACCCTGGGCCAAGCCTGCAGCACGTGACTTCACGGAGCCAATCGGAGCCTGCTAGGAGTGCAGGCCTTTCCCAGGCAAGACGGGGTGGTCTCCAGTGTGAGTAAGCCTGGGTGCCAGGCCGATGGTCCCAGGGACTGCGAACCCTCGCCTTCCCCCCGCCCAACCCCCGAGACCCTGGTTGCAGTTTTCCCAGGCCTCTCCACCCTGCCTTTCCCGAGATTTTTTTAAAGGACAAGTTGGAGTTGGGTTCGCCACTCTTGCAGGCCTGTGTAGGATTGTTGGCCTCAGAGCAGATTTTTCTGAAGTTCTCAGAGTGCTCAAGGGCTGGGAGCTCTTTCCAGTAACAGTCCCCCAAACACTAGCCTCTTGATTTTGTACTAATCGGCAGAGTGCAGAAGCAGCGGTGGCGGGAGAGAACTCAAACCATTGTAATACAAGTTTGCATTTAGAGAACTGCAGGACACAAAATTCTGTAAGCACTGAATGGCAGGACATATGGATGAGTCTGGATTGCAAATCAGGAAAATGTCAGAAAGTTAGGGGATAGGCTTTTTGGAAGGGTTCCTGTTTTTTAAGAACTTTATGATGTGTCTGTATAACATTGTGTAACAAATGAGAGCTGGAGACCACGTGAGTATTTAATGAGCACATAAAATCAGCCAGGGTCAGTATTAGGCAATTCCACATAGGCTGGATTTTAATCCTTAACATTCCTCCATTTCACATAAGGAAATCGAGCCAGGGAGGCTGAGAGCCAGGATCACATATCTAGTGAGTGGCAGAGCTGGGAATGAGATTCAGGTCTGTCTGATTCTCCGCATGATCTTTTATAAATAAGTATTCATTATAATATCATGAACATTTGTGAACCCACCACCTACTCCAAGACAGAGAATTTTTCATATACGAGCATGCCTTATTTTATTGCGTTTCACGGATACTGTGTTTTTTACAAATTGAAGGTTTGTGGCAGCACTGTGTAGCGAGGTCTTCGGCACCATTTCCCAGGAGTATTTGCTCACTTCGTGCCTCTGTCTCATTTTGGTAATTCTCACAATATTTCAAACTTATTCGTTATTTTATATTTGTTGTGGTGATCTGTGGTCAGTGATTGTTGATGCTACTATTATCATTGTTTTGAGACACCACAAGCCATGCCTATACAAGACGGAAAACTTAATCAATAAAGGTCGTCTGTGTTCTCTCTCTCCTCTGGTCTCCCTTTCTGTGAGACACAACAATGTTGAAATTAGGCCAGTTAACAACCCGACTGTGGCCGCTAAGTGTTCAAGTGAAAGGAAAAGTCACACGTCTCTCACTTTAAATCAAAAACGAGACACGATTAAGCTTAGTAAGGAAGACATGTCGAAAGCTGAAAACCAAGATAGGCCGAAAGCTAGGCCTCTTGCACTAAATAGTCAGCCGAGTTGTAAATGCAAAGGGAAAGTTCTTGAAGAAAATGAAAAGTGATACTCCAGTGACCACACAAGTGATAAGAAAGCAAAACAGCTTTATTGCTGATAGGGAGAAAGTTTTAGTGGTCTGGTTGCAGGATCAAACCAGCCACAACATTCCCTCAAACTAAAGCCTTGCCAGAGCAAGGCCCTAACTCTTCAATTCTGTGGAGGCTGAGAGAGGTAAGAAAGAAAAGAATTCGAAGCCAGCAGAGGTTGGTTCATGAGATTTAAGGAAAGAAGGGACCTCTATAACATAGCAGTGCAAGGCGAAGTAGCAAGTGCTGACATACTGTGATCTGTGGTCAGTGATGACATTGAGGTCCTGATACGGAAGGTGCAGCAAGTTATCCAGAAGATCTAGCTAGGATAATTAATGACAGTGGCTCTACTAAACAACAGATTTTCAGTGTAGATGAAACAGCCTTCTATTGGAAGAAGATGCCATGTATGACTTTCACAGAAAGGAGAAGTAAATGCTCGGCCTCAAAGCTTCAGAGGACAGGCTGACTCTCTCGTTAGGGGCTAATGCAGCTGGCGACTTTAAGTTGAAGCCAGTGCTCATTTACCATTCCGAAAATCCTAGGGCCCTTAAGATTATGCTAAATCTCTTCTGCCTGTGCTTTATAAATGGAATGACAAAGCCTGGATGACAGCACATCTGTTTACAACATGGTTTACTGAATATTTTAAGCTCACTGTTGAGACCCACTGCTCAGAAAAAAAAGATTCAAAATATTACTGCTCGTTGACGATGCGCCTGGTCACCCAAGAGCTCTGATGATGTACAGTGACAATGTTGGTTTCATGCCTGCTAATATAGCGTCCATTCCACAGCCTGTGGACCGAGGAGTAATTTTCTTTCAAATCTTGTTATTTAAGAAATACATTTCATAAGGCTGTACCTGCCATAGATAGCGATTCCTCTGCTGGATCCAGGCAAAGTAAATTGAAAATTTCTGGAAAGAATTCAGCATTCTAGATGCAATTAAGAACATTCGTGCTTTATGGGAAGAGGTCAAAATGTTGACATTAACAGGATTTTGAAAAGCTTCAGGGGAGGAAGTAACTGCAAATGTGGCAGAAAGAGCAAGAGAACTAGAATTAGAAGCGAAACCTGAGGATGTGACTGACTTGCTGCCATCTCATGGTAAAATGTTAATGGGTGAGTAGTCGCTTCTCATGGATGAGAAGAAAAAGTGGTTTCTTGAGATGGAATCTACTCCTGGGTGAAGATGCCTTGAAAATTGTTGAAATGACATCAAAAGAATTGAAATATTACATATACTTAGTTGATAAAAGCAGTAGCAGGGTTTGAGAGGATTGACTCCAGGGCAAAGAAGGTCTACTATGGGTAAAATGCTATCAAACAGCATCACGTGCTACAGAGAAATCGTTCATAAAAGGAGTTAATGTGGCAAACTTCATTGTTGTCGTATTAAGAAATAGCCACAGCCACCTCAACCTTCAGCACCCACCACCCTGATCAATCATCAGCCATCAACATGGAAGCTTCTCCACCAGCAATAAGATTATGACTTGCTGAAGGTTCAGATTACGGTTAGCATTTTTTAGCAATAAAGTATTTTTTAATTAAGGTATGTGCAGTACATTGTGTCTTTTAGACATCACACACTTAATTGACTGTCACAGAATAGTGTAAACATAATGTATGTCCTGGGAAACCAAAAACTTTGCGACTAGCTTTATTGTGATATTTGCTTTATTGAGGTGGTCTGGAACCGAACCCCCAGTTTCTCTGAGGAATGCCTATAGTATCTACTTATGTGTGTTTTCTCTGTCTCCTTCACTGTTTCCCCTGCCCAATCTCTATTTTGTGTTTATCCATCCCTTTTAAAATTTTAATTCTTGCAGTATCATGTGAACACATGAAAGTGAGCAAATAAATGTTCAGCTCAATGAATTTTCACAAACTGAACACACCCAGGTAACCAACTCTCAGATCCAGTAAATAAAAACATTATTCCAAGTGCTTTTAAACATTCCCATAGGCTTGTTAGAACCGTCTGTTTACATCCTTGATTATCTTATATCTTCAGGTCTTAGCAACTTAAAATGATCTGGGTCTCTCTATTTTTTTGCATTGGCTTATATGAGTTTCATATTTCCCTTGTTTGTTGTTCATTTAAAATTTTTATTTGGGAAGTATCTTTTTTATTCCCCTTCCTTCTCCACAGGCTCAGCCTCTTTAATGAGGTTTGCAAAGCCCTTTAGGGTCAGACTGGGTTCTCCCCCTCACAGAGAGCTAGTTTTCGACCTCTGACACCTCCACCCCCAACTTTTCTATTTAACTAGCACTCCTTCCTCCCCCAGGCCCTCAGCAGCCCCTCTGAACTGGTGGGGAGCTTCAGGCAGTGACCTTGAATGAGGCTGCAAACAGACAATGTTACATACTTATTTTTTCAGGGTAAGAATACATTTTTTGTGTGTGTATTCGAATAATAGAAAAAGTTACAAAAAAAAAAAATTACTTGAAATTTGCCCCTAAGAAACAGCCACTGATAACCTTTTGGAGACTCTCTTTCCATATTGTGTCTCCTCGCTTCTCCTTCCCTCTATCTGCGGAAGACTTTGCACAGATGTTTTCATATTGATTTCTAACCTTTTTCGTGTGCCAGTATTTCATCGCTGTTATTTCCACCACATAGGAGTCCACTGTACCGATGTACCATAACTTACCCCTGTGGGACATTCGGGTCATGCCTCTTTTAATTACCAAACATATTAATTGTAGAAGATACAAAGAGAAGAAAATAGAAATCACCAGCTGTGCCATAAATCATCGATAACCACAGCTGAGACCCAGGCATCTACAGAGGATCTGCAGCTGGTGTGCCTCAGCATCACCTGGGGAATCTTATTTACAACCCAGGTGGTCCTTCGCCCTGAGATTCTAATTCAGCAGGTCTGCTGTAGGGCCTGGGCACTTGCATTGTAAACGAGCTCCCCTGGCAATTTGGTCACCCAAGTTTATGAACAAGAATGCAAAAATGTCTATTCAGACTTTACTTGATTTACAAGAAAATAGAAATGAGGTCATAGCATACATCCAGGTACCGTGAATCTCTATCCGTGTCTAAATACTCTTACGAATTAATTTCTCTTGTCTGCATATTAGACCGTTACGTGAATGTATTTCACTTTACTCAGTCAACACCATATTGTTGGACATCAATTTCCCCCCAATCACTGCTATAAAATAATGCTGTGTAGCTATTTTATAGAGTCTTTGCATAGATTCTTAAGAGTTACCTTAAGTTAAATTTCTAAGAAGTAAATTCTGGGGTCAAAGTGTTTGTGTTTTTGAAGACTTTTGATATATGTTGTCAAATTCTCCAGAAAGGTTGTCCCCTGGGGCCACTGCTGCCATGAGCCCTGGCCGTCTGGGGCAGTGTGCCCACGGGGTGGGCAGCACCAGCTGCCTCCTAGCACATGCTAGGTGTACATTACACATGAGCGTTTTCTCCACTCAGCAAATGAGAACGGTGAGGGATGAAGAGGTCGAATGACTAGTTCAAGAGCGGGAATTCAAACTCAGCCTTGCATCCAGAGCCTGAGCTCTCTTAACTATGCCATTGATTTTTTAAAAAATATTTTTCATTTTATTTTTAACATGATTTTTATTTTTCAGTTACAGTTGACATTCAATATTATTTTATATTAGTTTCAGATGTACAGCATAGTGGTTAGACATTTATAATTTACAAAGCGATCCCCCCGCTTGGTCTAGTATCCATATTGATTTTTAATTACTATCGGAGCGGGAGGAACAGTGAGCGGTACTTTTTTTATGTGGTTCTGAAAACGTATGGAAGAAATTGGGAAAAGGGAGCAAAAGGGTGGGGAAAAGAGGGAATTTGGGGTCGGGGGGATCCGTGCAGACTTTCCTTTGTAGGTCAAGTCTGTTTTAGGTCTGAGTGACATTACAGTGGTGGTGATGGTAGTGAGGTGTTGTGTTTGACCCTTTGTGGCTGTCAGGGGCAAAGCAAGTTAAACTCAACGAATGAACGGATGAACGAACACTGAGGCCTGAGTCGGCTTCCTGTGGGAAATGCAGAGAGATTTTGTTGCTTCAAAGGCCCCCTGTGTCTCCCGTCCCTCAGTCTTATTTACTCTAGAAACATTATAATAATATAATAGAAAGTTACACATAATCCCAACCTCCTGGCACAAGAAATAATTCCATGTTTCCCTTAGTCCCTTCTATTCATTGTCCATACATAGATCTGTTTTTAAAGGAGGGTATAATTTAGAAGATGTTAAACCCTTCCCTTAGGACACAGGGCAGCTTGCCTTTCCATCTTCCCCGGTCCAGCTCAGTTGAACACGCATGTACTGAGCACCTGTTGCGTGCTCTGATCTGGGGAGAGGAGTGGATGAGACACAGCTGCTGCTCTCAAGGAACTATTTAATGGGGACAAAGACCCTCAGAGGATCCTGTCAATATTCCTGTAGCTCTCTCCCTGTCAGTCTCCCCAAGAGCCTGCGAAGAGGCAGAGAGGGTATTTTATAATTCAGTTTCTAGGTAAGAAAATAGAGTCTCCTAAGGTCATCTGGACATAACGACAGACTCAGAACCTGAATTCGCAGACGAGATCTCAATTCTCAGCCTGTACTGCTCACCCCTTTTTTCCCTTCCATTTTTGGGGCCCCACTGCCTCGCGGCTGCCTCCTCCCAGCCAGGCTCCTGCGCAGCTCTGTCTCCTCCTCTTGTCCCAGCATCGGCCATGCCAAGTGGCACAGGTGCTACCCCACCTCCGTTCACACTCTTCCTTCCAGCTGTGTATTTTGTGACCTCATTTTCCCCTTGTGACTGCCCTTGGAGTTTATTTCTGCAGAACCAGAATGTGGTGGGGAGAACAGCACACCCCAGGCTGCCCTGACCTCCCACAAATGGCCCGACTTGTTCCTGACACACTGTCCGTCGCCTCTTCTTGCATCTCCTTTCCAGACACACCTGAGGTGGGCCCCAAAAGTTCAGAGGCCAGAAAGAAATCATGGTTGCTAGAGGCCAGGCACCCCTGGGGATGCGGGGAGGACTCTGCATCTGGACCATGGATTTATTTTTTCTTTTAATTCTTCTGAAGAGCAGCTTACACACTTGAGTCCTTGGCTATATTTTGTTTCCTCTTGTCCAGATTGCAGTGTCCGCTAAGTCTGGTTCCCAGGCTCTCTGCTGTGAAACAAACAGATTCCTGAGGTCAGGACAGAGGCTCGTGTCTAAATATCAAAAACCGATAATGGCTTTCCACTTCGAATGCTTACCAGCTAGAGAGCATCCTCATGCGTTTTCTCGCTTCATCCTCCAGAAATCCGTGAGACGGGTCTTATTAGTGCCCTCCCAAAGTGAAGCTTGCAGAAGTGAGGCAGTCAGCCCAGGGCCCAAGAAGGGATTTGAACCTGGGTGGGTCCAAATTCCAGAGTGACCCTCCTAACCCTCCACCCCGTGCTGCGGGAGGAAGTGGGTAAGGTCCCATTAGCCTGCCTTTGCAGAAGTCGGCAGGTGTTTAATCTTTGGCATACAGTTTTAGGGAGATCCTAAGGGTTCCTAAGCAAAAAAGATTTTAAGCTTATTTAACTTAGAATCCTTGAATGTCGCCACGTCAGAAGCTCAGGGAGTTGCCAGTGAACAGAACAAGCACTAGTTCTGGGCCATGTCACGCGTCCTCAGAATCATATTTTGCTGTGTTTCAGACACATCTCGTGAAAGGAATGCAGCGTGCCACAGGGACATTGTGGTTGTGGGGCAGTGGAACCTAATTTAGAAGAACTACCCCCCCCCCTTTTTTTTCAGTTTTCAAATAGGCACGGCCCTCTGGTCCTTCTTGATAGAGACCAGAATACTGAAGAATGTTTTTCTACTCTGCTTTCTACAATTTGCAAGCGTGATAACATATGACCACTCTCGTTCCACCTCAGTGTTGGGGTGTGGGGTGCAGAAGGGATAGGTGGGGACTGTGGCAAGCTGATAGGCCCCCTCCCAGGTGGGGCACCAGACTGGCTCCCTGCAGGCACACTGGCTCAGCGTTGTCGGCACCCCCCCTCCCCCTCACTATTTCTAAGAGAAGCTGGAAATCCAGATTTTTATGTAGAATCTCTACAGTTTTAGATGTTGGCTCACTTTTCTTTCACACACAGTGAAGGCCAAATGCAACTTGTCTATGGGTTATCAGGTTAAAGTACGTGAAACAGTTGTTTGGTACCCAGCTCTGGAACCAGGCTTGCTGGCCTCCCATCCGAGCTCTGTCCCTTATTAACTGTGTTATCAAGATGCGTACTCTCCCAGTTATTTAATATTTCAGTCTCCTCATCTGCCAAATGGAGATAGGAATTTTACCTACTGTAAGGTCCACCGTGAGGATTTAACAAGAGAATTGAGGAGAAAGACTTGGAACCCATGCCTGGTACCTAGCAAGGGCGTGGTAAACATTAACCTGTGTCATTATTTGTGTCTCTGTAAGTTCAGGGTGACCATAGTTTGCCTGGAACCGTCCTGGTTCAAGCTCCTAGTGGTGTGGTTATCACTAACTCCCTTTTTAATTCTCAGTGTGAGACAATAAATTATACGGTCAATTTATATAAGCAAATACTGGTATTCTGCTGTTCAGGATGACGGTTCCAATTGTTTGCATCCTCTTGGACAAGTCACTTAACTTTTCCATGTTGCAGTTTTCACGGTACAAAGGATTGACACGATGAACTCTAAGATCCCTCAGTTCATATTCATTCTGTCATTTAACAGACATATACCTTGAGTCCAGACTATGCCAGCAAACGCCCAGGCATAGCGAGGACAGAGCCCCAGGCCCTGGAGCGGTGCTTGGCCACTGAGGCCCTTCTGTGCAGGGAGTTGAGGAGCCCTGCCATTTGTGTGTGTGTTCTCTGAAAGACTTACCGAGAAATGGTTGGTAAAATGTTTCTTGTGAATCGAATGTTTATATTTTTAACCTCAATTTCTCACAAATCATTCCATTTCAGTATAATTCTCTACACATTTCTTTGTGTGTGTGTGTGAATGGACATATTTTAAAATATATTATTTCACTATGGAAAATCAGAAAATACAGAAAGGCCTAAAAGAGATTCTTTATTTCAGTTGATTCTGGCAGCGGGGGCGGGGGGCTTCTAATATTTCAGCTTTAGGTTACACCCCGAACCACCCGCACGCACCTCTGCAGCCACTTTTGTCAAAACTAAATTTAAAAAGTAATCGGTCTGTCTAAATTTGCTTGGGTGTCTCTAATAAATTCCCTCATTCATTCATTTGTTCATCCTCAACCAACCGAGCATGGACCAGCTAACCTAGTACTGAGGCTGGGACCCCAGAGGGCTCTCCTGTCAGTGATTTTATGGAATAATCTGCTCCCGACTCCCCACAGATACATAAAACAAGTGTGGCTCGGCGGGCCTTCGGGGCCTGCTTTGAGGAGTAGGTGGGCCTCATTGTGGGTGATGCGGTCACTGCCAGCTGCAGGTGATTTCTGCGCCCGGGCGTGGACAGGCCCCCACCCAGGCGCGCTCCCCGCCAGTGGCCACTGCAGAGGCCGGCGCAGCCCCCGTCCGGATTCCTGAGACCTGCCCTTCGCGGCCCGGTCAGGGAGGTTGGGTTGCGCTGGCTCAGAAAGCCACTTCCTGCCGTGACCGGAGTCGGCCCTCGCCGCGAAAGTTGCCCCCCGGGGGAGGAAGTGGCTTCGGGCTGTTTGTTTTGGCTGCGGGCGAGCAGACGGCGCCGGGGACCGCGCAGACCCGGCGTTTGCAGAGCGGGGCTGGGGAGGCTCCGCGCTGAAACGCCCCGGGGCTCGGCGGGGCCTGGGTGCGGGGAATGGGGGTGCGGCCCGTCGCGGAGGGACAGCGCACGGGCGAGGTGGGGCTGCCCCGGGGGGAGGCGCGGTGGACGGAGGGCGCGCCGCGGGCGATGGGCGGCACATTTTGCCCGGCGGGCGCGCGGCCGAGGCGGGGGCGCGCTGCGGGGCAGGGGCGCCTAGCCGAGCAGGGGGTGCACTGCGCAGAACGGCGCAGCTGCCGCGGAGACCCGGAGCTTCGAGGACGGTGGGTCTCAGCCCCTTACGTCCTGGGGGCGGGCCGCGATCCTCGGGGGAGGAACAGACTTGGGGCAAGGACCGGGGACTGCACGGCAGCGGACAGTACCAGGTCCCGCCAGGCGTTTGAGGCTGAGATCCGTTCTGTCGCCGCTCGGCGGCTTCCCGCCTTCATCTTGCAAGATGGGTCCTGGGAGAGGACAGGCCGAAAAGATTGTGATGTTTTAATCTGAGAAGATAAAAGTCAGCAGGGGATGAGATCAGACACCACAAATCACCAAGAGAAGGCCAGGACGGGTGAGGATTTATGTTCCGGAGAGCCCCGGGGGCCAGCGCCCTCAGCCTGCACCGCATGGATATCACATTGGCGAAACAAACGTTTTGAGCAGGGAGAAGAGCATCTCTAGAAATGAATAATAAGGGAAGCTCGCCGCGACTGGAGCGGGGAGAGACAGACACTACATACACACATGCATGGGACAGACAGCAGCCCTGGATGGGGCCTTGTGTGTTCAGTTTAGTCACAGGCACTTTAAGCATTGGAGGGCTAGCAGTTTGTCCTGGCTGGAATGGAGGGGCTGTTAGGGAGTGAGGATGAGAGTGTGAAAGGCCTGGAGGGTGGGGGTAGAGGGAAGCCCACAATCGCCCAGGATTCTGGTGGGAATATTGCACAGTTGGACAGGGTATCCGGCCTCAATGTCACGTGACTCCCCTGCCCTGATGGAAGGCATGCCTGTCTCCCCATCCAGGTCCAGTGTGCATTCGTAGACAATGACACAGCCTCTAGCAGAGGTGGTGCAGGGTGGGGTGCTGGGTCCCCAAGGTTGGCCCCTCAGCAGGGCGGGGCTAGCAGCTTCTGCTGACTCAGGGACATTTCCAGGCCTGGCCTCGGGGCCAAGCTGCTCATTGAAAACAGCTGTTCCTCTTGGCTGGCGGCCTTGTGGGCGGCCCCTGACTCTCCCTGAGATGACCCCTTGCCTCTGCGTGGCCTGGGGACGGGGGCCTACTGCAGAGAGGCTCAGAGGCCGGAGGCCATTCTACCATACCCCCAGGACCAAATCTAGTCAACCCGCAGCTGGACGCTGGTCCCCAGCTCCCTAGGAGCTGAGCCAGGCTGGCTGCTGGGTCCCCGGCCTTTGCTCCTGCCATTCCCCCAACTTGGAACACCCATCTTGTCCTTGTCTCTGCTCACGCCTTTCAGGGTTTTGTTTGACATGCCTCTCATTCAGCAGATACTTGTTGAGAGTCTGCTGCGTGCCAGGCACTGTGCTAGAATTAGCTTCCTCTGTGCTGCCTTCAGCATGATGTCTTCAACTTGTAATGGAGAGCAGCCGTCTTATCCGTGGTCAGACCTCTGGCTGCCTCCACTGCTGGGCTGAGTCCGGGGAAGCTGCAGGGACAGCTGAGAGCTTTGCTCTTGAGAGACAGCCAGCCTTGGGCCTCTGCATTCAGCCTCAGGGCTCCACCAAAGCATCATGTGTCCCTTACAGCAGGCATGAAAGGAGGCCACAGTGACCGTCAGTAGGCAGGGAGGAGACAGGTTACTCAAGGTAAACAGCTTTAAAACCAAGTTGCTTCTGAGCACAGGAATAAATTTCCAGGATGATGAACTGTATATCTGAAAAGCAAGGAATCGTAGACGACACATCAGAAAGATTCCTTCAGTTATCTGGACAATTCATTTCTATCCAACACCTTCACCTCTGAACATGCAATGTAAATTAGACCTGACCGTTTTGGATATTTGTTGATGTGTTGCTTTTAACTTTTTCATGGATGGCTTTGCGAGTTCTGCCACTCCAGCGTCATTGAAAACGTCACAGGGACAGAGGCCACGTTGCCTGATTTCCCTGTCGTACCTAGTACTGTGCTTCATAAATGTGTGTCATTCGTACAAGTGAGAAAACCTCTGGGGAGCAGCTAGCAGGGTGATTGGAAAGATGGGGTGGAGTCCAGCCTCCAACCACCTCCTCGACACAGCCCAGAGGCGGCAGCAGGCCCAAGAAACTCATTACTGGTCTGATGGGCGATCCTGGAGCGCTAGCACCTGGGGGGAGTAAAGAGAACGGGCCAGTGTTCCAGAATGGGAGAAAGGCTCTGGCTCCAAGACACAGGGTTGTGTGTTTATTGGGAATTTTTTTGGTTACAAGGACAGAAACCCAATGCAAACAAGCTCAGAAAAAAAAAAGAAAAGAAAAAGAAAGAAAGAAAAAAAAAAACAGGGAATGTGGCTGCAAATGATCCTGAGTGATTCACAGAATGGAGGAAGAGCCAGAAGAATGCATCTCTTTCTATATTATCCCCATTCTTGCCTGTTTGAGTTTAGTGCCCAATCACTGTGGCCAGGGGGATGGGGACTCTTACTGGGCTCGAGTGAGCCTGGTGCCCACTCACGTCGCCAGAGGAGCAGGAAAAGTCTTTATAAATAATAAGAAGTGGGTGGGAAGTTTGCTGGGCAGACAAAACAAAAGCCAGAGACTAGGCAGCCAGTGAGGTCAAGGATTCCATCATCTCCATATCTGCCATGCAGAGCCCAGTGCCTACCAGACTCTGGGGTGATAGAGGATGGATTCTGTCTATACTGTTCACCTCTGTACCCTCAGCATCTGGCACTGTGCCTGTTACCCATGAAATTCTCCAGAAAGATCTGTTGAATGAATGAATGAATGAATGAATGAATGGATGGATGGATGGATGGATGGATGGATGACATCCAGTAAGTGCTCAATGCACAGTTCTCTGCTTGGCTTCATATATTTATTCAGTCACTGAACAAGTACGTAAGGAGCCACAATGTAGTGCATAGCACTGTGCTGAGCGTGATGTGGTTGCCAAAAAAATACAAGAGGTCGTCTTTGTCTTTGCTGAGGACCATACCAAGATCCTAGCGAGAGGCATTTTCACTCCCTATACTGATAATACCTGATGCTCCCCAGGTGTGTGGAGTGAAGCTAGGGGAGTAGGTAAGGCTGGAGGGTGCCTTCAGGATGGAGGCATCAGGCCTCCCTACTTCGAGCTCCCTCTTCTACTCCCTGTGTGCTTGCTGAGAGCGTGGATGCAAAGAACACAGAGTCAGTTTTCGAAACGCCTTTTTTCTTCCTTCTCCCCTTAGCGGATCCAGCTCAGCCAAGGCTGGGTTTGTTCACTTCCTCCCTGGAGAAAGCAGCCTCCATCCTTAGGGCCCAGGTCCACCCCTTGACTTTGGGTAGAACATGCTCCTCCAAGCGCTTCCTAACCGCCCCCGCCCCCGGCTTGGCAGAGTCCCCAGGACCCCCCTCCGAGAATACCCCCCAGCCTCCCCTTTGCATTGTCCCTCTCCTGCAGGCCTTCCCTCTGCCCTCAAATTCCTCATTCTTTTCTCATTTTGCTGCCAAGACAGTTTCATGACCTGCATTCTTCACCTTCTGCCTCCTCTGGATCCTCAGTGTCTTCAGGGAGCCTCCCTGCCCTGCGAAGGCACAGTCCCCTACGACCCTGGACACCTGGGTTTTAAAGGGTTTGTTCGCCCTCGTGTCCTGCTGTGCCCAAATCCACTGTTCTCTAACTGAGACAGCGCCGTGTGTTTCCTCGTGGCCCCAGCGTTGCCTGGGACGTGCCGCGCACATAGCAGGCACTCCGGGAAGGCATGTGACCTTGAACTCAGGACATGAGAGGAAAGAGGGGACTTGAAGCCAAGATTCATGTGACAGAGGAGGAAACTGAGGTACTGCAGTTGGGCATCTTAATCCCTTTCCCTCGCTGGGCCTCAGTTTCCTCATCTGTCGAGCGAGGGGAAGGTGGCCTGATTCTGGGATTGCCTCTCCTGACTGACACGGATCTTTTTCAGACCATTTATTTGTCATTTGTCACGACTAAACAGCCTGGCTGGAATTGCTCTAGCCCGAGTGTGGGTTTTCTGGTCGAGGAGAAAGGGAAGATACTGTCCCCCTGGCCGCTGTGGGCTCTTGAGACATTTTGGGCTGCACTGTCCAGTCCCGTCTGAGAAGCATCTCCCTTTTCCGGTCCCAGGCCCTTTCTCTACCCCCTGCCAAGGGCCACTTTCTGTCACTCCTGACTGTCCTCGCTCCACTTCGGAGTTTCTGAGGATCAAATCCCCAGCCCTTAGAGGAGGCTCGGACGGGGCCTTCCTGGATCAAGTCCTGGGCCAGTTTATGGTTCTTGGAGGGTGGCTGGAAGGGAAGGAGCAGGCTGAGGGGAGGGGGCCCAGAGGGGGGACGATTAGCTGTGGCAGTCACCCTTGAGGTCCTTCAGAAAGTCACCTGCCTCTTGCCCAGAGAGGATGCCCATCCTGGTGCTGATGAAGGGATTAAGATGCCTCCAGATCAAGAATAATCAGTGTCTCTGCCCCACCAGCCTTCCCACCTGAGTGTCTTGAGCCCTCAGTGACAGGAGCTGTGGACACTGTTTTAGGAAAATTAATCTGGTGGCTGGGACAAAGAGAGACTGCTTGGTTGTGTTATCTAGGCATGAGATTCATCCATTCTCTCAGTAAGTAGTGTTTAATATTTTTTAAGCACTACCGTGTCAGGCAGGGTTATGGGTACTGGGGAGACAGTGGTGAAGACAGAAAGTCCTCGGGAGTTTATGAACCAGAGGGGAGACAGAAAACGAAAACATGTCGGATAGTGAGTTCTGGTTCTGGAAACGGCAGGATAGCCTGTACTGGTTGCGGACCAAAAAGAGGCCACATACTAAACCTGACAAACCCAGAAGAGACCAGCACGGCAGGCCCTACAAACTCAGAGACCAAAAGTAACCACATAGGATGGTCTAAACATAAAAATCCCTAATTAAAAGTGGGTCATAGTGGTAGTCACATCCCAGGTCTGTAGCGTCCTTGGCAAAGGTCAGTCTTTGCCTTAAGGGAGCCTGTCTCTTGTCTTTGTGCATCTAAGATGCCTTAGACACGGCAGAGTAATCTTTTCCAGACCCTTCAAGGCACAACCCCTGCACCAGCGCAGGAGACCACGGAACCCCTCATTGTTCTCTTGTTCCCTCCACAGCATCTGTGCTGTAAACGTTAACTGTTAACTATCCTGTACCCACCAATGTAAATGGAGTACGTGTCCCTCTGTTTTACTTTTCATCTCATCCCAGAGGTTCTCCCCGCCCTTTGCTTTCTCCCACCCCTTAGTCCACCAGCAGCGGATTTCGTGGAACCCTCCTTACGTCTCCTCCTTTGATTTTGATGTATAAATACAGTGGTGAGTGGCTCATTTAAACAGCTTTTCCCCCTGAAGAGCTGTTTGAGGTGTCACTGTTCAGGACATAGAAACCTGTAGAGGATTTTTATAAAAATTTATTGGAGCCTCACAGAGGATACACCCGGAAGCCAGATCGCATTGCAAGAAATGACAGTTGGCGGCTGCTTTTACGCGTTTGGAATTAAGGAGGGACTGTCAGGAAGGTTACCTGAAGGTGGGAGAAAGCTAGGTTGGGATTGGACTGCAGGGTAGTTAACAAGATTGTGTGCTCTTTCGAAGGCGGTCAGAAAAGAGGCATCTCAAAGGTGTTAACCTAGATTCACAGAAACAGTGGACTGGGCCGGCTTAAGGCAAAGATAAACCTTTTATTAAAGTCATCTGCCTGGGGTGTGACTCCCCACCACGACCTGGCTAGTCAGAATTTATTGATCCGATCCCCCTGTGAGGTTACCTTTCTGTAGAAGCCTTTTTTCATCCACACAGGAGCTCAAACGGAAAGTGGCAGTTTTACTGGTCAGAGTTTGGGGTTACCAGAAAAGCTAAAAATCAAGAGGGAAAATTCTGGAAAGAAAGGAGTCATAGAGATATCCTGTACAAATTCTCTTCAGTTCCTTGGCGACTGCTAAACTGTGCACAGGCAGTTCAAACTGTAAGTCTTTAAGGGATCCAGGAAGAAACTGCAGCTGGGAGGGGAGGCAGAGGTTCCTCAGTTACTGCCCAGTGTTGAGGAAACAGTTTAGAATTCAAGTTCCACCAAGTTAGAGGGGCTTGGTAATTGCCTAAGGTTTTCCTTTGAAACTCCAGAAAGGCCTCACCTTATGATTAAACCGAAGGCTGAGGGCCACACCCTAAGACTAAGGGCGAAACCAAAACAGCCCCACCCCAGCAAATCCTAAAACCAAGTCTCTACAGGATCGAGGAGATCCACTGGTGATTTAACTGCCTGCCAGAGCAAAACTCAACATTCTTTTTAAGAAAGATAAATCCAGACTCCCTATAACACGTCATCCACAACATCCCGTATACCAAGTATACAATAAAAAATTCAGACTCCTTATAACGGGTCCCCAATCTCCTGGGCCACACAGCAGGAGGTAAGTGGCTGGCTAGGGAGGGAAGCTTCACCTGTATTTGCAGCCGCTCCCCAGCACTAGCTTCACTGCCTCGGCTCCACCTCACATCATTAGATTCTCATAGGAGCACCTGTCCCTGGTGCCAGAAAGGTTGGGGACCACTATCTTATAACATTATCTACAATGTCTAGTATGTAATAAAAATTACTAGACATTCAGGCAGCAGGCAAAAGTGACCCATAATCAAGAGAAAAATTACTAGATGCAGATAATCCAGATGTTGAACAAAATATCAGATAATAATGCTGTGAAGAGAATTACAATCAAGTGATAATACTTGAGATATAACCATATGGCTGCTTTAGGCTCGGAGGACATGTGGGCTTCTCTGATGACGATGTGACTTGCCAAGCAGAGGAAACAGTGCAAAGGCCCTGAGGCAGGAAAGGGTCAGGCGGCGTGTTCGAGGGAAGGGGAAGGTCAGTGACTTGAGCAAAGGGGAGTCATATGATCTGATGTCAGAGTGGTAGGCAGGACCAGGCCGTAGGATCTTGTGGCTCATAGTAAAGAGTTTGAATTTTATTTGAAGATGCTGAATTGCTCTTGAAGGACTTTAAGCAGGAGCGGGACTTATCCAACTTAGGTTGTTTTTTTCTTTTATTGTGAGTGAGGCTTTCATTTCAAATATTTAAAAGCCAATTGCATTTTTTTTAGCTGTGTATACATGTTTTATTTATTTTATGCTGTACTGTTGCTATTCTCATATATATATTTTTTGGTAGAAGCTTTCTTTATGTTAGGGACTTAACTCTTTGCCTTTAACAAGTTACATATGTTTTTGTCATTTGAATTTTGACTTTATTTATGGCATTTTCCTTGCTATGAAAAAAACTTATGTTGTGGAATTGTCGACGTAAGAACGTCTACACCTGTAGAGAATTTTTATTAGAATTCGTTTGAGCCAGGCTGAGGACGATGCCAGGAAGCACGATCTCGAATGGCCTGGAGAATGACAGTTTTGCAGTTTCTTTAACACATTTGGAATTAAGGAGGGGACACAAGGAAGATTCTAGGAGGCTGGAAGAAAGCAAGGCGGGGATTGGATTACAGGATCGCTAACAGAATTTTGCTCTCTTCAGGGTGGCGGCGGGCTCTGAAAGAGAAAGAGGCATTTCAGAGGTGGTCAACCAAGGCACACAGAAATAAGGAACAAGGCTTGCTCATCGCAAGGATAAACCTTTTTCATCAAAGTTGCAGACCTGAGGTGGTGCTAGCCACCGTGACCTGCCCAGTTGGGAATTTATGATCAGATCACCTTGTGAGGTCACTTTCTGTTAGATTTAGAATCCATCACTGGTTTCTTTATGAACCTTCGAGACACTCCAGTATTATTTGTAAAATAATTTTAAAACATTTACATGTTTAAAAGCTCATTCTTGCTGGTCATAGAGAATAGCCAACAGAGGGGACGATAGGGCCAGCAGGGCAGAACAGGAAGAGCTTGGCATTTGGACTCAGAAGACTGGGACCAAATTTAGGCTCCATCTCTGACCAGCCTGTGACTCTGGTCAGTTATTTCCTCCACTCTCAGCCAATTTCTTTACCTATAACGTAGAATAATAATGGCAATAACAATAGTAATAATAATAAAAAATATAAATGGCACTGTTACCATGTGCCAGACACTGTGTCAAACACTTTACACGTATTATCTCATTTAACCTTTACAGTAGTCTTATGACGAGGAAACCGAGTCAGAGAGAGGTTAAGCGGCTTGCCCAAGTGACACATTAAGTGGCAGCGCTGGGATTTGAACCCTAGCGGTTAGATTTGTGCTTTCGAGGCATGAAAATTGTCCTGGGGAGCTGGTACCTAAATGGATGTAAAAATTCTTTGGAGACTGGGATGTGCTGTATGTGTGTGTTGAGTCAAGGGACTAAGTCAAGGGACGAGAAGAAGGTGTTGAAACGTGCACGTCAGGGAGTCGCTTACTGGCTGTGTGACCATGAGTTGGTCACTTCACGTCTCTGAACTCACGTTTCTCCCTCACTCCCGCTGTCTCCCCCCATTAAAATATATATATATATATATATATATATATATATATATATATATATATATATATATATATAAAATAACTTTAAGGTATAACAGCTTTGAGATAACCCACTGTAAAACTCACCCATTTAAAACGTGCAGTTAATTGGGTTTTTAGTATATTCACAGAGTGGTGAAACTATCACACAGTCTAATTTGAGAACATTTTCATCACCCCAAAAGAAAACCTGTACCTTTTAGCAGTCACTCCTCATCCCCAGCACCTCAGCCCAGCCCCAGGCAACCACGAATCTGCTTTATATAAATTTAAGTCTTGATTTCTTAATCTGGAAAGTGGGTGTGCTGGGGGTAGGTTGGATTTCACTGTCTTCCACAGAGTGTCTGCAGAGTGAGGTGATCGATATAGGCTTAGGGAAACCAGAGAGCTAAATGCTGCCTTAAAAATAGGAGTGAAGTGGTTATGGAGGGCATGAATGGTTAGGTATGGGCTGTGGGGAGTGGTTCGGGAAGATTTTAGATGGGAGGAAAGGATAGAGCCAGTGAAGCTGAGGGGCGAGGGGGAAGAACAAGACAAAATGACTCCAGGTCAGGGAAGGACTCGGGCGGAAAACCACGCTATGGAACAGAATGGGATAAAGGCTGCAATGTAGTGTGTGATGTAAATGTTTCCACGGCTCCCATAAGATCTTCAGAGTGTACAGTAGTTAAGGTGCCTGTGAAGCTGGGTTTGCTTTTGGGAGTGGGACAGAGGGCTGAGTCCTGCCGCCAGGTGAGCCTGGGGTTAGAACAGGGCCGGCATGCAGGCTTTGCCTCCGCTGGACCCGGGGACAGCAGTGCCTCGCACCCCCACCTCAGGGGGTCAGTAGTGAGGACTGAGTGATTTAACATATGAGAGAAGGTTCACAGCCCAGCACCAGATTCACGGTCACTGTCTGTAGGTGGCACTGGCCATCAAGGGCCAGCCAGGAGAGCCCCCGTGATGAGTTCATGTCTTGCCTTCCCTTCTAGAGCCCAACGTCTTCCTCATCTTCAGCCATGGACTGCAGGGCTGCCTGGAGGCCCAGGGTGGGCAAGTCAGAGTCTCCCCAGGCTGCAACGTCAGTCTTCCTGACCAGCGCTGGAAGTGGGTTTCTCGAAACCGGCTCTTCAACCTGGGCACCATGCAGTGCCTGGGCACAGGCTGGCCAGGCACCAACACCACAGCCTCCCTGGGCATGTACGAATGTGACCGGGAGGCACTGAATCTCCGCTGGCACTGTCGCACACTGGGTGACCAGCTGTCCCTGCTCCTGGGGGGCCGTGCTGGCAACACATCCAAGGCTGGCACCCCCGAGCGTGGCGACCAGACCCGCAGTGGCCAGTGGCACATCTATGGCACTGACGAGGATCTGTGTGCTCGGCCCTACTATGGTGAGAGGCCTCTTGCAGGGGAGGGATGGGGCCCCTCGAACCGGGGGGATGGCGGCCACAGAGGGACAGACTCCAGGGTGGCGAGGCCTTTGGCCTCCCCAGACCTTTGGCAGTCACATCTTTAATTGTAACGGGAAGTATTTTTGAATAAGAAAATTAACTTCGAAGCATTTAATTTACTTGAAAATAATAAAATGAATGCACAATTGTAAAGACCTCAAAAAATACAGAAGTGTATAATGTAAGATTAAATGAAAATTCCCTTCCCCCGGCCCAGTGTCCAGGGAGACCCCAGGGTAACCCCTAGAGGTGTCTCGATCCCCGTTTTGCAGGGGTAAATGGGGCCCAAGGGCCTTTCCCGGTTTGCAGCTCCATCCTGGGGGTTCTTTCCCTGGAAGCCACCCTGGGTTCCAAGATGGAATCTGGGGAGGAGGGATGCACAGCAGGAGGCATGGGGCCTCCAGGCTGGGAAGCTGCAGGTATTCCTTTATGCTCAGACCTCTGTGGGGGACGTGGAGGCCCCCTCACCCAGCTCGATTTTGGACAGACGTTACGGGCTTCGGAGGTCCCCTGCCCAATATGAGATGAGCAGCAGGGCCTTTCCCAGGCTCCTGGGCTGATCTGCTGGCAGAGGGCGCGCCTTTAGGCCCCTGTCCGGGGCTACTGCCTCCTCCCCCCGCCCTCTGCTGACCCCTACCCACCCCCGGCTCCCTGGGTTATAGGGTGCGGGCAGCTTCTGGGGTCCAGACGCCAAAGCCAGGCTCCCCTCCTTGCAGAGGTCTACACCATCCAGGGGAACTCCCACGGGAAACCATGCACCATCCCCTTCAAGTACGATAACCAGTGGTTTCACGGCTGCACGAGCACGGGCCGCGAAGATGGACACCTGTGGTGCGCCACCACCCAGGACTACGGCAAGGACGAGCGCTGGGGCTTCTGCCCCATCAAGAGTGAGAGCAGGGCGGCTCCCGGCGGGAGGCTGGCCATGGGGGCGGGGAGGTGGGCAGCATAACTTTGGGGACTGGGGCGAGAAGCGGCTGTTCCTTGCAGCATGGAACAGCCTGTGTGGGGTCGCTGCACTCCATGAGGGACCTCCCCCCCCGCCCCGACGCCTCCCGTGTGGGCTCTGAAGGAGAGGACTGGGGAAGGACCCATGTCGGACTGTCATGGTGACAGGTAACGACTGTGAAACCTTCTGGGACAAGGACCAGCTGACCGACAGCTGCTACCAGTTTAACTTCCAGTCCACGCTGTCGTGGAGGGAGGCCTGGGCCAGCTGTGAGCAGCAGGGGGCCGACTTGCTGAGCATCACTGAGATCCATGAGCAGACCTACATCAATGGTGAGATGGCGGGCGGTTCCTGGGGGGCCGGGGTCTGGCCCACCTGGGGACAGGGCAGGTGCCAGGAGCCTGAGATGTGCTCCCACCTTTGGAGGACCCTGAGCCTTATCTGCTTGTTGGGGGTAAGGCTGGCCTTGGGGGCAAAGAGTGGGAGGGCTGAGGATGAGCGACCGGCTTCTCACTGTCACCTCTCGCTGTCAGGGCTCCTCACTGGCTACAGCTCCACGCTGTGGATTGGCCTTAACGACCTGGACACCAGTGGAGGCTGGCAGTGGTCCGACAACTCGCCCCTCAAGTACCTCAACTGGGAGAGTGGTGAGGCGTGGGATTTGGGGTGCAGGGTGGCCTGGGGACTCCACAGGCACTCAGCCTCCTATTTATTCCTCCTATCCTACTCCAGGCGAGCTAGGGTGGGGGGCAGACTCCCTCCACCTCCTGGACTGGCCTCACTAGCCCATGCGGTGCCTTCCTGTGAATCACAACTAATGCTCAGGGTGCAGGGCCCGGGGAGTGGACTGGGTTTCAGCCCCCCTCGTGCCCCTTCAGCCCGGTGCGCCCAGTGCACCCAGTGCACCCATTGCACCCAGCGCACCAGCAGCCTGGCCAGGCGGGTGGGGTGCGGCCGCCACTGGTTGCTGAGTAGAAGGCCCAGGACGTGTGGGCCCTGCGGTGCCCAGTGAGGGAGGGCTGAGCCGAGCGCTGGGCATCTCGATCTGGTTCGGGCTTCTGAGGGAGCAGGCGGTTTGGAGGAGCGCTCCAGGGGCCGGGGTGTGAGTCTCTCTCCTGGGGTGCTGGCGCCCCTCCCTCCCCACAGATCAGCCGGACAACCCGAGTGAGGAGAACTGCGGAGTGATCCGCACCGAGTCCTCCGGCGGCTGGCAGAACCGCGACTGCAGCATCGCGCTGCCCTATGTCTGCAAGAAGAAGCCCAACGCCACCGCGGAGCGCCCGCCGCCTGGTGAGCGGGGTGAGGGCGGCAGGGCGGGGCGGGGCGGGTCTCATCCGGGTCACCGGGTCACAGCCACAGCCGGCCCAGCCCAGCAGCACAAGGTGACTCTGATCTTCCGATCCTCCCAGTTATTTAACGGCCCAGCTAGAGTCTGAACAAATTGGAATGTGCTGTTAGTTCGTTCTTGGGGGGATTCGTTGAGAACTGTGTTAAATGCTGGCATTACTCACCTTGTCCTTGTGGAGGTCCCAGTCTGCTGGAGGTGACAGACCTCTCAACACGCAATCGGAATATCCTGAGTTGTGTACTCTTGTAAAAATGTGTAATGTTAGAGAAGGAATTGATTAAGCTTCTGAGAGTTGAGGAGGGTTTCACGGCAGCGACATTGGATTTGGGCCTTTCAAGTTGAGCGTAAGTTTAAAAAGGCATCAAGAGATGTGAGGTAAGGACATTCCTGACAGAGAGAACTGCACGTGCAAAGGTGTGGAGCCGTGGGAGAACACAGCACTTTAGGCTGGAGGATAGACTCTTAACTACTTCCAGTGGGGTCCCCAGGCCAGCGGCACAGCGTCACCTGGGAGCTCGTTATCCATGCAGACTCTCAGGCCCTACCCTAGATGCATGAAATCAGGACCTGCATTGCACAGGATTCTGTACCTGCGGTTCATGAGCAGGCACAGTTTGCGGAGCACTGGCTGAGGGAACGGGGCAAGAGGGCAGGCTGCAGCCAGTCCCTGAAGGGTCTTGGCCGCTAGGTCGGAGTTGGGTGGGGCCAGGTAGGCTGCGGGGAGCCTTAGCAAGTTTTTAAGCCAGGGAGCGTCTTGCTGACGTTTGTGATTCTTAGAGATAGCTCTAGGGGCCTCGTGGAGGAATTGTGGGGTAGGGCAATGGGCAGGGCACTGCTTTGGGGACTCTGCCCCTTACTGGTATGTGGCTATAGGCAAGCAGCTGTCTCTGAGATTCAAATGGAGAATAAACTCACCCCTTGTGGGGTTGTTATGAGGCTGGAGACCTGGCCACCCCCATAGGTGGAGGATGGTGTCTGTCTGTGTGGTTGGAGGGCCTCCTGCAGGGATCCAGTAGCCCTGGGAATGATGAAGAGGGGATTTTTACAAATAAAATGCAGAAACAAATCCACAAACCAGCAGAAAGTAAAGAGCTTACAGAGCGAAACTTCCACTTCTGACCATTACAGTGTTTCCAGAGACGGACTCAGGTCGTCAGCTTCTGTCTTTCTCCCTCCCTCCTAGGGGTTCAGGAGCAAAGGCTTAAAACCTTGGCGCCCCACACCCGAGGCACCTCGGCCTCTAGCTGGAGGCAGCCTGGGGCAGGCACAATTCCAGGTCTTCCCAGAAGCTGCTTTCTGAAGGAAGAAGGGCCTAGTGTGGGCAGACCTAGCCTCCCTGTGGTCCCCCTCAGGCCTAGCCTCTCGCCAAGTTCTCTGTCCCCTGGGTTTCCCCTGTGTTTCCCCGGTGTGGGCCCTGTGGCGAGTCCTCGCACTGACTTGGAGATATGTCTATAGCCTGGGACTTCCTATGCATGACCAGCCCACATGTCTCTGTACGAGGCATTTTTCTAGGCAGCTTCTTTGGCCTTTCAGGTCTCATCACTCAAAAGCATGTCATTTTGTAGGCAGCCACTGTCGTGCCACCAAAGCATCCACATTTCCTGAGCTCCCTGACTCCCGCAGCCCAAAGCAGGCCCCTGGGGTCTGAACACCCACTAGACTCGGATTCTGTCCAGGGCGGCAGCCTCAAGTCTTAGCTCAGCAGCCAACAGAGATGATTGACAGGTCTGGAGCCAGGAGCGAGTCTGCTCTGGCTCTCATCCCTGCCCACTTTGCTGGATCACCAGGAAACGGGATGGCTAGACCTTGGAGAGGTTCCCAGAATAGAGTGGCTCTCAGAATCCCAGTCCAGGGCGATGCTTCGAGTGGGCACATGCTTCCCCGCCCAGCCAGGCAGAATCCTGCCCAAGTCTGACATTGTGGGAGGTTTGGTAAACTCTTATTTACTCTTGCCAAGGCCCAAGTAAGGGCTTGTTTGTCTCAGCTGCCCTTAGACCCCTATCCCCAAAGGGTGAACCTGAAATGCACGGAAGTGAGGGCAAGGAAATGCCTGAGACCAGTCGGTTCCTGAGCCCTGGGGTGCAGGGAGAGGAGCTGGGGAGCGGAAAGTAGCAGGAAGAGAAATCCTAGCCAGGGGGTGCCCGCCAGCCAGCAGGGACTCCAGTGCAGCTGCCCTGGTGGAGCCCTATTTCCTTACTCCCTTCATCCTGGACCACCTGGACCAGCAGCAGAGTCTACACTCAGTGGATGTTATTTGAGACGATGACAATGATTTAATTTATGAAGCAAGGTGGACGTGAAATAAGTTTGAGTCGTAGAGCAGAAAACCCCGTTCGTAGAAGAGGAAAGTGGCCTCCCATGGCTGGTCTGTTTTGAATCCCCGACTGTGTCTTTCTGAGAGCCCCAGCTGGAGGGGCTGCCCCGTCTGGGGTGGAATCTGCCATGACCTCCTGGGGCTCTGCCTCTGGGCCTCCAGCAGCCCTGGGGGTTTTGTCTTTTCAGCATCATTCTTGGCAAGAAGGGCTGATGTGGGACAGGTTTGGGGAGGAGGTGACTTTGGGGCCCTGCCTGTGTTAATGCCCAGTGGGTCAGTGCCCAGGCAGCTCGGGTCCTGAGCAGTGGCCTCGTGGGTCTCTGCAGACGTGTGGGCCAATGTGAAGGTGGAGTGCGAGCCCAGCTGGCAGCCCTTCCAGGGCCACTGCTACCGCTTGCAAGCCGAGAAGCGCAGCTGGCAAGAGTCCAAGAAGGCGTGTCTGCGGGGCGGGGGCGACCTGCTCAGCATCCACAGCATGGCCGAGCTGGAGTTCATCACCAAGCAGATCAAGCAAGGTGAGAGGCTGCTCATCTATGGCCGGTCTGGGATGGAGGACAGGGCCTCCCGATGCCCATCCCGTCCTGCCCAGGAGGCTCAGGGACTGTCCCTTCTTCCGCTGCTGGTGGCTGAGGCTGACCTCTCCATGTCTTCTCTCCCCTCTTCTTCTGCACCCCAGAGGTGGAGGAGCTGTGGATTGGCCTCAACGATTTGAAACTGCAGATGAATTTTGAGTGGTCTGACGGGAGCCTCGTGAGCTTCACCCATTGGCACCCCTTTGAGCCCAACAACTTCCGCGACAGCCTAGAGGACTGTGTCACCATCTGGGGGCCGGTGAGAACTCCCCCTCCCTAATGTCACGGGGCCCCAGCCTCCTGGCGCTACCCCAGCCCTACCCTTGGCGCCTGCCTGTAACCCCACCCCACGGCCTCTCAGTAGCCCCATCTTCCCCGCCAACCCCTTCCTTTCCGCCTGGAGAGATTGCCAGAGTTTGACTCCCATCTCCTCCCGCAACTAGCCGGGTCACCTTGAGCAAGTTACTTAACCTCTCTGTGCCTCGGTTTCCTTGTCTGTCAGTGGGTCACTGGGAGGATTCAAAGAGTTAATTCTCATGAAACCTTAGGGCATTGCCTGGAGCCATCTTGGTCTCCTGCCAGCTGCTCTTCTCTGCCAGCAGGTGGCATCAGAATCCAGGTTATGTGGACATGCTTCACAGGCCCAGCTGCTCTGTCTCTGTATCAGGAAATTAGGGGGTGATGACTCTTTGCCGTGGCTTTGGTTCAGATGCTGTGTGGGTAGACGGAGGAATTGATGCCACGCTTCAAGCAGAGAAAAGAGACCCTTTGAAAAGGGTCAAAGCCGTAGAGATGGACTATCCACTCCAGGGACAGATAGGGCACTCCCCCGTGAGACACTGCAAACGGTGCCAGGGACTGTAGAGACAGCCATCTAGCATAAGGATGCTGTTTGGAAAGGTATAAACAATTATCTGTTGAGTGTCTGCTACGTGTCAGGCATTGTCCTGGGGACTGGGATGCACAGACACCTCTGCCCTGTGGATGGAGCTAAAGGCAGACAAACTGCTGGCTGGGAGGCTGAGGACAGAGGAGAGCTGCAGCCTTAGGAGAGGCTGGGGACTAGATTCCTCTTCAGTCCCATCAGCTGCGATTTGGGTCCGGGCCCAGAGCTTCTGCTCAGGCTGGATCTGCAGGTACTGGCTGGACACCTTGCAGAATCTCATCTGTCTGTCCTGCCATAGGTTACATGAACATTCTCAGCCAGTGTGTCCTTGAAAATTATGAAATGAGGTATAAATTATCTAAAAGAGTGCCTCTTCCTGTGCAGACAGTGCTTGTCGACATTTTAAGGCATTTGCACATCAACTGTGTGTGCTGTCGTCAGCCCCGTGAGGCTTGTAGAGCTAACCTTGCTCTCCGCATTTTATAGACTGGAACATAGAGAGATCAAGCCTCTTGCTCAGAATCACACAGCAGGCAGAGGCAGGGTTGGGTCTGGAAACCAGGTTTGGGAGATGTAGGGGAACAGGGCTGAGACTCCCTCTCACTCTGTATTCCCAGGAAGGTCGCTGGAATGACAGTCCCTGTAACCAGTCCTTGCCATCCATCTGCAAGAAGGCAGGCCAGCTGAGCCAAGGGGCCACCGAGGAGGACCATGGCTGCCGGAAGGTGAGGGTGCTTCTGGAGCTGGGTGCTGGGTGGGGCCGGCCAGAGGGGCTCCCAGGGCAGGGGAGGATGCAAATCCTGCAATCTCTCACTGCACCCTCTCTTCCTTGGCACACCCTACTTCTACTTTCCAAACTGCTCCTTCCTAAATGGAGTGATGTAGGGTGTGGTGGGGTGGGGTGGGGGTTTTGGGGAGGAAACAGAGTTCCTTACCCTATCCCTGAGTGGGCTCTCCATGGGGAAGCCACGTCCCAGAGGCAGCAGAGAACAGGAGGTGACGGTAGGTGGCCCCCAAGTCTGGCTAGTCTTCATCCTAGTGGAGGCTGCTGGCGCCAGCCATGTCCTTTGCACCCCAAGTCCTGCTTTCCCAACTCTGTCTTTGTGATGTAGTGGGTGCTTATCTGTCTCCGGAGGAGTGAAACCATCTGGTGTGTCCCTCCTTGTGCTCCTCACCCCTGGGGCTCCCTCAGGGAGGGAGGGGATTAGGACCAGATGGGGGAATAAGGGAGTGGGGGAGTGAGGCTACAAAAGAGGGCGAGAGTAGATGATCACCCCATCTCCCTCCTCCAGGCCCCCCAGGCCCCCGCGACCCCCACTGAGCAGGGGTGTGAGTGGTGTGGATGTATAGGGGACACTTTGTGGTATTTTGATCCCTGACAGCTCCATCTTCTAGGCCATGGTCCTTCCGCCAGCTCCTCGCTGCCAGTCTGGATCCTCACTCTGTTTTCCTTTGGATTAAGCCCCCTTACCACACCCCTCCCCACCTACGCCCCAAACTCTCCCCCAGGGGAGGAGCAGGAAACACCAGCAGGTGTGACCCCCAGTGCGGAAGAGGGATAGAGCAGACAGAGGCCTAGCTGAAGAGTCTGGGGGGCCAGCATCGTCAGTGACTGGCTCCGGGGCTCTGTCCTGGCTTGGGTGAGGTGGGGGTGGGGGTGAGGAGGAATTAACAGCCCTGGCACCAAGGCTGGTCTGGAACGTGGAGCGGGGCGGTGTTGAGCAGCCATAGTTAACACTCTGGGAGAGCCAGGGGTCTTAGCACAGCCCTGCTGAGCATATGGGGACCCCCACCCATACACTCCCGTGCGTGCGCATGCACACACACAAGCTTCTCCTCTGTCCTGGCTCCTGCCCAAGGAGCTACATCTCTCTCTCCCCACCTCAAGCCCACCCCAAGGCTTCCCACTTCAAGGCCTGCTAGAGGCCCTGGCAGGCATTGGTGTCATCTTAGGAAGGGCAGGGCTGTGGTGAGGACAGGCACAGCCTTTGTGGTGTGGTTTCAAGTCTGGGCTCCACCTTGTACTGTCTGTGTACAAAATCAAGTCACGTAATTTCTCTGAGCCTCAGTTCTTCATCTGAAAGGCAGGAGCAGAGAGCCCCTTAAAGTGGCCCGAGGGGAGAGGGGTGTGTGGGGTACGGGAGCTAGCTGCTCAGTGTCTCCCTTCCACAGCTTTGCCGCGCCTTGCGGAAGGCCTGTCTCCTCTCCCAGACCCCCAGCCAGGCGCATCCTCCACGCGCTCCAGCTTTTCCAGGCCCCCGAGGACTGCCCAGCCCCCTTCACACCCTGGCAGCTCGCCCAGCCTTTTGGCGTGGTTTCCCAGCCAGCTGGCAGTTTTCCCATTGCTTCTCTTAGTTTAAATGTTCAAGAGGAGTCTGATGGGCCACTCATCTTTCTGTACCAGGCCATGGGCCAGATCACTGGCTGCCCCTGATCAGCCATCCTTGGGCCGTGCTTCCACCCCAGGTCTGGCAGTTGTGGGTAATGGTGGGAGGGGCAGTGTGAAGTGACAAGTACAGAACACAGCACAGAAAGAGCTGTCTCTGGTGTCAAACAAGTCCCCGCCGTCCTGTCCCCAAGCCTGCAGCTCAGGCCACGATACCGCTGATGGCATCCTCCTGCCCCAGAATTTATGGGTGAGAGAGGAGTATCCTCCCCACGGACACCCCTCTTTTGTCCACTCTCTCGAGCCAGGGTTGGAAGTGGCACAGCCCATCCTGCTACTGGCTGGGAGAGGACCAGGTGACCTACAGTGACGCCCGGCGCCTGTGCACCGACCACGGCTCTCAGCTGGTCACCATCACCAACAGGTACGGGATGGGGTGGATGCCCAGGCCAGCCTTCACCCCTGTCCTGGCCTAATGTGGCCCCTCTACCAAACTGGGTAGTATCCTGTCATCAAGCACAGAGGGACCCGAGTCCTTTGAGCCTCAACTAGATCCAGGGCTTTTTCTAATATTGTCACAAGAATGTCTTCCGATTATTAAATGACCCCGGGGTGGGGCGGCCTGGGCAGGGGCATGTACAAGTAGAGGTGTGGGCTGGATGCCCAAGAGAGGACTTGGCTGTGTCTGATTTTAATCCACTTTATTCTCAGCAGAGCATGGAAGTGTAGACCGCAGAGGGGGTGCTGGGTTGCTGTGTGTCAGTCACAGGGTCCCCAGGGGCCCCCACTTCCCTGAGCAGGTTACTGGTCGACTGCAGCACCTGGCCTGAGGCCCAGGGAGTAGCGGGCTTCCTGCCTTGACCGGCCTCTTCCCCGTAGGTTCGAGCAGGCCTTCGTCAGCAGCCTCATCTACAGTTGGGACGGCGAGTACTTCTGGACCGCCCTGCAGGACCTCAACAGCACCGGCTCCTTCCGCTGGCTCAGCGGGGACGAGGTCATGTACACTCACTGGAACCGGGACCAGCCCGGTGAGCCCCTCCTCCACGGCCCTCGGCCAGCCCCCTTCTCTGACTTCCTCTCTGCACCTGCCCTGCCAGGACCGAGTCCCAGGGCTTCCCAGTGAAGTGAGCGTTCGTGCAAGGTGGTGAAGCCATTTGGAGCACAGGCTCTGGAGCCACAGCCCCTGCTCAGATCCTGACTCTGCTGTTTACCAGCTGTGTATCTTTGAGTCTCAGTTTTCCCATCTGTCAAGTGGGGATAATGGTACTTTCCTTATAGGGTCGATGTAGGCTTAAATGGGCGAACATATCTAAAGCTCTTAGGATAGCGAGCACGATATAAGTGATTGCTATTATTACCACCAGTTCACACTCATTATCTTTTTTAACCCTTTCAATAACCTGATGAGGTTGATGAAACAGGCTCGGAGAGGTTAAGCAACTTGCCTAAGCTCTCACATGAATAAACACAGAGCTAGGGCTCCGCCTCTGTTCCCTTCTTCCCACCTGGGCCCCAGGCCCCCAGAGCATGTCCTTGCAGAGATGGCCAGGCTGGTTCCAAGTGCGAGGGCGGTGGTGGTGCTCCACGGGAATGTGAGGGAGTGCCATGCCTCCTCCTCAGCATAAGGGGTCTCCCTTCTCCCTCCTTCAGGGTACAGCCGTGGGGGCTGCGTGGCCCTAGCCACGGGCAGCGCCATGGGGCTGTGGGAGGTGAAGAACTGTACCATGTTCCGGGCTCGCTATATCTGCCGGCAGAGCCTGGGCACACCAGTGACACCGGAACTGCCTGGGCCAGACCCCACCCCCAGCCTCTCTGGCTCCTGTTCCCACGGCTGGGCCTCAGACCCCAAACTCCGGCACTGCTACAAGGTACGCAGCCTGTTGGCATAGGGGGAGGGAGAGAGAAGAGGGCCAAGAGGCAGCTTACCTTGGGGTGCGGTGGGGGTGGGGCTGTCCCAGACAGTGGCCCAGAAAACACTTCTCCCCACAGTGAACTGCAGACAGAGAGCATTTCTGGTGAAACTCTTGCCAGAATCTGAGACCTGGCACATAGTAGGTGCTCAATAAACATTTGAGGACTTGAAGAAGCCATACAGATCATTGGTTTAGAGGTTTCCACCTGTTGGGGCCAGGCTGGTTACACTTTAGAATCCCCTAGGGCGCTGGATAAAAATAAAATCTTCAGGTGCCACTGTGGAGAAAAGGATTCAGCAGGTGGGGGTGGGGCCTGGTAATCTGTATTTTTTAACTCTGCTGGGTTTGGGAGCCACCGGTATATGTAGTCCAGGGTCTTTCATTACATGAAAAAACTGAAGTCCAGGGAGGGGGAGGGACCTGCCCACAGCAAACTGTGGCTTTGCCGAGATAAGTGCCCAGATCTCCCTGCTGGTTAGGGGGACTGAGCGGGAGGCTTTTTCCAGGACCTGCCTGTGCTTACTCCTCTCATCCAGGCTCATTCTCTGATGAGCAGGATTGTCTTAGCTAGCCTAGACCCTCTGTCCAGTGAGACCCCGTTCCTCCTCCCCACTGCTGTCGTAGGAGGGCAGATGTCCCCTGGATAAGCGGCCAGTGGGGACAGCTCGGACAGCTGGACTGTGCTCCTGCAGGTGTTCAGCTCAGAGCGGCTACAGGACAAGAAGAGCTGGGTCCAGGCCCAGGGGGCCTGCCAGGAGTTGGGGGCCCAGCTGCTGAGCCTGGCCAGCTACGAGGAGGAACACTTTGTGGCCAACATGCTCAACAAGCTCTTCGGGTACTAAGCCTGGGGTGGTGGCCTGTATGTATGTGTGCGGTTCTTAGTTTTGCTGGGCAGGGGCCAAGGTGAAGCCGACTCCAGTGAGGCCTGTCCGAGGTTTTGGAGTGACCTCCATGTCCGCTACTAGTGCCAAGACCATCCCTGTCCCCCTCAAGTAGCCCTGGATCTCTGAAATCAGAGATCCTGTGTTGCCCACTAGCATGACAGAGCCAGCAACAACATCCCCCCAGACTCACAAACTTTTACTGTCCACCCCATCCCTCCTCCATTACAGAACCTTGTACAAGCTGATCCAAGTCGCATGTTTTTCCTCCACCCTACACAATCCCATAATAACCCACGCTACTCAATGAAAAGCTTATTCTGAAAGACAGGAGAAAGGCTACAAAAGTGAGCATTTGCCCACGGGGGTCTCTCCAAGACCCCATCTGTCCTGTGGGCTCCGGGCATCTTGTGACACACACAGCACCTATAATCCCTTAGCACCGGGAAAAATCCAGATGGATCCAGGCTTCCTGAGATCTTAATTCCGGGGGTATCTCCCCCCAGCAAATATCACGATTACATTATTTGAGTAGTAATTGTAATAGCTCATATTGATCCCTTCTCACTAGGTACCAGGTACTGTGCTAAACATTTAATCCTCATTTAATCCTCTCAGCAACCCTAGGAAGTAGATTTTATTATTGACCCTGTGGGCTGAAAGAGAGAGGGTTGGGTTATTTCCCCAAGGTCACAAAGCCGGTCCATGGGCGAACCAGGCCTGGAATCCAGGTTTATCTGATTCCAGAGGTCTATCCATGCCTGTTGACTTACTCAACTCTAAAGTGAAAGCTTCCAGAGTCTTGCTGGCAGAGCAAACCCCACCCAAAAGGAAGCCAGGGAAGAAAGCCAGGCCACCCACCACCCCGCGAGGCGAGCTGGGTGCCTGGTCCAGCTAGCTCTCAGTTCTCTGGGGAGAGAACTTGTAAGCGCCCCCAACATTGTATCCCCTTTCCCTCCCCTGGGGAGCCTGAAGCCAGATGAGGAAGCTCTAGGCAGTGGGGACTGCCTGGGTCAGAGCTACAGGGGGCAGGGAGCATGTTTGGCCACTGCTCCTCTCACCCCAGTTTCTTTCGTCTTAACCCCTGGGTTGTGCCGAAGTGAATCTGAGCCCGAGTTCCATGAGCAGCACTGGTTCTGGATGGGCCTGAACCGGCGAGACCCAGCAGGAGGGCAGAGCTGGCGCTGGAGCGACGGCCTAGGGGTGAGGGGGCAGGAGGAGGTGGGCGGGGCCTGTGGGAGGTGGGCGGGGCCCGAGTAGGCATGTTCTTTTTGTGGGGTGGGACAGGACCTGGAGGTGGCTGAGGTTTAACAGATAGACAGGGCCCCTGGCGGAGCTGGCCTGTAAAGGCCTCTTGTTCTTCTCTCCTGGGGATGGGGGCAGCCTGCGCCTCGAGCCTCAGGACCCTTTCCCACTCTGATCTCCGTTTTCAGTTCTCTTACCACAATTTCGATCGAAGCCGGCACGATGATGACGACATCCGGGGCTGTGCTGTGCTCGACCTGGCCTCCCTACAGTGGGTGGCCATGCAGTGCGAGACGCAGCTGGACTGGATCTGCAAGATCCCTCGAGGTTGGGTGGGGTGGCTGCGGGGGGACTAGGAATGGGGTGAAGGGCCCAGGCCGGGGGTCCGAGGGAGGGTCTCCTTTTCCTGCAGCGACTCTCTACACGTTGTCCCTGTAGGCACAGCGGTGCGGGAGCCTGACGTCAGCCCACAAGGTGAGGCCCCCTGCCCATCCTGCTCCCCATAGTAGTCCAGAGAGGGGCATCACCTCCGGGCCAGGGCCTAGCTGGGACAAAAAAAAAAAAAGGTTAGGGATTCGAGCCAAAAAAGTGGAGATCGGGGCACCTGCAGCCCTATCGGCCAGGGATGGGTGGATTTGCAGGCTCGCCTGCCCTGGCTCTGCCCTGGACCCGTTTTGTCCTTCTCCTGGTGGGGCAGGCAGCTGCAGCCTGGCGGTCACTCCCACCCCCGCACTGCCTCCGCAGGTGGGCGGGAATGGCTGCGTTTCCAGGACTCAGAGTACAAGTTCTTTGAGCCCCACGCCACCTGGGCACAGGCACAGCGCATCTGCATGTGGTTCCAGGCTGAGCTGGCCTCCGTGCACAGCCAGGCGGAACTGGACTTCCTGGGGCACAACCTGCAGAAGGTGGGCACACGAGGGAGCAGGAGGCTGCGGGGTTGGGGAGGGCAGGCTAGGAGCAGGAGAGAGCCAACCTTCACCTGCTCGCTGGGCTTCCCCAGTTCTCCCGAGGCCAGGAGCAGCACTGGTGGATCGGTCTGCACACTTCACAGAGTGATGGGCGCTTCAGGTAAGTGGGGGAAGGGGCAGCAGGTGTGGGAGGGGGTGCAACCCCAGGCTGGAGATATGGAGGCTACACAGCACACAGAGATAGATGGATCTGGATTTGAATCTAGCTCTACCCCTTGGTGGCTGTGTAGCTTTGAGCAAGTGACTTAACCTTTCTGGGCCTCAGTTTTCTTTTCTGAAAATGAGAATAATGAGGCCCGCCTGGTAGGATTGTTGTGAGACTTAAAAATAAGATATGTGAAGTCTTTAGCACAGCATCCAGCATGTGATTGGGCACTGAATCATGGCAGCTCATATTTTGCTGCACTCACTTGTAAATAAGGCTTCCTTGGAACATGGGCAAGGACATCTGACGTCCATGGGGGCCTCTTTGTATTCGGGGCCCACTTCCATGCATTGAGGCAGGAAGGATCAGGAACACATGGGTACCATTGACCGTGGAGCCCCGCTCTGAGATTCTTAGACCCTCCAGTTAGATCAGTGTCCAGGGAGGGCTGGGCGGCACCAGATCTTTGGGTCGCCAGCTGTACTGAGTACAGTAGCCCCACTCCTCAGCCTACAGATGAACTCCTAAACTTGGGCCCTTCCCGGACTTGTTTCCCACGGCCTTCATTGCTATATAGGGGGGAGGTAGAGCCTGGGGCCAGTGCTGGAGTCACCCCTGCTCGGTGCCATTGCAGGTGGACAGATGGATCCATTATAAACTTCATCTCCTGGGCACCTGGCAAACCTCGGCCCATTGGCAAGGATAAGAAGTGCGTGTACATGACGGCCAGTCGAGGTGAGGGCGAGGTGGGGGCAGAGAGGGTGCAGAAGCCGAAGAGAGGGTCGTGAGCGGGCAGTGAGGCGACCTTGGGCAAAGGCCATCAGTCTCTTCTTGTTCTCTTTGCTCCCATAACTCAAGAAGGGCCAGACTAGAGAGGGGAGGGCCTGTCCCCAAGGTCCCACAGCCATGGAGGACTTGAGTTCAGAGTTGGAATCGAGGACCTGAGCCCCAGCCCAGCCTCCTCGTGGGGCATGAGATGAGGGTGCTGCCAGCCCTGTCCTGAACGGGGAGTGACAGCCCTCTCTTCTCCTTTTTGCAGAGGACTGGGGGGACCAGAAGTGCCTGACAGCCTTGCCTTATATCTGCAAACGCAGCAACAGCACCAGGGAGACACAGCCCCCTGACCTGCCACCCACGACGCTGGGGGGCTGCCCCTCTGGCTGGAATCAGTTCCTCAACAAGGTAGGAGGGGAGGGGCACCCAAGGGAGTCGGGGGAGAGGATGTGATTATGGGAAGGCCGAGCCTCAGGAGTCCTGGCCCTTTGGTGACATCAAAGTCACAGACACTCGCCTGTGCCCACCAACTTCTTCTACTTGGCCCCAGGCCAGGGCTAGACTTCATGGAACATGACTCAGTGTAGTAGCATCTTCCGATTCATCAGGAACTGTGCTTGTCCAAATAGTTTGGTGAGTTTTCTAGGTCAGTGGTCATCAGACATTTTGATAATGCACTCCTATTAGTAAAACAAAATACTGAGCATTAAAGTTTGTGTGTGTACATTACATATATGTGTGTATACATAATATGTATATTTAATTCCATACTAATATGACTAATGTTATATATAGGAAAATGCACAAGAATAAAATAATATAAAGCATGAGCTAAAGGTTTAAAAATGGTACTCTTAAGTTTTTAAATTTTGCTATATTAGTGGTAAAAAAAATTTGGGGGGACTCACTCAAACTATCAATTATAATCATTGTTAATATTTAAATAATTATAAAGAGCACAGTGGTTGCATATTCTTCATTATTTTAACAATTCTTGGTCTGATGACACTGTGATTCATGACTCACAGGGCTTGCTTGAAGTTCACATTATTTCAAAACATGAATTTAATGGTTGCAGATTAAAAACTTGCCTCACTAAGACAAATAGATTGAAGTGAAAAGTTTATCCATTATCGGCTGGACTTTCTAAGGCATTCGCTCCATTTTTCAGTCCTTCTACTTAAAGATTTTTCTGTAAGAATTGGCTAGTAAATTTCTGCGTTTTAAACAAATAACCCTCATAAATTAATCAGAAGACCTGATCAAGTAGGTTGAAAAACAATGTCTGGCAGACTTTTAAAAATAACAGAAAATTTTCTTTCAAAGTGTTTTGAGTATGCAGGTAGGAAAGTTTGGGGCAATAAAATTAATCAGAATGGGTATGTTTCTAAACATGTTTTCAAAATGCTCCCTCTAGAATGTGAGTTTCTTTCCCAAAGTGGTTCTGTTTGCACCCTGGGCTGATCGATCAGACCTGATTAGAACTTTGTTGTTCTTACTGGTGGCTGAAAGGAGCTTATCCAAGGAAGAGAAGGCAGAGGTTTCCTTGCTGTTTGTGCTGGTTTCATTATCATGAACTTCAACCCACTCTTTCTTTGCAGGATATCGTAAGACCACTAGGCTTGACTGTTAGGATTAGATTAGGTAACCCTAGATGATATAATCCATAAATCTTTGTCATACATTGGCGTGCAGCCAGCCTCTTAGTGTCATGGAGCTTACTCTCTACAGAATAGTCAAATGAATATTATTCCTTTTCTGTTAAAAAAAAAAAAAAGGTATGTGTATTATTAAAACTTTGGAAAACAAAGATCATCTAAACATAAAAATAAAAGTACCCTGGAGATGATTGTGTAAGTTCAAAGAGCAAGACAACACGATTTCAGACGACACCCAGGAATGTGTTTAGCAGGAAGTGAGACAGACCTTGTCCGTCCTCCCAGTGCTTGGCCCAGCGCCATTGTCATAGGTAGTACAGCCTTTGGTGGCCCAAAGAAGTCCTCCCACTAAAAATTCCCCAGAGCGTGGGCAGATGTGTGTGGTCTGCTGTGCCAGGTTGAGAGGATGCTGGAGCCTTGCTCAAGGAGACCCAGATATCTTGGTTCTGATATTTTCCTCACAGCCCCCAAAGCCTCTGCTGGGCCTGCCACTGAGAGGTACGCAGTAGAGTTTCTGGGTTTGTGGAACAGGGAGGTGGAACTGGACATCACATCTCTCCCTCCTCCCCCAGTGTTTCCGAATCCAGGGCCAGGACCCCCGGGACCGGGTGCCGTGGTCAGAGGCACGGTTCTCCTGTGAACAGCAAGAGGCCCAGCTGGTCACCATTGCAAACCCCTTAGAGCAAGGTAGGGCCAGTCCCTGGGGAGGCTCCAGTATCCTCTGACACAGTCCCCCAAAATGGCTAGTGCAGAGCGAGCAGGGGGCCGCCCTGTCACTCACGACTCTCTCTTCTGGGGGACTGTAGCATTCATCACAGCCAGCCTGCCCCATGTGACTTTTGACCTTTGGATTGGCCTCCATGCCTCACAGAGGGATTTCCAGTGGGTGGAACAGGAGCCTCTGCTGTATGCCAACTGGGCGCCGGTGGAGCCCTCTGGCCCGAGCCCTGCTCCCAGTGGCAACGTACCGGTGAGGAAGCCCCTCCCCACTCTCCTTTGCCACCCACCCCTTGCCCCACTACCCTAGCTCATGGCACTTGCCTTCACTCCCTGGGTCCCCCCTCTTCCAGCCTCTTTGCTCATAGTGCCTTTTGGGGGCAGTGGCACAAGGAGGAGGCAGCTGCTGGGGCTCCCCTGAGCAGCTCCTTCCCCCCAGACCAGCTGTGTGGTGGTCCTGCACAGCCCCTCAGCCCACCTCACTGGCCGCTGGGATGATCGGAGCTGCACGGAGGAGACACATGGCTTCATTTGCCAGAAGGACACAGGTATGTGTCACCAGTGAACTTGGAAAACCCCAGCACTGGGCTAGATACTGTGGGCCACCCCAAGAGAAATGAAACGTGGTTCCTGACTACAGGGGTCCCTGGGGTCGCCCTCAGAGTCTTTATCTGCTTGAGAAACGGATAGGCAGAAAGGCCAGGTGTCAATCAGAAGGAAGGGCAGTGAGCACTGAGGGGTCTCGGGAGGGAGGTTTGGGGTATGAAGGGCTGACCAGGAAAGACTAGGCACTGGGCATGCGTGGTGTCAATCGACCTGAGGTTCTGAATCGGAAGCGCCTGCAGCTCCAAGCATGGGCTCCTGGGGTAGGAGTCGGTCAAGGCTCTAGCTCACTTCCTGATTTATTAGCAAGAGTGTATTATTGCTCATAACAGTGGCTAACACTTACTGAGTGTTAGTCTGTGCCAAGAGCAATGCCTGGTGGGAACCCCGTCTCTGCCTAACTCTTGGCTCGGCTCCAGCCTCATGCCTGGGAATGGTGGTGAGAGAGGCAGAGCCCAGCCTGAGCCCTGTCCCCTTCCCTGTAGACCCCTCGCTGAACCCATCCCCAGCCGCATGGCCCCCTGCCCCGGGCACTGAGCTCTCCTACCTCAACGGCACCTTCCGGCTGCTGCAGAAGCCACTGCGCTGGCACGACGCCCTCCTGCTGTGTGAGAGCCGCAACGCCAGCCTGGCACGCGTGCCCGACCCCTACACGCAGGCCTTCCTTACTCAGGCCGCCCGAGGGCTACACACGCCGCTCTGGATAGGGCTGGCCAGTGAAGAGGTGGGCTCCCAACCCCTGTTCCGGCCCCGGGGCTGGGCCCACTCCCCTGATTTCTCTTCCCAACCCCCTGCCTTACCAGCCCCCACCTCCCCTGGCTGGTCCCCTTCCTCCCACCCTGATGGGTCCTTCGTGCCCAGGGCTCCCGGCGGTACTCCTGGGTCACGCAGGAGCCGCTGAGCTACGTGAGCTGGCACGACGGGGAGCCCCAGCAGCCGGGGGGCTGCGCCTACGTGGATGTGGACGGCGCCTGGCGCACCGCCAGCTGCGATACCAAGTTGCAGGGGGCTGTGTGCGGCGTTAACGGCGGTGAGTGCCCACCGCTCGGGTGGGGCGTGGGCAAGGCGAAGACAGTTCTAGGAAGGACTCCGGGCCACTTCCTCCATTCTGCACCCCCACAGGGCCCGCTCTTCCCCGAAGAATAAGCTACCATGGCAGCTGCCCCCAGGACCTGGCCGACTCTGCGTGGATCCCCTTCCGGGAGCACTGTTACTCCTTCCACATGGACCTGCTGCTGGGCCACAAGGAGGCGCTGCAGCGCTGCCAGAGAGGTGGGCGAGGGCAGGCTGGGGCCCGCTGATGGGCAGTGCAGGTGGTGACCCCTCTCGTGGACACTCAGACCCCGTGAATGCAGTCCCCATGCTACACTCGTCCCATAGGCACTCATGCATAAATGCCCCCTCACGATCCCACAGACGAAGACCACATGTGACATTACACGTATATGTCTCTACTGTGCGCGCACACGCACACGTGGATGCACAGAGCACGCCATCCTCCACTCAGGCTGCCAGGGAGGAGGGCTGGGGCCTCTGCGGGGGGCGGCCCTCCTACCCCCAGGAGACCCGGCTGCCCTGACGTGGACCTCTCTTGTGTCCAGTGGGTGGTACGGTCCTGTCCATTCTGGATGAGATGGAGAATGTGTTTGTCTGGGAGCACCTGCAGAGCTCAGAGGGCCAGAGTCGGGGTGCCTGGCTGGGCATGAACTTCAACCCCAAAGGTGGGTGCTGTGTCTGTGAGGTGGAGGGAGTAAGGCCTCAGGCTGGGGAGATGCCCTCCATAGGGGCTGGTGGGGGCAAGGACTTGTGGGGAGGGGGAGCCTGCTTCCAGAACAGGCCTGCCTGCTCTCTCCACCCGCTACTGCCCCGCCCTGTGTCACCTCCCCCACACCCCCTCAGTGCCTTCTTTCCCATAGGAGGCACCCTGGTCTGGCAGGACAACACAGCTGTGAACTATTCCAACTGGGGGCCCCCTGGCTTGGGCCCCAGCATGCTGAGCCACAACAGCTGCTACTGGATCCAAAGCAACAGTGGACTGTGGCGGCCGGGCACCTGCACCAACGTCACCATGGGCGTAGTCTGCAAGCTCCCCCGAGGTGAGCGTCCTGGCGGGCACACTGCTCGGCCTCCTCCTGCCCCCGTGAAGCTGGCGCCGGGGTGGGGCCAGCGGCCGATTCTCATTCTATGGAGGACACAGTGCACGGAAAGGCATGGACAGACAGGCCTGGGGCTGCCGGGACCCTCCCCTGGGATAAATGGGTCTGTAGGAAGAACTGGCTCTTCCTACAGATTTCCAAGCTACACAGCTGACCCATCATTTGCAGTAGTTAAGAGCATGGATGGAGGTCAAGCCACCGCCAAACCACTTACCAGCTCCGTGACCTGGGGGAAGTTACTTAAACTCTATGGCCTCAGTTTCCTCGTATGTAAAATGGGGATGATAACCATACCTACAAGATGAAATGAGCTAATAAAGGGTCTGGCATTCAGGAAGTTGTCTGTATGTCTGCGTATTATTATTACTACTACTGTTATTAACTGGTCCCTCCTTCTTCCCTGCAGCTGAGGAAAGCCGCTTCTCCCCATCAGGTGAGTGGAAGGCAGGGCTCTCCCTGATTTTCCCCTTATTCCGGGTGGGGGGCGGCAGGCTTCCCGGTGGTGGTGGGGCTTCTTGACCGAGCGTCCATCCTGCCACAGCAGCGCTCCCGGACAGCCCTGCAGCCCTGGTGGTGGTGCTGATGGCAGTGCTGCTGCTCCTGGCTCTCCTGACTGCGGCCCTGATCCTCTACCGGCGGCGACAGAGTGTTGAGCGGGGGGCCTTCGAGGGCGCCCGCTACAGCCGCAGCTCCTCCAGCCCTGGCGAGGCCACTGAGAAGAACATTCTGGTGTCTGACATGGAAATGAACGAGCAGCAGGAGTAGAGCCAAGGGCGTGGGCAGGGCCCCCACCAGCTACCAGTCCAGATGCCTGCGGAGGGGTGTCCTGGGGAGCCCCTGCTGGGAGCTGGGGCTGGGCAGGGCTTGGGCTGCTGGGGTCCCTCCCTCCCATGAGGGCTGGACTGAGACCTGGCTGAGTGCAGTGTGGCGTTTCCCTTTTTGGGGGCCTAAGGTCTTATCACCTGGGCCTGTGCCCCGACAGTAACCAGAGGCAGGACGAAAGCCTCTTTCTGCCTCTTTCTCCCCAGGCCCCCTGCCCAGGCCTGCTGACCCACGCCCAGGACCCCCCTCTCCCCACACAGCCCGAGGGGCCTCTGCTGAGCCCTCAGCCAGCCTGTCGCTTCTCTCCTTCTTACCTGGCAGCCTCAGCTCGAGCCCCTCACCCCAACCCCTCTCCCCACTTCCCACCTAGCCCTTCTTTCTGAGCCAGGGCCCTTGGGCTTAGGGAGCCCTCTTGCTCATGGTGGGGGTCCGCTGAGGGCTCTAAGCATCATCACTCCTGTGCCTGCTGGGGTGGCCTCAGGGCGTGGTAGGAAGGGCCTGGGTCGGGCCTGAGAACCCAGGCACCACTATGGTGTCAGCTGGGCTGGAGATGGGACTGGGGAGAGACACCTGACCTCCTGGGGGTGACCGGGCTGGGCTGGGGTGTCATCTCCTGCCGGTCGGGGGAGGGCTCTGTCCTGGTGCCACGGCGCGGGACAGTGTGTGAACATAGACTCAAAGACATGGTCCTTTTTTGTAGTTAATTTTTTAAATGTGCCATTATTGTCAAAAAAAGGAAAAAAGCAAAGCAAACAAATAAAACACCTTTAAGAGGCTTGAGAGAGAAGGGTCCCTGCCTTGTCCTGTTGGGAGCTGTTTTCCTTAAGTTGCTTTAGAGAGAAATGCAATGTTTGAAGCCTGCATCGTGCACCATTTTGCTTCCCCCTCTGGGCCCCGACCTGTTGTGCGGGGGGCCTCTCCTTTCTGGGCCTGTTCACCCTTTTTCCCTGGTCTTGGGGATTTCTGTCGGGGCAAGAGCTCAGGAGTCACCTGACAGCTGGGTGAGCTCCGGCAACTCAGCTCAACTTTCAGCTGGTGTAAAACGGGAGCCTGGGGCTCACCTCTCGGGGTTGCTTTAAGGGTATTTGAGGATTAAGTGAGATCATCTGTGCAAAGCAGAACAGCGCCACAAGCTCATGCAGTAAGTGCCCCCATAAACGCCAGCTGCTACTGTTATTGCTGGGTTGTGGCTCCCAGGGGAGCATTCCAGGTGCCCAGGCCAGTCCTGGGTGGGGGCTCCACCTCACCAGCCTTTCAGGGCAGCCATCATACCTGCTTCGAGCTTCGGGAAAGTGCACACTTGTCCTTGGGAGCTTGGGCTCTGCACCCACACAGAGGCAGGGGCGTGGGTCTCAGGATGTTCCCCCGACCTGCCTTCGCTCATCCACTCCAGCTGATACTTGAGATGGAGAAACAGCAGCGAACAGAGATGGCCCTGCCAACGAAGGATGGTCAGCCCTCCCAGGTCAGCCAGGTGCCATGAGAAAGGCTAACGCAGGCCAAGGGGAGGGGGTGATAGTTTGGATATGGGCTGGGGAGGGTCTCACCAGAGGAAGGTGAAGGAGTGAACAATGCAAATATCTAGACCGGGTCTGGGCACAAGGAATAGCAAGTACCCAGGCCCTGGTGCTTTGGGGGACCAGCAGGAGGCCCTGGCTGGTTGGAACTTGAGGAAGGGGAGCGTGGGGGACGGGGGCAGGGAGATCAGCAGAGGGCCCATTGCCCAGTGGGAGAGATGTGGATGTTGGTTTAATAGTGGGAAGTCAGTGGGAATGGCTAATCTGATTGACCTTTTAAGAAAGTGGTTTGGCTCTTGGTCAAATTCCGTGTGTGTGTGTGTGTGCGCGCGCGCGCGTGTGTGCGTGCGCACGTGTTTTGTCTTGTTCATGAATTTTTAAAACAAGTTTCTACTTCTCTGAATAGGTAATAGCGTCACATGGGTCAAAGCCCAAATGATATAAAAAGATACACACTGAGAAGTCTCCCTCTGTCCCCATCCGGCCTGTGCCCCGCGCCCCTACAGGTAACTTCGTTTCCTGTTCATCTTTCTGGTATTCCTCGGTGAAAATACAAGCAAACCTGAAGGCCCGATTTGTCCGAAGGGAGAGCAGACACAGGGGTTGTATGTACTGTTGGAGAGGATGCAGGAGTCAGGAATTGCTCCCAGAACTTTTGGCCTGACAGCAAGGTGAATGGGGTGTTATTTGCTGAGTCGAGAGCCCCAGTAGGGGCTCGTGAGCTGCTTTGCTGAGGCCAAGCCCAAGACCCTCCTCCAGCCAGCAGGACCCAGGGAGGGGGCTGGTCACTTTAGGGAGGGAGCCTCCATTCTATGGGGGGTCCATAATGAAGAACCCAATTCACCCTGAAGCGATTCAGTCTCCAAACTCAGGAACAGCCCTCCGTTATGAGTTGAGTGCCACAGCTCAGCTGCAGGAAGTCACCCTGAGGCAGAAGCCCTTGTCATGGGCTCCCGGGGTGGCAGGAGCAGCTAAGGAAGTGAGGACCCACATAGCCAGGGCTGTCTGGGGGGCAGTGGCTGGTGAGTGTCCAGAGGTTTAAAATCGCTCCAGAAACACCTGTCCTCACTACTCTTTCCTTTCTTAGCCCAGCCCCGATCCGCAAGCATTTCAGACAGCTTCACGGGGCCCTGGGGGTACCCCACAGACCTTGTCCTAAGCCTCCTTGCTGAGGAAGGGGGGCACCAGAGGAGGATACCGGCCATTTGCCTCTGGCTCCAGGGCAGCCCTGCTGCAGTAGAGCACGTGGCCGAGCTTCTTTTCTTTCTGCTCATTTCAGTTCACTCGACATTAAGCACCTCCTCCACATGCCATCTCTGCTATCTGAGGACTGCCCTGAGACCCGTGCTCGTGTGCCAGGCACCGAGCCCACCCTTCACTGGCAGGGCCAACCTGGCCCAGGTCTGGCCACCTGGATTTTCAGTGACAGCTCACCGAATCCATGAACGGATGAGCGAATGGTGTCAGGCCTTTCACAGCCTCTTCTTGTCAGGGCAGAGATGCCTCCTCCCCGGTGTCCTGGCAGAGCCGGCCTGGACCAGCAGGCAGTGCTGTGAGGCCGCAGGGGCAAGAAGCTGGCCGGCAGTACCACGTGGCTCTCCTGGAACACAGCTGCCTGAGCCCTGCCAAGCCGCCTGAGCCCTAGGGCTTGAGTTTGCTGCAGGGACAAGGTAAAGCTTTCATCTTGAAGGAAGACCCCGAGAAAGGAAGGCAGGAAGAGGGAGGGAAAGGGAAAGGACTTGGAAGAAATACGGAGAGGCTGCAAGGGGGACCAGCACGAGATGAAAGTGCCCAGATGTTCAGCTCTGGCCTGATGTTCTTTATCTTAGGGGCCTGGGCTGCCAAGAGCCCCAGGAAAGGGCTGACTTTAGTCTTGAGCTGCAGATTTCAGTCCGTCCTTGTCTAGAAAAGCAAGCGGGCTGCTTTTCCAGACAAGGAGGGACGGAAAGGAGCGACGCAGCAAGCAGGTACTTCCCACTCGGAATGGATTTGGTGCTGGCAGTGCCAAAGCTGGACTATCTTCCAAAAGTGGCTGATGGCAGAACTTTAGTTTTGGCCCTTTTAAAGGGAAATCCTGGTCAACGAAGGTTTTCTGAAATAGTCAGCATTTGTGCCTTTGCTCCTCTAAGCTGTGAGGCCTTACAGGGTCTGGGGCCCTGGGCCTCGTCATCATGTGTCCCTGCTGGCTTATGCAGAGATGCCCTTCTGTTGCCTTTCTCTGTCTCTCTCTGGGACTTGGGAAATTTTAGATGGTGTCTTTCCTCGTACTGGGGCCGCGAGGGACTCAGGACACTGCCTCAGACATGCCATTCCTCCAAGATCATGCTGTCCTGTTCCAACTCCTTTCCGTGAATTAACTCGCTTTGTCCCGTCGACACGCCACGAGGTGGGTGCTGTTGCCACCTTTACAGATGAGGAAACTGAAGCACAAAGAGAACAACTTGCCAGGCCGCCTCTCCTCCGGCCTCCCCGCGCCACAGAAAGTGTTGGGGGGTGGGCAGCAAGCGCTGGAGGGCCCCCCGCTGCAATCTTGCAGTCAGATTCAGACTTGAGAACTCTGTCTGAATCTATCATCTCTGCTGAGGGGTTCAGAAGCCTATTTGGGGTTTAGGGTTAAGCGTGAGCTTTTTCCCCTGGTTCTTGTGGCAGCGGAGGAGAGATCCAGGTTCTCCCACTATCTGAAAGTAGAGCGTTCCCGCCAACTCTTCTGTAGCCCTAAATGGTGTAAAGCAGAGAAACAGCCACCACTCACTTACACGGGAACGTTTTTGAGCATCCCAAGACCCAACATTCAGCGCACACACGATGTCTTTGATCCATTCACCGTGATTGAAATGCTTAATTAAGTTTGGGTTTTACGCCCTTTGAAACACCCTCACGAGCTCTCTGCTCTCTTGAGCATTTCTGGTACCTTCGGCACATCTTGCTAACGGTGCACAGCATAAATCGACATAAAGCTCAGGTAGTTCACGGCTCTGGTGGCTCACGCTGAGCCGCTGCGTGGAGCACCCAGGGAGGGAGCTTGGCGGCGCCACTTCTGCTGCCCAGGGTGTGCTGCAAAACGAACACTGTATGTCATTTTCACTTTTCGCCTTTTTTTCCATGAAAGTGACACGCTGCTTTGGACGACTTCTGGTTAGCAAAAACAGGTACTAATGTAGGTCTTTCGTAAGGCGAAGCGGCGGAACAGGAACTTTTGAGAAGCAGGAGGAGCTGTACCAGGGGAGCCTTGGTGTCGGGGCGGGGCCATGGAGTATAAGGTGTGTGGAATTGCAGAGATATTGTAAAGCTCACCTGCGTCTCCCCAACTCGAGTCGGCCCACCCAAGACAATGAGCAATGGGGCATGCTCCCCTTCTACTACCTGTTCTTCCGGGTCCCACCTCCTTCATCTCACCAGTCTGGGGGGTGGCTTTGGGTAGCTCCCTGTGGCCGTGTGTAGACGCTCAGCGCCCTGACCTGGCCTCAGGGGCCCCCTGGCTCCCCCGCCCAGCAACCCCATTACATCTGCGCGTGTGTCCCTCCCTCGCCTCTCTGCCTGGGCTCCACCAGCCTTTGAGGCCCTTTCTCCTCCACGAGCCTTGGCTGCATCCATTCCCCTGACTTCTGGAGCCGGTTAAGGGTGGATGTAATCCTCTCTCTCAGGCAGGCCAGGAGCATGGCCTTGGCCAACAGACCGACTTACACCCTGTAAACTTGAGCATATCACTTAACTTCCTTGAGCTTAGCCTTTGTGATGGTTAATTTTATGTGTCAAGTTGACTGAGCTAAGGGATGCCCAGATGGCTGATAAATACTATTTCTGGGTATGTCTGTGAGGGTGTTTCCTGAAGAGATTGGCATTTGAAATGATAAAGACTATCGCCCTCCCCTGGGTGGATGGGCATTTTCCAATCCATTGTTGGCCCAAATAGAGCAAAAAGGCGGAGGAAGGGCGAATTTTCTCTCTGCTTGAGCTGGGCCACCCATCTTCTCCTGCCCTTGAACATCAGGGCTCCCGGCTCTTGGACCTTCAGACTTGGACGTGGACTCATATACGGTTGGTTCTCCGGGTTCTCAAGCCTTCAGGTTTGAACTGGAACTACATCGCCATCTTTCTGGGGTCTTGGCAGATCGTAGGATTTCTCGGCCTCCGTGACTGCATGAGCTGAAACCGCATAATAAGTCTCTTCCTGTTTATCTCTATATATCCTATTGGTTCTGTTCTCTGGAGAACCCTAATGCAGGTTTCCTCCCATGTAACATGAGGTTAATAATATCTGCCTCACAGGCTTATTGTGAAGATTAAAGAAAAATGTAGAGTGCTTATTCCCCAGCCGTATCTCATAGGAAGTGCTCTGTAAGTGGCACTGTGGGCTCACATTACCTCGATTTGGCATTTTCTATATGTGTCCTGTCGCCCCATTAAGACCGAGCTCCAAGAGGGTGGGCATCGTGTGTTTCTTCTGTGTCCTCACAACCTGGCACACAGTCGATGGCTGATAAATGTTTGAGGGTCGTGATGCCTGCTGCCTGAGGAGGCAAAAGCTTGGAAAGGCCCCGTGTTTCAGCCATTGTGACTCAACCTCTGATAGATTTTGGCCATATTTATTTAGTCATAAAGGGGAAAGATAGCCCTTTTCATCACTGTTTTTTAATAAGTTAGCTTTGGTCTTTCTGGCACCTTGGGCCATGAGAAGCCCCATTGGCAGACGCCTGGGCTACTGTGATGTTGAATGAATGGCACGATGGTGGGTAGGTGTCTGTTCACCTCAGACCTCAGAGGAGGCACTCCTGGTTGTGTTGGGAAATCTCTAAAATAGTTTTCCGAAGAAAGAGCTTAGTTTTCAAAACCCCGCGGGCTGATGTAAACCTGTGACGGTCTCGGTGTAGCTGCCTCAAATACTGTTCCGTCTTCCTGTGGATTTGACTCGTCAGGATATTTACATGGCCCGCTCAAATTCCATCCAGGTTTTTATAAAACTTATTTTAAAATATGCATCGTCCCTTCTTAGACATTTCTCCGTATATCGTCCCCTGGACAAATCTTTTTCTCTGCCGTCAACTTTAAAGTTTATCTAAAAAATAAAGGCCCGTGTTCTCGTAGAATGGTTAGGGCTTGGGGTACCATTTGTGAAGGGAAGAACTTGAGATTTTAGGAATTTTATTTACTTCATGAGATATTTTCAACTTGAATGGCCCTTCCATTCTAAGGCTCTATGAACATTCAAAGATATCTGTTTTGATCTTTGATCTTGGGTGTAGGCTGCCCGGTTGAATCTACTTGTTTGTAGTAATTGAGTCACTTTGTTTAACTGTCTGATATAGGAGAATGGAACAAGATTTTGAGGTAATCCGAGTTTAGTTTTCCTAAAACCCTGTTGGCACCGCACATAATTCATCTCCGATAAAATCCTCTTTTCAGCAAAATCTGCAGTGGCCACTCCTGGCCTGAGGAGTGGGAGTCTTAGAGGGGACGGGGAGAAGCACCTCTTTTCCCTCGACATTGCCTCTCTCTCTTCCTCCTCTCTCTCTGTTCCTTCCTGCAGTCTTCAGAAAACTCACTGAGGAATATTTTACAATTAGACCATAGAGTTCACCCATTTAAGTGCACAGTTTAATGAACTTTAGTAAAGTCATCCAGTTGAGTAAACCTTAGCGTGAACCAGCTTTAGAATGCCTTCTTCATCACACCCAAACTCGTCTTGAGCTGCCTGCAGTCAACCTCTGCTCCTCGTCCCAATGCCCTGCGACCGCTGATCCTTCTGTCTCTAGACTTTTGCCTTTTCTAGAAATTGCATATCAATAGAATCATACAACATGTAGTCTTTTGTGTTTGGCTTCTTTCACTTAGCATAGTGTTTTTGCATGTATCAGTAGTTTTTTCCCTCCATCCTTTATTATTCTCTCGCGCTCTCGCTCGCTCTCTCTCTCTCTCTCTCTCTCTCTCTCTCTCTCTCTCTCTCTCACACACACACACACACACACACAGTTTTATCATGAGCCTTCTCTGACCTTTTTTGATCTGGTCTCTGGGCCCTAAGATGTAATAAGGAGAGAAGCACCAAGTAGATCCTAAGTGGGTACCTGCGGGGGGCAGCTGGCCATCCAGGTGTCCCGGCCCGTGGGGGTCCAGGATGTGTCATCCCTTGTAATAATGATGGCGGGGAGCAAGGAGAAGTGGAGGTGGGTGGGGGCTGTGAGATGTGCTTCCTTCTCCCAACTGGAATCCCTGAGCCTTTGTCCAGGGGAATTGAAATAAACAAAATGAAGCTGGGTGAATTAAGTCAGTTTACTGAATACACGGCTTAATTCCACTCACGGTGGAGTGAGGCCTGAACAGGCACCCTCAATAGAGGGACCCCAAGCCGCTGGGCCTGTCAGGACTGCTGGGTCCCCTGGGGCATCTGGCCTGAGAGGCAGCAGCAAGACAGCCTGCCAGGGGCTCAACAAGCCCAGGCTACTTGGCCTGTGCTGTCTGGGGCTGGGCTGGTCACTGTTGCTGTCCATAGATGCTCAAGCCAGACCCCAAGAAGAGATTGGCATAGGTGAAAGTGGTAACTGGACACGATGGTTTTAGTTTCAGTAAAGAGGAGGAGGAAGGCAGGGAGGCACATGGGGGCATAGAAAGGGCAGCTGGGAGCGAGGTCTCCGCCGAGCTCCATGGCCAGCTCCCTTGCTAGATGACCCGGCTGTTGCTTTGATAAATGCTGCTTTCATTTCCGTCTCCCAACTCAGAATCTGGAAAGCAAAAATATCTCTCAGTCTGTAGAGCCATAGCTGACTGCGAGATCTGTCATGGAGGGGGTGTGGCATTGCCGCCCCTCCTGCCCCCTTGTCCCCCACCCCAGCCCCAGCGGCCAGCCACACACATGCTGCAGTGCCTGGAACGGTGTGGGGAACAGAGACCCGCAGTCTGGGAATTCCCAGACTGCCGCACTAGGCTTCTAGCCAGGCCAGGGGAGCTAGACTCTAAGTCCCTCAACAAAAGCACCTTAGTCATCTCCACAACCCCGCATGGCCTGGTGCAGATGTTTGCAGGATGAATAGCTGGAGGAGTCTCTCAGGGTAATGCCCCCACATAAGCTCACTTCCTTAACTTGGGGAAGGGGAAAATAGATGTAGGTTTTAGGGAAGTTTTTCAGAGATCAAATGGCTAGAAGCAGAGGGTCATGGGATAGGAGGGAGGGAGAGGAAGGCACAGAGGCAATGGGATGACAGTGGGGTCTGAGTGAGGAGGTGGAATGGGGTTGGGGGAACCCTTCTTCATTCTTGGAGGAAACTCTTGTTTTCAATATATTTCTTATCGGCTTGAGTTAGTGCCCCCTGACTATTTGGAAATGAATGGTTTCTGACTATTGAAGGGGGGCTTCTACTTCTGCCACAAGGAAGCCCCAGCCTGAGATGGATTCCCCATCCTGTTCTCTCCCCCAAAGCTAATAGTCTTGACTCATGCATATGGTGGTGGTGGTGGGGGGGGGAGGTGCTCTGGCCCTCATGCCTGCTCCTGTCCACACCTGTGTTGATGGCTGCAGGAAGCATGTTCCCCTCCCTGGCTGTGGACCTGGCTGTGGTGACAGTTATTCGTGCCAGCTAGGAAGCAACTGTCAGGGGAGCTGGGTCACAGAGTCATGTGATGGGTTGTCAGACCTGGGCACCCCCACCCAGGGACTCTTCCCAGCTGCCCTTACCTTGGTGCCACCTGTGGCATTTGTGTGTGGCCTCGATTCCCAGGTGCAGGGGAGGGGGTGCCTGGTGAGAAGGTTGGCATGGGTACCATGGAGCCTCAAAGACGTTGGCATCTCTTTGTGCCACCTGGTGGACCCTTATGTTTTGCCTTTCTCTCCTCCCTGTTTACCCGAAATGAGCTAGGGCAGCAGGTCACAGCTGTGACTCAGCTCTGGCAACTCATCTCAATAAAGTGCTGCCAACCAGGTGAGTCATGCCAGGCTGCTGGGGACCAAAGAAGAGTGTGACCGGTGGGGAAGGCGGAAGGCATGCGGATCTGCCTTTGGCTGCGCCGGCTCTTTTCTCAGTCATGGCTCTGGCGGCAAGCTGGGCAAGGGCCTGGGCATGGGCAGAATCTGACCAGCGTGCCAGGTCAGTCCCTATGTGCAGGGCTCTTTTCCGCCGCTGCTGCGCCAGGGCTGGGGGCAGGTAGAGAGGACCTAGACCTACATTTCCAGGGGAGAGCTGGCTGCCCCCACATTGGGGCTGGGGCGGGGTAGTGGGTGGATCCTAGAGCTAGTCTCCGCTTACTGAAGAGAGATGGCAAATGATAGCTCTCGAGCAACACGGGAGGGCAGCATCGCAGCGCAGGACGCTCGCAGAGCCGCCTCCGTGGAGACTCCTTTTTAAGCACCACCCCAAGGATGCTCTACTCTTGCCCTCCAGAAACGTCAGTCTCCCCTGTGGCCCGAGATTGTTGGCCGGGGTGTCCCTTCCCCACCCCCGAGCTCGGCCTCTAGGAGAAAGGCTCAGTCTTGCTCAGCTCTCCCGGGACAGCAGGGCGGCAGCGGCCCGCGCTGGGCACTAGGGGGCGCCCCTGCCCAGCGGAAGCCACGCGGGCGCGCAGAGGAGCAGGAGGTTTCCTCGAACCCGGGAGGGCCGCGGGCGCCTCCGGGGCGGGGGTTGGGGAGGGGCCCAGCCAGGCGCGGCGCGGAGACCCGGCCGGAGCCTCGGTCCGGAGTCCTCCCCGGCGCCCGAGGTCGGCTCACCGTCGCGCCCTTTCCGGGGCAGGGGCTCGCGCCAAATGCCGCGATTGGGACCGAGAGGCGAGACGCGCAGGCGTTTTCCCCGAGAGGGGGTGTGCGCGCCCTCGACACAAAGGTCTTTTCTCCACCGCACAGCTCCCTTCCCGCTCGCTCCCTTCCCAGCTGCCGGGGGGTTGGGGGTGGCAGCAACTCTGGGTCGGCCCTAGCGGCAGTGCTGGGTGTCGGGGGCAGCTGCCCAGAAAGTGGCCCCCGGCGGACACGAGGAGGCACTGGGCCCTCACCCGGCTCCGCTGGCACCCGCGGTCGCACCCGGGCCTGGGATTCTTTGTGCACGGAGGGAGTGGTCCTCCCTGCGCCTCTGAAGATGGCCCCCCGAGTTCTGGGGACTGCGGGCCCCGAAGAGTAAACTGGGTTCTCTAGCGTCGTCATCTGGGCCCCACCCTGTGCAGTTTGGAGCTGGTCCAGCTTCTCCAGGCAGGTCTATTGGGGTTCCCAAAAGCATCCCCGTAACTGGCTGCGTCGGGATCACCAGGGACTCATCCCCTTGGCCTGACTCGGAATCTCTGAGAGGCCCAGGAATCTACTTTGGGTAAGTCCCCAGGTGATTCTGGTGGCAAAGTCAGTGCGGGAATGGCTGTTCTCAACCTTTTAGGGCCGGCAGCTGTAAAATTTCTCCCCTAGAAGAGCCTCTGGGGACCGAATTGTCTCTTCCCACTCTGTTCACTGTAACGTTCACTTTCCCTGCCGATGGAGAAGCTCTTCCCGGGTCTGACTGCAAGCGCTCCTGCTTTAACTTAACACATTTTCTTCATTGGGTTTTCTATGGGATAATGAACCCGTTGGAAGACAGGTTTGCCTGCTTCGAGGGACCTTTCTCAGGAGACCTGTTTTCCTTGTTCAATCTCTGAATCCAGCAGACAGACCTACTGGATTGGGCCCCATGGTGAGAAAAATTCAATAAAGTCCCCAGCTTGTGATTGAATGTGGTCCCTTCCGGTAATAGCGAAAGGGCCCCCTTCCGGGGTTTGGAAAATAACCTGAGAGGCTCCCCCAAGTACTGGAGGCTGCAGAATTCCAGCAAAAGAAAAGGAGAATGACCTGCAGCAAGTCATTGTAGGTCCGACAAAACCATCTTCGCTTTTGTCGGCCCTTTTCCTTGCTGTCGGGATGAATCAAAATTCTTATCTCCTCTGCGTCCAGCGTACTGGGACTCGCCTTCCTGACCGCTGCAGCTAGAGTGTCCCCAGCTTTGCGGGGTTATTTTTCGCCTCCGGGTGGTGGTCATTACTTCCTTCCACATATTAGGTTCAACACAGTGACAGAAAGAGAGTAAATTAGCAAGCCCCCTCCAAATGGTGAGACTGACCCGCAAACCTACTTTCATTTTCTTCTGGTCTGGGTTGTGGGAAATTTCTTGACAACTATGAGAAAGAAGACAATGAAAAATGAATTGTTTTTCCACAGCAGTCGTGAACAGATGTATAATTCCCTAGTCTCAGGAATGTTCTAGAAATCCCTTACATCACCTTAATGGGGCAGAGGAAATGGGCGGAGGTGCCAAGGGCATGGTAATATTAAGTCCGCGTCTGCAGGGCTGGTCACCTTGCTGGTTCAGGGCCTCTAAATTCAGCAGTGAAAGCAGACTTGCGTCCTCTCCGCAATTGATCTGAATGGCAGAACCCCATTCTGATGGTCAGAATCACAGGCCAGTGGGGGTGAAGGCCGTGCTAATTGGCCACTTGCCTCACCACTGGCTTTTAAACAATCGCTTGATTCTCTGCCCGGCAGGAAGCAGCAGGCACATCGAGGCTCTGGGCTTCGTCTTTGTCCTGACTTTATGGCATTTTATGCCACAATAAGAAACACTGTGTACTCCGTGGGAGCCCATTGTGCCAGGCTGCAAGGATGTGGGCTCGCCGCTGCAGGCTGGTGCTCTAACCCCAGGAGAAGAGGGGTTTTGTGATAGGCTGGGGATCAAAACAAGGGGTGCCAGACACTGTTACTGGGGCAACTGCCTGGCCGGTGTGGAGGCAGCTTTGGGCCCCTGGGTGCCTCTCACCTGCTGGCCAGAAAGAGGGCAGAGAAGGATGGAGTTTCTTATACAATAGCAGTGCCGTTTACCTGGTAAATTATACATCAGGACTGTGCTAACCATGGCCTCCATTTTCTCGGGGCTGCTGACAGGAGTTCATCCCGCCCCCAGACTCTGTGCCCGGTGATCACATCACTCTAAACCAGCTCTCACACTCTACCAGGAAAAGCCCTCATGATGAGTGTGGGCCGAGCCTGGATCTCTCATATTCTGGGTGGATTTGGTCCTTTGAGGTGAGAGTTTGGCTTTGGTAGAGAGGGTGTGAATGGGGAGGGCCTAGAGAAAGTTCGCCCGGCCTCGCACGTGAATGGATCGATGGGATCTGAAAACTACTTCAAGACCCTACCCTGCTGCCCAGGCCAGCCACACTGCACTGCCCCTCCCCTCCCCCCTAGTAGGTGAAGCTTCCCTGAAGGTGCAGGGTTACTGCGGCACACCTGGGGCAGGAGACAAAGGTGGCCTCACTCCAGGAGATCACCGCAGTGGTGGGGAAGGCCTGGGGTCCCTCCCCCTTTGCCTTCAGCCCACTGACAGGGATTCTCGCTATTGCTTTACAGAGTTCAGGGAAATAGGCCCCTAAGGGGACAGGGGAGCTGCCAAGGGCAGGCAGGGAGGGAAATTCGAGGTCCAGGTACATTTCACTGGAGGGATGGCGAGCATGGTAGAGACAAGGCCTACAGCTATGAGGACGCCCAGGCTAGGAGGTTTTGGGGGTGCAGGCCTTGAATAATGGAGTGCTCTGGGTGGGTGCTGAAAGGGAGGGAGGAGAGAGAAGGCAAGTCCATGTAGCTCCATCTCACAGGCCACCCATGGTCCCTATCAGATTCAAGGGGGAGCCGAGTTAGGTCACGAGTCTGGTGGGGTCTTGTGTCCCCGGAGGTGCCCCTCCCATGAGCACTAAAGCGAGAGAAGGACGGCTTCCTGCTAGGCACGGCAGAGAGCACCGTTCAGCGCTCCCTTCAGCCCCGGCCTCGCTCCGCGCCCACCAAGTCCGTCCTTCCCGTCTCCAGGGCTCCCCACGTGGCCTTTCCCAGTGATCCCATGAAGTGGGTCTGAGAAGGGTCTCCCTGCATCCAGACCTGCCCGACCCCAAGTACTGTCTACATGACAGCACCTCAGTTGTTCAAGCTCTGGGGATAGGTGACCAGATTCTCAACTCAGCCCCTCACCCTGTACCATTGCAACTGCTACCCAGCTGGGGTCAGCTCCCTCCAGCGCACCCTCCGATTATCTCTCAAAAAATGCAAGTCTCCTGGCCTGCTAATCCCAGGCTAGAAAACCTTCGCTGGCCTTTTAGAGCTGCACACAAACCCTTCACAACCTGCTCCCTGCCTCCGCCTCTAGGCTCGCTTCCTGCCAGTCCCAGCCACACTCAACTCCTTGACTTTCCCAAACATGCAGATCTTTTCCCAGGTCTCTGAGTCTTTGAATTTCCTTCCACGTGGAATTACTCCCCGCCAACCCCCACCCTTCACCACCTGCCCTTGCCCATGTGCTAAACTCTCCAGGATTCAATGCAAACATCACCTCAGCTGATCAGTTGAGCAAAAGTTATAATGGAAGCAGCTTTGCCACTGGGCTCTCAAAGCAGTGGGAAGACTGACGGCAAAGAGTACAAACTACGTGGCTTAGAAGCAAGGCCTCGGAAACATGGACTTCTGTCCCCAAAGACCCTGCCCGGAGGGTGTCCCGGAGAAGGAGTGGAAGGCGGGGACGAGGAGGGCGGCTCCTCTGTCATCCAACTCTGCTCCGTTTCTCCGCAGCTGGCTCAGACTTTTTATCATAACGCTGGGCACATTTTTGATACTCTTGGTTACCCGTCTAGTCTCTCTTTAGACTCTGAGGGCCTTATAGGCAAGAAATATCTTAATCATCTTTGTATTCCCAGAAATCTAGGTTAGAACCCGGCCCATTGTAGGCGCACAGAAAATCTTTGAATACGTAAATATACCTTGAACTTGGGTGTTCCTTCGCCTAGAATACCTTTCTCTGCACAAATCTGTGCTATCGCTTTCTCCGAAACGTGACTCAAGACTCACCTCCTGGAAGAAGCATGTTCTGGTTCATTAATTTATTGTTTGGGCATCAAAGGTTATTGAGCACCTATTATGTGCTAGGCAATTTCTAGGTACTGGAGGACTGTGGGGGTACAAAAGAGATAAGGGTTCCATGCCCAAGTTGCTAATGAAACACCTCACCCCCACCCCACAAGACCACGTCTTTATTTGGCAGTCATTTAGCACTTATAGAATCAGTCAATGCTCCTGGCATACATAGTGCCTCGGACATGGTCAGCAGTCAGATACGATTCTCTGTGTGCCAGCATCCTGAGAGACAGGAGTGGAAGGCCTGGCTTTGCCTTCAAATAGCTCACAGCCTCACTGGGAAGACAAATTGTTTGCTCATGGGATCATTAGAAACCTCAGGAAGCCCCAGCTAGGGAAAATCTGCAGTTGTCAATTTTACACCTCCTGGGAATTCACTGGGGCCACTGGTCCTCCTGACCAAGCGTTACTTTCCAATTACTTTCTGGTTTATAGATATAATATTTCCCGGTTTTATAAATTCCAACCCGACTGTAAGCGGCACAGAGGACTCGTGGCATCCCGTCTGGTAGCCACTCTCTCTGATCTCATCTCAGCACCTGATATGGGTCAGGGCATGAAATGAATGAGTGAATGAATGATCATTGCCACTGACAGTCATTCATCACTGGGCGCATTAGCGAGGCACAACCTAGAGGCCTGTCGTGAACGAGCCCTCCAGTTCTGGTAGGTGAGGGAGCGGGAAGGAGGGCTGTCTCCTCCCACAGTGCCTCTCTTTTGCTAAATGTTGCCCACAGATTCTGAGTATTTTCTGCAAGAAAAATACTGAGATTCAAATGCAGAAGTGTGAATTTGACAAAAGCCGTTGCTTTCCTACTACCATCTGTGTACCTCTTGGCCAGTCGTTTGTGCCGGTGATGGCTTGCCGGTTTAGTGGGTGAGGTCTGTCTCAGGTGTCTCCAATGTAAGCTGTGCTTAGGGAAGCACGTGGCCCTGTCCTTCCCCCCTGGTTCGTGGCTTGCCCCTGGTGTCCCTTACTCCTTCTCTGGGATAGTTTGACCAGCAGGTTCTCCAGAGGCAGTGCTTTAGAGCCTTGGTTTTCCACCCGCCGGGTTGTGCTGTTTGTTGTCTTCTCGTGCTTGCTTTGTTGTTTTGGAGGCTAACATCCCTTGCATTATTAGCTCGCTGACACTGCGGCCATCTGTAACCTATATCAACCCCGGGTGCTTTGAAGTTCCATGCGCAATAAAAAGTTCATTAAAAAGATGTGGAAGCATGGAAATGAAGTTACAGAAATGTTAACAAAGGATCATTTCCTGCTTCTTGTACTATTATTTTCCTTTTTTTTTTTCTTTTTTAAATGTATTTCTCTGAGGAATTTATGTCACCATTAAAACTGCGGAAGAGTCAAAGGAAGGACAGGCCCAGGTCAAAAAGAGGGTGAGATTTCTGAGGAGATAGCTTGGCAAAGACCCAGCCTGTTTTCTTAGCTGAGAGCTTTGGGTCAAGGGTGGGGGTGGGGGCGATTGAAGCCAGAAAAGAAAAAGAAGGGACAAAGCTAGAATTCTCATGACTAAGGGTTTGAACCAGGCGTTTTTAACAGGGACGGCTCCAAGTGGCTCACGAGAGCCTCCAGTCATGCAAGGTCCGGGGATGGAAGCAACACTTGGAATCCCTGGCTTCCAACCTCTAGGCAGTGACTACGCTGGCAGATGCCTCTCATCCCCGCGAGGTAGAGGAGGAGACAGAGATAGAGAAGAAAGTGAAGAGAAAGAGAGGTTCATGGGAGAGGGTGGAGAGTGTCACTGAGACTGCCCCGTGGCACGACTGGTGGCTTGTTCACTGCTACATCGGTGTCCTTTTTCCAGTCATGACCTGACATGAGCAGATGTCAAGTTCCAAGCCTCAAGGGGTGTTCTGGGAACCCAAACACTAAAAGTATACCCGCTCTCTCCTGGGCCGGCCACAGAGAGGCATTTAACCGAGAGGGAAGTTTGGGGCTCAGGGTTCTGACTTGACAATGACCAAGAGGCTTCAGAGGTTGGTTTGTCCACCTCCCACATTCTGGTTGACTTGGCTAAGGCCAGGCTCCAGTTAGCAGCAGACCCAGGCTTCTCCCTCCACACCATCAAGCCTCCCAGCAGCGGTCCCCAACCTTTCTGGCACCAGGGACCGGCGCTCCTATGAGACTCTAATGCCCGATGATGTGAAGTGGAGCTGAGGCGGTGATGCTAGCACTGGGGAGCGGCTGCAAATACAGACGAAGCTTCGCTCGCTCACCTGCCACTCACCTCAGGCTGTGCGGCTCAGTTCCTAACAGGCCAAGAACTGGTACCAGTCTGCAGCCTGGGGGTTTGGGGACCCTTGTTCTAGAGGGTCCCTCGTTCTCTTATTAAGCGAAGGGCAGACATAGATGTATTCTTGGTAACTACATTGTCACTTCTGTAATGACAAACGGCGATTCCATCAGCACCTTTATTTCTTGGCATACACTCTCACACACAGACGCTGGAATAAGCAAAATAAACAGCTCTCCCATGGGAGAAGTCCCTGTTTTCATGGGCCCTCCATGCTTGGGCAGTGGATATGCCCCCACATAATGCACACCCAGCCCCGGCAGGCTCACTGGCCTCTCTTTTGGGGAGGAAATATCTCTAGAGACTCACTCACCTCTAGGACCATTAATGACCATTGCATGACTACTCATGCTTAATAGTAAGCAATTATGTGATTATCACTTACTTTTCAGCCGGAGGACCACTGTGCATACACTTAGCAGCCACTCTGAGTCCTAATAATGACAGTGCCATATCCCACCAAGTGACCGCGAGGCTCTCAACAGATTTCACATCTCATAACACTGCAAGGTTTCTGGGCCTGCTGCCGGATGGTCCGGGTCAGAGCCAGACTTACCCTCTCTCTCACAGCCCGGTTGTAGTTGATTCTCATGAGTTCTGCAAACCTCTGCTCATAGAGGTGAAGCAGCAGCACCAGGTATAAGCCTGAATTCATCAGCTCATTTTGTGCCTGAATTTGGAAAAGAAAGTTCTTAAGTTCATCTATAAAATATTCAGGATCTAAATCATGGGGCGAAGGGTAGCAAGGACAAGAAGTGACAAGAACTGGGACAAGAGCCCGAGAGCAGAGGGGACCCAGGCGCAGGCCGGGCGGCCACCCGGAAATTCTTTGCTGCTTAGTGGAGGATGCCCCAGGAAAGCGCCACGCTCCAGGCTCAATCCTACGCCATGAACAGTCACTGAGAAGTTACACGTTAAAGCCTAGAGCTGGGTGTTGTGGGGAGCATGGGCAAAAGGTCTCAGCATCCTGCTGGGGCCCCATCATCTGATGGAGGAGAGAGAGCCGCACTCATAAACAGCTCCAGTCCTAGCTAGGTACGTCAAGCACTACGAAGGGCAGAAAGACACTGGCTGAGTATGACATAGGGCAAGGCTTCTTTGATGGTCCTTAAAGGATGGGAGGGACTTTGGTAGGTGGCCATGAGGGGTGTTAAGGGCCTTTCAGACAGAGACACGAAATGCCAGCAAAAGCAAAGAGATGGAGCCAGTGCGCGTGTATTGGGCAAAATTCCCTTCTCGCTGGCATGTCCGGAGTATATGGGGAGGGTGTTCGTTTTGGATTAAAAAAAAAAAAAAATTGGGCTGAGGAGGTGATGAAGTGGGACCGTATTAGGTAGAAGTGAGGAGTTTGAATGTTGGGCTGTGTATAATATGCAGCTACTGGCCTCTGAGCAGAGATTACTTGCATTTTAGCTAAGCAAAGTTTTCTGTGGGAGAATCTGGGACACAGATGCCGCGGGGGCATCTCCCTTTAAGAATGAACTTAATAATAGTCTCACGTAAGGCCCCCTCCCAGGCTGGACTATTACCATTTAACCCCCAGAGAGCGTGTGCCTGGCAGGGCCTCAGATGGCACTGTGAACCTCAGGGCCTTTGCGCGTGTTCTTCCTTGTTTGCTCTGTTGGCTTGTTTTTGTGCCTCTGTTTTGAATGTCTCTCTCCCCGCTTTCTACCAGGCCACGTCCACAACTTCTTTTACTGCTGTCACAACGTCACCTCCTAACAATCATCCCAATCTTTCCTGTACTCCCTGACTCCTAAGCATTTATTTTTATTTTGGATACTGCATCTTGTGCTTGTTAGTGTGTTTTTGCCTTTTCTCGGTGGGTGGGTTGTGTTTTATTTTCCCTCACTGGTGCTTAAATGTAGGGAAGTACGTGGGGGAGGATCTGGCCGTCTGGCTGACCATGGCTCCTCTGTCCTCAGCTCCTTTGGAGGTCTGTGCTGCAAGACCTCACCCTGTGGATGTTTCATTGACCTTCAATAAATTAGTGGCATTAGCAAGACTCCTCCCCTCCACCACTTTAATCCCCAGTCTGTCCTCATGGCACCTCCCCATGGGTGGGGACCTTGGGAATGAGCCAGCCTGTGCTCAGGAAGGCCTGGGTGTGGGGGGGACCAAGATCCTCGGCAGAGGGCACAGCCCTTTACATCACCCTTGGGAAACATCCGAACTGTGACAGTTTTCCCAGGATAATTGAAGCTTGGACATGACACACAATGACCACCTCAGTGCCTCTTCCTTCCTCCCGCAGCAGTCCAAGCCGCTTTACAGGCTCATGTCCCTGTTCCCATTCCATCAAGGGCAGCTTAGGAAGCTGGCACAGAACACACCCCGTCCAGGACCTAACAGCTGCCAGAAAAGGTGACAAATTGAGCAAGGATGGATGTGCAATTCTTTCTGAATCACGGCCAACTCTGCATTGTGGTGACCTCTGGCCCCAAGGTCACTGCTCAAGCCCCCGACCCCCACCCCCGGCCGCCACCTCCCTACACACCCATCTTTAAAGGCTCTCATCAATTGTCCTTAGCAGTTAACATAGTATTTTTAGTCTTTAGTCATGTTTTCTGTGTTCTTCTGACTTTGGTCTGGAGCAGGCAGTGAGGAAGTTGCTTGTTTTCACTTTATTCTATTTTAACTGCCTCCTCCCACCTTCCCCATGGGTTGGTGCCTCCTTTATGGTCTGTTTCGCAAGCCACCTCCTTCGGGAAGCCTTCCTAACCTACCCTTTAGCTCTTCCACACAAACCAAGCCTCCTCCCCTGTTTGCTTTTCTCAGCCCTGGCTAACTCCTGCGAGCTGCCGATGGTTTTTTCTCCTGCACCCTCTTCGCCGGTAAGCCTTTTATGCTTTGAGACTCTTGGATATATAATGGCATATCAATCAGCTAGAAAATGGCTTGGAACTATCAGGTTTGTCAAAGCATTCAGGGAAATCATTTACTTTTTATGACTCAATAAGGCCCAGAGGCATGCAGATGGGAAAATATTCGCTAATGTTTTCTGCAGATAATTTGAAAAGTCACTTCTAGCAGATTGTGTCTCTTCTCTGGCCTGTGGGAGGGAACCTGTCACATGGCGTCATAAATCTTGCTGGCCGTGCTCCTTTATGTGGCCCTTTGCAGAGCTTGTGATGCTCGACAAAGAGGTCGGGCCAGCCAATCAGAGCAGGCGTTGCACAGAGTCGATCCTTTATCTTCCGAGCCACAAGTGGGAGGGATTAGTTATCAAAAAAGAGTTCCATGGTATTTGTTCGGCAAGGGCAAAACAAGCTAGGTTTCGAGACGTTATTTATTGGGCTTCTCCTGACTCACCCCTCCCCGCCCCAGTAGCATTGCATTTTGATGCCCACATGCAATGCGTGTGGGGGGCGGGGGTGGTGCAGAAGCATGTGGAGCAGTGGACCAGAGCTCTGGAGCACTCAGCCCTCCTGCCAGATGTTTTTCTTTTCTCCTGCCCTCCCCCACCTCCTCATTTTCTTAATATTCATTTTGACCAAGAGGTTTGGTACCGATGGATAGTCTCCATTAATCCGCTCAAAGAAGCAGGCAGCCTGGCAGAATGTTCTTTGATCAAGTCTTCAAATATGTTCAAGCGATGCTCCCAAGTGTGAGGGTGATTAGGGGACTGCGTGTGTCCGAGGACATCTGCCCGTTGTTGAGATGGAGCGAGGCCAGGCCTGTGCTTCAGAGCAATGACAGCCGGAGCCCCGCTGAGTCCCTCCTGTGCTGCGGGACCAAGACCACAAAGCATATCTCCATCACGCAGTGGGCGTGGGCCCTGGAATGGGCAGTCTGGGGCCGTTGAGTGCTATGACTTTGAGCAAAGAGTCTTAATTATATATGGCCAAAGTGACTCCGTTTGTAAAAGGGGAGATGGCACCTCTGTTCTGCCTGTTTCCCAAAGGCATTATGACGAAATGAGGAATACTAGTGGATGTGGTATTTCGCAAAACAAAAACGTCCTATATTTTTGAGAGCTGAGAATTAAAGATAAAATTCAGGGCAAGGACCACACGTGTCCTGTTTGCTCCTGTGCTCCTAGTGCCTAGCCCAGTGCCTGGTACACAGTGTGTGCTCAATAAACATGTACAGATTACAGAATGAGAAAAAAATGCATAATTTTGGACCAGACAGTGGCCCGTTCAACCATGACCCTAGTGGCTTTGACTTTTACATGCATCAGATTTATGGAGAGAACCCTTTAAAACACAGTTGCTGGGCACCACCTCCCCAATCTCCCCCAGTTTCTGGTTCAGTGAGTCTGGGGTGGGGCCTAAGAATGTGCATTTCTAACATGTTCCCAGGTGATGCTGATGCTACTGGCCTGGAGACCACCCATTTTTTTGAGAGCCACTGCTCTAAACTAGGCTCAACAGGTGTTGGCCAATGAGCTGAATTTGGCCTGCGGACCTGCCCTGGCTGGAAGGAAGGAGAAATGAACATTTTCCGTCGGAGAGAGTACTCTCCAATTTGCCACAATTGCCACCACTCCCTATCGGTGACACTTGGAAGATTACGATCATTCGTTAACCTGCCTGGCCTCTCCGGCATTTGAGCGTACCATCTGTGATCCAAATGCTGCTTAAACCCGTTTTCTCCTGGCCCCTTTTGGAGCCTGGAATGTTACATGGAACCCTACCTGTCACTACCCAGGAGTTCTTCCTTCCCCTCAAAAACCGAGGCCCCCAGGCAGAATCAAGCGCGAGCCTACTTCCAGGTTACGGTGGACACGTGTGGGAGGCAACGAGGGCTTGCCTCGCAGGTGGCACCATCAGAGGAAGGGCCGCGGGTGTGCAGGCCTGTTGGGCTCAGTTTCCAGGCGTCTTTGAATAAGAAGAGAAAGGGAGCTGAACTGCCACACACCCTGACGGGCCTACGGCGGGGACCACCAGGTGCCAGCATCCCAAAGTGCTCAGTCCAGGTCCCGGGGCCCACGGCTGCGTTCGCCTCCTGGGGCCTCTCTCCAGACAGCCTTAGAGGAGTTTCTAATCTAGCCACTCAAAGCTTGGTCACAAGCCTTGACTCTACGGACTCTCTCTTTTTCTAAGACGTCTCTCCGTGGAGAGGCCTTCTCTGGTCCTGAGAGCCAGCCAGACCCCTCTGCAGCTGTTCCCACAGCCGCCAGTGCGTCCCTTGTTCTGGCTGGCCCTTCGGTTTTCGCCATTGGGGTGGTGGCTATGTTAGTCGTGGGCACCGTAGCATCTCCACCTGTGTTTGATGTACGGTAGGCGCTCAGTAAGTGTTTTAAAAGTTCAAACTTTTATGGTAGGCGTATTTTGCCACACTTAACAAAAATTAAGGCCTGGTCCCATTCCAGACCAGTTAAATCAGAATCTCTGGGGCATCAGCATTTTAATAGGAGAGAAAAAAAAGGCATGTGGCTAAATGTTAATATAATTAGGGAACATTTTCGTGTTTCTATGATTTTTATAATTAAAGAAAAGCAGAATAAAAATCTCAATGGGAAAAATGCATGAGAAAATAAGTTAGTTGAGGCCAAATGAGAGCCACACTGAGCTAAAGCCCATTCTAGGCGTCTTCCAGTTTGTCCCTCACATCGTATATGTCTATATTTGGCACCAGCTACCCTATCTCAATGAAAGAGCCTGTTTCCCAGGAGTTAACAGCACTGCGGGCTGGCTCAGAGGGCACAGAGGCCCAGACTGTGGCAGTCGGGTGTGGGGCTGGGCCACAGGAGCATAGGTGCCCACGTGGACTCCAGGGCCAGGCCTAGGGGCCTCCCCAGGGAGCTCGGATTACGTCTTCCATATCTTTGTGTTAAAGAACAGGTACTTCAGTCTGGATCCAGGCAGAGTTCCCGAACTTGTCTAAGTCCTGCTTCCCTAGTGTCTCAAGTTGAACTCAGACGTTTAGCAAACAGACACCATTAAATTCACAACAGGCCATCGGAACCGTCAGAACTGCTGTAAAAGTGAGACCTCAACTGCGTTTTCCATCAGCAGATAAATAGCGTGCGTTGGTTCTCGGGACTGGCTCTCCCACCGGGGTGGGTCTGATAGTCTGGTCTCTACCTGTGATTATAATGAAGGGCACTTTCAAAAGGCTTGGGCCTGTTGAGCTCTTACCGCAACTAATTTCAACTCTTTTCTGCTTCCAAGTGGAGTAATTACCATGCTGGATAGTTTCCGTTTTCCCTTCCATCCTCTTCCCATCCTGCTCTGAGGCTGATCTCAGTGGATTGCACTAACTAGGCTCCCTTGTCCCCTGGCTTCCCATTGGGTTTGGCCAGAGGGGGGCCCTGGCAGGAGGCCCTGGTGGGAGACCGGAGGCAGGGAGGGGAGAGAGGCTGAGTAATTATTGCCCTTGTTCCCTCTCTGCCGGGCAGTGGTGTGGCAGTGACTGTTTCCCTCTGCCGAAGGGCACAGGCTGTCGATGACTCTCTCCTGTAGCCACAGCCCTCTTGATCTCAGTAGCTGCCCCCTCTTGTCACGGGCGGCCTCAGATGCTTAGTCATTCCTTGTTGATTTCTTTCGCTGCCCACAGTTTTTGCTCTTCATTCAGCTCCCATCGCTCACCCCTTGTGAGTGTGCCATCCTCTTTTTCCTGCCCAGACTCTGGCTGACACAATTACTTCCACAGTTCTTTTTAGAATGTGCTTGTAGCCAGTTATCCCAGCTGATAGGATTCAGTAAAGCCAAGGATGTGGGTGTGACCCCTGCGTGGGCCACTTGGCTGGCTTCGGGGATGGACTCTAGCTTGGTCCTGGTACACTTGGCTTTCTCCCTGGAGTGCCAAAGACGCCAGGAGTTTCTGTGGCTCTAACATGGCGGTTCTCACTGAGAGCCTGCTCGGCACAGGCACTGTATCAGGTGATGTACTCGGGACTTTTCCGACACCCCACCCTGCGAGGTAGGAATGATCATCTCCTGCTTCCTACCGATGAGAGAACTGAGATCAGAGAGTTGATACAGTTTCCCCAAGGTCATCCAGCAACTTTGGGGAAGGGAACAAACTTTAGGTTCACATCTGAGTCAAAGATGGTGTGCTTTTTGGAGGGCTGGGCTGCCTCTGGCTTCATAAGTGCAAATGTTTTAGTACAACTAGAAAAATTTGCTGTTAGCAAGTCAAATTCTCCAAACACCACCGATAAACTAGCAGTATTTGGTGGTGGCAGCAGCAGCTCGGCAGAGGGAGAATGATGTGGAAATGCTTGGGCCAAAAGGGGTATTTACTGGACGAGGCGTTCCCCTGGGCTGCCCAGTGTTTGTCGTGTCTGCAGACCATCCTGGCAGTATTCCAGGTGCCTAGCCTCGTCTGGACACGTCCTTCTCAGGAAGTCTGACAGGCCGTGCTTCCTGAAATAATCTGTTCTTCGAGATGACCACATGGAACCTGCCCGCACCCCGGCTGGCACCCTGACCTCAGGCACTCAGGGGGCCTGGTTCCTTTCATTATTTTAACTCCAGCATCCTCGGGGGCCAAGAATATGAGCTGCTTCTGTTTCTCATCTCAGATCTCGGTGCCTGGGGTTCATGAGGGAGTCAAGACCCTCAAAATGCATGGACTCAAAATACTGAACTTATTTCTCAGGAAATTCTTTCTTCCTCCCATCCATGTCCTGACGCCCGTCCTCTGCAATGCTGCTGTGGCATTATGTCCGTGATACCAAACTTACTAGTTGTGCTGTTCAAAGCCCCATTCTTATCAAGATTTTGTTCTTCGGTCTAGCGGCCTTAGAGTTTTTTTTAAAAAAAAAATAATTATAGAATCGCCCAGACTCACATGTACCATTTGGACTCAGCTGTGTACAAAAAAAAAAAAAAAAAAGTCCTGGATACAGGCTAACTATCTGAGAGCTGAAGTGACTTCTTCTCTGAAGGGTGACATTTTAGTTGTTAACAATGATTTTATAGTTTTAAAATTACATGCTTTACGGTCGTGATTATTAATCATTTTTTCCTAATCACATTGTAAGAGAGGTCAGTCAGTCTTAAATTATAATGGTAATGTGGGCTGTTTTCATTTGATAAATATTTATAGACTGCTTATTATGTACAAGGCACCTTCTAGATCAGCACCACCCAATAGAAATATGATGTGAGCCACATATGCAAGCCACACATGTAATTTGAAAATTCCAAGTAGCCATGTTAAAGAAGTAAAAAGAAAAACTGGTGAAGTTAATTTTAGCAATCTATTTTATTCAACCCAATATATCCAAAATATTATCACAACACATAATTAATATAAATTTATGTGATACTTTACATTCTTTTGGTACTGAGTCTTTGCAATTTGGTGCGATTGGAAGTAGCGGCCTGTTCATTAGCCACATGTGGCTTGTGGCTTCCATATTGTGCAGTGCAGTTCTAAATAGAGATTGTTTACCTGAGAATTGGGCAATTAACTATTATCCTGGGCATAAATCACCTTCCCACCTAAGGTTAACTAACTCCTTCACTGTATTAGAAACGCAATCCAAATACCCCAGGAGAGTTAATTCACTAGGTGTTAAAAAGCACACAGTAGGTGCTTACTACATGTTTATCACCCTTGAGTTAAGCAGTTCCTTATTATCCCAGAGTACTTGATCTATAAATTGTGGACCACTTCCTTCGAGACCCTGATTTTTTTTTTCTCTTGTTGCTACTAAAGTTAAATTACTTTAGCAAATTTGAGCTCAGAGCTTGCCAGGCTTTTCTTATTTCTGTGTGTCCAGTCAGCTACTGCAGCTTCCTACTTTTGTCCCTGACAGCAGTGGGCCCTCAACCCTGGGTGACCAAGACTTTCCAAGCCTCCAGTGGTCCAATCTAGTAACAGATCTTCTCAAAGAAATGAGCTAAATGGACACGCCCAACTCAATGCCTCACACAGGCCTTCTGCATTCCTTAGATTACCTCTAACCGACTTGAGCCTGTGGAGGCAAAGTAGGTGTGAGCATCTCTTACCCGAGACTGCTGGTGCTTCCTGTAGAACTCGGTCATGTTAAAATCATCCAGGTCGACCAGCAGGCCTTGTTTACACATCTCACAGGTCTTCACAGCGCCTAGATCGGCTCCTTTAATTAAAGAATTCTTTGTTACATATAACCCCAGGTCTTTGTGTGTTGACGCTTGGGTCTTTTTTGTGTTGACATTTTGAGAGCAAACTTGTGTGTGTTATGAATTCTGAGTTTCAGTGACCTTCTTTTTAAAGTAAGCCATCTTCTGTAGAAAATGACCTTGAATCTGAAATCGGAAAAATTTCCTTTGTAATCATTTTCATTGTTATGCAAGCTTCATGGAAGTAAAATTCCCACGACTTTTAAATTTTTAAATAACAGGTCTTGCTTTCAGTTTAAATATAAACATACTGGTCCATAAAGTTGGATTCGCTACATGGAGGTGGAGAGTCTATAGCACAGGTGTTTGCAAAATAAAAGGAAATATTGTGCCTCTCTTTTTGCTGTGTTTTTCTTACAGACCTAATGCAGGTCCAAGTGAATAAATTAGTGAGGACCAAATTGATGGCAAAAGCTATCCTCAAGCTATGGCTTAAAAATCTGCCTTTAATCCCATGCAGGTGACTTCCCACCTGAGAAAGGTGAGGGAGCTGGGGGGCGTGGTGTGGGCACTAGCTCAGCAGTCTCTAGGGCCAGCGCCTGAGCCTGAGCTCAGCTGCATTTGGGAAAAGAAACATGAGAAGGCGTCCTCTGTTGCTGTGTGTGTGTGTGTGTGTGTGTGTGTTAAATGTGAATTCTAGATCAGCATTTTTTTTTTCTTTGCTTATCTTAGTCCTAATATAAAAATGGAAAATGCAGGCCTGTGGCTGTTCTGTCTGGGAAAAATTCTGCCACACGTTTGCCCCTCATGTAGTTGTTGCATTTTGGCTAATGACGTGCTGGTGTGTATTTTATGCATTAGAAAATAGAGGATAAGTTAGTTACCTGCATTTATTTGGTAAAGATAGGGTTTGTGCAGTCTTGTTTGCTTGATTTTTTTTTTTCGATCATCGTTCTGTAATGTTTTAGGTTGCTGAGGGTCCCATGTGTCTTTCCATCTAACCCCGCTCAACACACCCACAATACCACTGACAACGACACACATTTAGCAGCACATTCATCGTGATTTCACGAGTGATTTTTTTCTGCGCTAGATGTTTAATTGGCCCAAATTTCTAGTAAGATAAAACATTGTATGGCAGAGTCATCAGCTGCCGAAACCCACTTGTCTCTTTGCTCTCTGAAGGACCAAGTCCGCTGCATGCAATGTGGAGATGCACGCGAGCAGCGTGGGCAGTGGGCCTACTTTCCTTGTGCTCAGGAGGATGCACATATGGTCAAAGGGCCTCGGGGAGGAGACGGTTAATGTAATCATCCTCTGTGCTCATTCCTCCGATTAAATAATTTGTTCTCTCCAGCTGGCAGGAGTGGGGAACAGCAGGGGTGGGAGCAGGAGGAGAGGGTGGGGTGGTGGCGAGGCAGCCATACCCATGGGGACAGAGTTAAAGCTCATGGGTCTCACAGCCTGCCTGGAAGGATGGTCACCAGGGAGGAGAGAGATAGGACCTGGCTATGGGGTGAAAAGTTTCAGAGCGGTGTGCCTGAAAGACATAGCAACTGTTTTCTAACCCAGTTGTTCTTTACATTAGTGTTCGATGTTTTTATTCTTATTTTCTGTCATTGTTCAAGTTGCTCTCATTCCTAAAACCGTGTTTTAAAGAAAACTTCCTGTTCTCTGCCAAGAAAACCATAGCTAACCTATTAGGGGCCGTATTTAGGTTACAACCTCCCCAGGGAGTTGAGAAGGGGCTTCACACCCAGTGATAAGCACTATTAAAGACAGAGCTGACAAAACTAGCACATGGAAATTTTTGTCCAATATGGTTCTAGACAATTCGATCAGTAGTTCTTTCCTACCCCTACTGCAAAGAGGCAGCTTTGCTCGGTTTCTTCAGTGACACCCTCCCTCCCCCCACAAATAAAAGGAAGCAGAACTCTTTTTGCCAGGCATCGACTAGCTGGCATGGTGGCCGTAGTGGTGCTTGCTGAGGTTCAACCGCTGACCCATTTCTAGTTCCCTCCCCCGGGGAGGCAAGCTCAGCATCCCTGCTCAGGCCTCAAGCAGGGGTAGAGTTCAATAGCACATGGTCCAGGATTCTTCTCTCAGACTTGAAAAAAGTTTCGTTTCCCTCCCACGATTTAAGGACAGCACTTAGCCCCGCCCCTCCTTATCTGTCATATCTGCCGGGGCTGCAAGTGAGGGCACTGGCTCGTGGAGGGGCGGGAGGTGCTGTCCAGGCTGAGTCTCGCTCTGAGGTGCCTCCTATCATATGGGTCGCCAGTTTGCTGCTCTTCCTTCCCCTCCTACCTGAAGTTATTTTCACTTTCAGCCACTTTTTCAGGCACTCTTGATGGACAAACTGCAGGCTTCCCACACAGCCACAAGGCTCCAGGAGGGGGTTGGTTGGGGAACCCCCGGCTATCTGACAGATCCGACACATGTCTCCCTCCTCCTCGGAGTCCTCCTCCAGGAGACTAAATGAAAAACAAGCCCTGTGAGCAGGAGTCAACACCTTTACAATTTCCACAAATACCGGTTCCTAGGGTGTTAACATAACAGAGGAAGGGGAAGGGAATAACATGCCCCCACGCCTGCCCCAATGCCAGGGCTCCAGGCCCCTCCACTGCTCCCTGCGACCCTACTGATGATTCTTCCAGATCTGGCTACTGATGGTAGATGCACGAATTCTCGTATCAGGCTCCTCGGCAGATGCTGATATGGCGTGCAGGCCAGGAGAACTGGCACTGGTACCCTAAGTCTAGAGGCGTGGGAAAGGGCTGCCGAGGCGGAACCCCCTCTCCCTGCTGTGAAGAAGCTGGCGATGTGGCATGTTGGTGAGCGCATGAGGTTTGTGGTCAGGGGACCTGGCTTTGAGGCTCGCCTCTATGGCTCGTGAGTTTGGTGACTTTGGACAAGCTTCCCAGGTCTCTGTTTCCTCATCCGTAAAGCCATGGTGACAATGATACTACTACTGCTACCTGCTTCACAGGGTGATGGGCAGACTGGATGCGAGGCTGATGGCGAACCTGTTCTGTAAACTGTAAAGTGCATCTGGTATTACGGGCAAAGCATTTGCACAGAGAGACCACTCAACGGATGTTGGTTGGGATGAATGGTGAACCAATGAACCTGGACATGAGCCCACCAATAACACAACACTTGCTCACAGATTATGCCAACATTCCAGAATCTGGGTTTGGTTTGGTTTCTAATTCTCTAGAGTGTACATATGTCATATACTTATTTGTAGATATTAAAGTAACTAACTGAGGGAAAATTTTTTTTAGAGCGTAAGTGGCATTGAGAAATGGGCTTGAAATATTAAAAGTAAGGCATATTATAAAATATAAGCCAATGTTCACTCAATATTGCATTTATCTGCAAAGATAAAAGACTGGAAACAGTTTTTTTAACAGTGCTTATCTCTGGATTATAGGGTTACAGATGATTTTTCTTTTTAAGTTTATATTTTTAATATTTCCTAAAATGAATATTTGTGAAATAAGAAAAGCATAAGATTAATTACAGAAAAAAGAGAGCGTCAGATAAACAAAGTACACAAATAATAGCTGTTTAATGCATTACCGGGCTTAGAAGTAGTTACATTATTAAAAAGAATCATTTTTAGTGCAAAGGCAGCACTTTGGGACTGTGGACAGTCAGACTCCTGACAGGTGGGTCTGAAGCTGCATTTTTGGGTAGGGAAGAGTGGGCAGGGTGGGGCCTTTGGGCTCTTAACCAGGGCTTGGTCTTCTGGTAGCCTGTTTAATATGAGGAAATAAAGGTAGGGCTAACTAGAAAGTTGCTTCATTTCTGCAGTTGGATAGACAGCATTTAGGAGGACGTGTGCATTCTATGTTCTATTTTTTCTCCTTTTTTTTCCTTGCATTTCTAATTCATAGCCATGGAATT